>NW_027223753.1:186464312-186984312 GCF_028538775.1 Myotis yumanensis
GCGGCGGGCTTTGCCGGGAGGGAGCACAGTGGCCCTCCAGGGGCGCCGGCTCTTACCTATGCGCCCCGAGTGCGCGGGAGCGAGCGGTGCGCAGCGGGAGGCTGAGCTGGGCAGACGGACGCCCCACGGCGGGGGCACGGGCGTGGGAGGTGAGACGGGCTCCGGGGCCTGCGGAACCGACCTAGCGAAGCCAGTGGCCCCTAACTTGCCAGAGCGCGTCGCCCGTCCCACGAGGACAGGGAAACTCGCTGGAATGGTTGCGTCTCTCTCTGTCTCCATCTCGCCTCTGCGGATAGAATCTAACGGGAAAGCAGGGCCGCTGGGGAGGAGGCCTGGCCGGGAAGTGAAGCACTGCTGCTCAGTGGACAGTGGGAGCGTGGGGCGGGCGAGGAAGCGGTGATGAACCTGGGCTCAGTTTCTACTCTGTGTCTCCGTCTCAGGCCATTCACTTCCCAGGGGGACTCGGCCAGTGGCCACCCCTCTCTTCCCCAATTCCAGATACGAGAGCTGAGGCTGAGAGGTTAAGTTCACCGCTGCCTGATTCCACTACCGCAAGGTGGGACTCAAGATGTCAAAATAGGCCCAATAGGCTTGAAGCCCTCAAAATGTTTTGTCTAGCGTGCCCCCCCCCCCCCTCCGCCCCCAAGTCTGCCCAGGGGATGAGGGTTTGGGGCCAGCCACTCGCAAGGCGGGGGTCCTTACCCGGCAGGATGAGGATGTCCACCAGGGGCTTGCAGTGGTACAGCCCCGTGGCCATGACGCAGTCCGCCCACAGCCCCTTGGAGCCCAGCTCGTCCAGCTTGCGGCACGTCGGGATGGTGTAGCCGCAAGTCACCACCCAGTCATTGGTGGACGTGGTGACGATGATCCCGATCCAACCCACGAAGCTCGTGACGAAGCCCACAACCTGCAGGCACGTGGCCACCATCGCAGCCACCCCGGCGTCCCCGCGCCTCGCCCCTCGCTAGCTGTGCCCGCGCCCGGGCTGGACGGCGCCCACCCTGGTCCTCCCTCTCCCGCGCTCGCGAGCCGCTGGCCCTCGACGGCCAGCTGCGGGCCGCTGGAGGCGGTGTCAGGCCGCGAGAGGCTGCGAGCCCAGCTCCGACGGCGCGACCAGGGAGCGCACGGCTGGGACAGCGACCCGTGCGCCACGCGGACTGGAGTGCGGCTGGGCAGCGGGCCCCCGCCCCCCTCTTTAAACCCCGGGGCCCGGGCCCGGAGCGCCAATCGGTGACGGCCCTGGGTCGAGCCGGCCAATCGCCGGCCGGGGTCCGGCGTGGGGTGTGGAGGGGAGCGGGATGGGGAGTGGGGCAATCGCACAGCCCGGCCCCGCGGGCGGGCGCCTTGCGGTCAGTGTTGGAAAGTAAAATGATTCTATCCAAGTCCGAGACTTGCAGAGCGCCCAGAGCGCTCGCGCGTCAGGCTCGGGTTCTATTTTGCCCGGAATTATTTCTCCTCTTGTGGCCTCTCTCATCTCTGTCCTCAGGTCTCCGCTACGCTCCATCCTTCCTTGACTTCTTCCCACCGGACAGCAGGGAAGGCAGTGCCCCCGCAGGCTCCCTATGCAGTAGTCCCTCCGCTGAATTCTAACTGCTGAGCTGGGCATTGCCCTAAGGAGCAGACCCAAAGCGTTCAGTAAACCATAGTTAGTAGTAGAAAGAAAGTGATACTTTCTCTAGCCCCAAATCGTCAGAGCGGCCATGGCCATAATGATAGTGATAACACAAGCGACTCACATTTATCCAGCTGCGTCGTGCACTTTGTGCATGCATTTATATGTATGTATTATCTCGTAAACTATCTCACTAAATAATTCTCCCAAAACCCCTTTATGGTAGGCATAACTGCTGACACACAATACGCATGAAGAATCAGCATGAGGGAGGTTAAGTTGCACACTTCACACAGCTGGGAAGCAGTAGGCTCCAAGGGCCCATTCACCACCCACCCTCCCACTGACCATTCCTGGGTACCACTTCCTGAAAATTCCTGAAGGGCTCACGTCTCCCATTTTTGACACATTAAAAGCTGGGCTGACTGCCCTGGGCTCACTGTAAATAAGTCAATATCTGCATTCTGCAGAGAATACTGCCTGGCCCAGGGTGCTCTACAAATGTAAGCTATCATCATCAGCATTAAACCTCCAGGAATTCAAATAGGACCCATTATATGCATCTTTTGATCGTGTAGAGAAGTCCTCCTTAGGCCACATTTATATTAAACAGTTTTAACTTCCTTTGAAACAAAGTGCTTATCTTATTATATCTCTCTATCACCGATCATGAGATTTAAAGATGTGAAAGATTTCATCAAGCACAAAAACTTCCTGCTCAGCACTCTAAGATACGTGTCATAAATCATGGGTACTGAGCTTTCCTATAGCTATCCCCAATGCCAGGGTCAGGGCAAATCACCGTGTCTTCTATTTCTAGGGAAGACTGGCCTGAAGGAGACCCCAAAGAAGTCAAGTGCACAAAAAGAAAAGGCTCTGTAATAGATGACAGAGTGTCAAGTACAAGGGCCACCGTAATCACTAAGGAGAGCCCCAGGGTCAAGAAGGAAAGCCGGGGTGTCTGGGTTCAAACCCTGGCTCCACTGAACTAGCTGTGAGACCAAGTTACTTCACCTTTCTGGGCCCCAATTTCTTCATTTGTAAAATGAAGATAAAAAGAGTGCCTGCCTCATAGGTTTCTCGATGATTATGTGAGTTAATATACAGATAGCGCTTAATACAATGTCTGATACAACGTAAGTGCTCAATAAACCGGGGCTAGCATTATTGTAATATGACGAATCCAAACTCTTGCTGTGTTCTTCCTGTATTCCTACCAGTTTGATTGTGGAAACTATAAGTGAGCCATTCATTGTGTTTAAGAGCATTTTCTCACCAGGGTCTATTGACCTGAATGTTTTCAGATATTTCCTTACAACTTAAAAAAAATTGCTATTGTATTAAGTACAACATAAAATATAAAACCCAAGCAACATCATTTCATTGAAAGGGCAGTTATAAAACCTGCACTCTTGTGACTCCATTAGCATTTGGCATTCTAATGACAAAAACTCAACCAGTGAGGGCGTCAGACGCCACTGTGTGAGACACCATCCCGAGGCATGGAGGGTGGCTACTTTCTTTTCATAAACTTCATTTCATTTTCACTAGCAAGAAGAGAGTCCTCTTTCCATGCCTACTGCAGCCATGGCTCATGGTCCCAAGAAGCATCTGAAGCGTGTGGCAGCTCCAAAGCATTGGCTGCTGGATAAACTGACTGACCAGTGTATTTGCTCCTCATCCATCTACCAGTCCCCACAAGCTGAGAGAATGTCTCCCTCTCATCATTTTCCTAAGGAACGGACTTCAGTATGCCCTGACAGGAGATGAAGTAAAAAAGTTCTCCATGCAACGGTTCATTGAGATCAATGGCAAGGTCCGAACCGATGTAACCCACCCTGCTGGTTTTATGGATGTCATCAGCACTGATAAGACAGGAGAGAATTTCCGTCTGGTCTAGGACACCAAGGGTCGCTTTGCTGTTCACCGCATCACACCTGAGGAGGCCAAGTACAAGCTGTGCAAAGTGAGGAAGATCTTCGTGGCCACAAAGGGAATCCCTCATCTGGTGACCCATGATGCTCGTACCATCCGCTCCCTGATCCCCTCATCAAGGTGAACGACACCATTCAGATTGATTTGGAATCTGGCAAAATTACCGATTTCATCAAGTTTGACACTGGTAAGCTGTGTATGATCACCGGAGGTGCCAATCTGGGAAGAATTGGTGTAATCACCAACAGAGAGAAACACCCTGGTTCTTTTGATATCATAGTTCATGTCAAATATGCCACTGGCAATAGCTTTGCCACCCCGCTCTCCAACATTTTTGTTATCGGCAAAGGCAACAAGCCATGGATTTCCCTTCCCCATGGAAAGGGTATTCACCTCACCATTGCTGAAGAGAGAGATAAGAGACTGGCAGCCAAACGGTTGGTGAAATGAGTTGATGTGACATGATTAGGAGATTCTTGTACTTAATTAAAGGGGGGCGGGGAGAAAATGGAGGAAATGGACATGCCCACTAAGATGCTAATAATTTATAACGTAAATATCATTCCCTTTTCCTATAGGACTTAACAGCTAAATGAGTATGATAGCCCCTTACCCTAAAGTCATTCTCACTTCAACCTCTTCCTTTTTTTATATACCTGAGTTAGTTCATCATACTTTTCAGTTTGTAACCAGCTATCAGCCCCTGAAAAGCTCTTATTTAATTTATTTTATTCCCTTTTAGTCACATTTCTTATTTCCTATCTCATAGCTGCATAGGCAATTACTCATTTTCAACATATATTTGAGTTTGTAGGTTTCTAGCAAAATAAATAGTTTTGTTTTGACTGTTTATGTAATTGCAATTGAAATGCAAATATAGATTTTAGTTCATGGTAATGTATTAATATTGGTTTATTAAATGTAACAAATACACCATATACTGTAGGATATTAGTAATTGGTGAAACTGATGCCAAGTAAATGACAGCTCTGTACTATCTTAATTTTTCTGTAAATGTAAAATTACTTTTAAAAATAAAGCCTATTAAAAAAAATTCAACCAGTAAGAATTCAACAACGCCCAGATCACCCACAGGTCACACACACAGAGGTATTTGTAAAGACAGACTTCAGTCTGGCCAGTGTGGCTCAGTGGTTGAGCATCGACCCAGGAACCAAGAGGTCTCAGATTCAATTCCCCATCAGGTCACATGTCCGTGTTGCCAGCCCGATCCCCAGTAGGGGGCGTGCAGGAGGCAGCCAATCGGTAATATTCCTCTCTCTCATCAATGTTTCTATCTCTCTATCCTTCTCCCTTCCTCTCTCTAAAACATAAAAATAATAATAATAAAGCCAGACTTCAGAACTCAGGCACTGAATGGCAGAAAGAGTTGTCTATCAAGTGGTTAAGATCTTGAAATGGAACCTCCTGCGTTCATATTCTGACTTCATCACTTGGGCTGTCCCTTAACCTTTGCAACTCTCAGGTTCTTCATCTATAATCTATACAGTGGGGATAGCAGATGCCCCTACAGTGTTATTTTGAGAATTAAGTGAGATAATTTATACAAAGTGCATAGCACAGTACCCAGCATTGATGGACACTAATAAATATTAGCCATGACCTAGCCAGTTTGGCTCAATGGATAGGCCGCCTGTGGACTAAAAGATCCTGGGTTTGATTCCAGTCAAGGGCACATGCTAGGGTTGCAGGCTCAATCCCAAGTGCGGGACATACAAGAGGCAGCCAATCAATGATTCTCTCTCATCATTGACGTTTCTATCTCTCTCCCTCTCCCTTCCTCTCTGAAATCAATAAAAATATATTAATTAGTTCATTAATTAACTACTAGCCATGGTTAGTATTATTCATAAGCAATATAGAGCAATTGAAAATGTATGTTGCCTTTGATAGAGTCTAAAGCAAAAATAATTACCTATTAATGGGAGAGAAACCATAAAATGAATGTCTAAATGATCCCAGCACAGATATACAAATGGCCACTCAAAGGAGACCAGCAAAGCATAACCTTTTCAATGAATTAGCCATACGTGGAGAGAGAGTATGTCCATTGAAAAGTAAGTGGGGCAGTCAGGGAAGCATAAGGAACTGGGAACCAATAGCAGACAGAGGCCATGAGAATCCTCTGCTACCCACAGGAGACCGTGCAGTCCCTTTGGCAAGGCTCTGGGTATAGTGGGGAAGTCCTTCAAGCTATCTCAGCTGAGAGACTTTCCCTAAAATCACCCACATTCCTTGGCTGTGACTTTACTTCCCAAGCCCTCCTGTGATTAGAATCTGGCTTCCCACATGGCCTAGTTTAACCAACTGACATTCCAGGTCTACCACCGTCCCAAACACTCTGCTAGAGAGACTGTGCCCAGAACTTTCAGAAAAAGGTCTTTCCAGTCATTTTCTCTCTTGTGTTCACATTTCAACAGCATATAACATAACTAGTAAGTTATACCTGAGACATGACACTACGTCTTCCGACCTGAGGTCCAATCGTCTTTCCATTATGAAAAAAAATATATAAGCATCTTTCCTATGGCTTGAGCATAAATTCCTTAATTTTATTCTTATTTGACGATATTTAAAGGGGAGGCTTAGAGAGCCAGTCGGTGTGTACTAAACGAAGGAAAACACCTGGTTAAATGTTCTCCCATTTGCCTAAAAAATATCTAAAAATGGTCAATCAAACTAATGTGTGACTCCTGTCGCATTGGCAAATGCGTTAGCTGCAAGCCTGGCAAGCCCACGTTGAAAGCAAAGCTTGGGGCAAAGGAGTGGGCTCACAGTGACTACTAGTGGTTGACTTTGATCATTGCATGGCTGGTGAAGCATTTTCTGTGTAAAAGAAACAAGATTAGTGGCAACTTCCCACATTCCACATGTGCAATTATTAGACCCAAATGAAGTGTACATTTCTTTGTGGAAACTTTCTTCATATATTAAAAAAGATGCATCTCTTTAGGGAACCAAACATATGAAAACAGAGGACATATATGAAATTATTTAGGTCAGATTATTCATTTTAAAAAAGTGCTTTGAAAAAGACACCCATTTGAAGGATAAATTTCTCTAGTGAATTTAATATTTGATAATATGAAAATCCCAAATACACACACATTTTTAGAAATATTGTAGTACAAGTTCATAGTGTGTGCAAAGGTATCAAACACAGATCTGAAAAATGAAATGCCCTGTGAGTCTTGGGGTTTTGTCTGTTTTCCTGATCCCTGAAACCCGAGTGTGGCACAGTACCTAGAAAACATAAAAGCAAGCGCTTGGTACACATCTGTTCAATGGACCTGAATGGAAGGGTTCAAAAAAAGAGAGATTGAATTTGCAAGCCTCCGAGTTTCACTAGGCTACTCCCTCAGTTGGTTTCGGCTGCAATAACAGAATACTGCAGGCTGGGTGGTTTAGAGACAACAAATTTATTTCTCACAGTTTGCGAGGCTGGAAGTCCAAGATCAAGGCACCAACTGGCAGATTCCGTGTCTGGTGAGAGTCCTCCTCCTGATTCATTGACAACAACCTTCTTTCTGTGTCCTTACATGGTGGAAGGGACAAGGGAGTCCTCTGGAGTCTCTTTTATAAAGGCACTAATCCCATTCTTGAGGGCTCCATCCTCATGGCCGAATCACCTCCCAAAGGCCCTACCTCCAAACACCATCACATTGGGAGGAGACACAAATATTCAGTTCACAGCAAATGGGAATCTGAAGACAAAGGGTAGAATAAATCAGGAGGTAAGAACTAGAATTGGTCTAGGGATGGACAAGAGACAAACTAAAGGTCCTTTGTGGTCTTGGGTACCCACCTGCTGCCCTGGGTATGGTGGCACCATCTCCAACAGAAGGGGTGTGTGGTGCTCGGGTCTCAAGCAGGAAAGTCTGATCACCTGGAGATGCTGGCCTCAACTGCAGTATCTCCATCAAGAGAAGATCAGCAGCACCTCCACAAATTACTTCCATCTGGAATTTCAAATTCAGCTACTAAAGGGGAAAATGCCTTTTGGGGGTCCCATTTCTTGGCCCTCATGGTGCAATTATAGTACCATTCCTTTAGAGAGCATTTTACTACAAATTTCCCCTCCTTTGCTTGGAGATAAAGCAAAATAACATAAACCTTGTACCTGGAGTGTTAGGTTTGGGTCCTTTCCAGAATGTTTTCTCTCTTCTGCCTTCAAACAACCAATTATTTATCTGTTTCTCTACCAGAACTTTCAGAACACACTGGATGAAATCATGTCTAATTCAACCTATGAGGTCATACTTTTTGAGGAACAGTAAAAGTCCTAGCTTACTAGTAAACGGGAGATCACATTTTCTAAAAATATAATAGTAATAAAGTAAGTACCAAAAGGAAAAAATAAGAAAATTAATTAGAAAACCACACCATTAAATTATCTTAGAAATTAAGAGCAGCTGTTTTCATTCAGCTACCTAGAACATCAAAATACAGAGCAGTTTGTCCAACTTTGTCTTTTACTGAAAATGTATGAATTATAAAGTGATCAAAACTATCGTGTACTCTCGTGTTCATTCAATACAAACTATAAAATCATCAATTATGTTATCAACACTGTACTGCTCCATTAAAAAATGGCTAGAAGCCTATGTCTCCATCATACCAACTGTTATATTTGCTTGTTTCTTACATAAATAAAAATTGTTCTTTATGAAATTATCCTCAATGAGAACATTCTTGGACACCAAGATCCAAGGGAGACATTAGAGCAGGGTGTTAGGGCACTGGGTTGGAATCCTGGCTCCACTACTTACTACTTGAGTTAACCTTGGGCAAGTTATTTAACCTTTTTGTCAAGTACCTCTGTTTAGTAACTAATATTCTATTTCCTGCCAGTAAAATGATATTAAAAATAATTATTTCATAATAGCCATGTGAATTGAATGTATTGTTATATGCAAAATACTTGGAAAAGGGCCTAACACATAGTAAGTCTCAAGAAATATTAGCTTTTATACCAAAAAATAATTAATCCATTGTTTGTAAACCTGTTTGAAACCAACACAATCTTATCCTTCCTGTTACACAGCAATGGAATTCAAGACATTTATAATCTGGTAGCAGATGAACAAGAATTTGAAAGGAAAGCCAATGGTATCTCTTCTCTAACTACAGGATAAGGTATTTCTAGTCACTGCCCTCTTTTTGCCATTAAGATTTAACTAGATGCAATTCCTTTTTAATTTCACTGATAATATTTTTGCAGAAATTAGCTTGGCCACTGGAGGGCTCTCACAGCCTCTCATTAATGCTATGTAAAAATGATTTGCTAAGGTTGTAAGAATGAACCTTACAAAATACTGATAGCACAAAAGTAATCAGCAACACATAGCAAAATAATTTAAAATATGTATATTCTTTGATCCAGCTTCTAAAAGTCTAAGAAAATTTATTATTAAAGTGTTCGTTTTTCAATTTACATTTCAATTAAATGTTCAAATAAAAAGTAGCTGTTATAAAGTATGAATTTCAAAATACAAATTGCTAAATTTTATTTCAAAACACCTGTACAATTGGAGACTGGTTTTAAAATATATATAAATATATTTGGAAAATATACACAGAAATGTTAATAAGCATTTCCTTTGGGTAATGAGATTGAGGATTTTTTTTCTTTTGTTCTTTTTTTTTTTTTTTTTTTTTTTTTTTTTTATTTTTTTTATTTTCCTCTTAAAGTATTACAAAGGGTATTACATAAGTATCCTTTTTCCCCCCCCCCCCGCCCTTGACAAACCACTACCCTCCCTTACCCCCCAGTGTCTTATGTCCATTAGTTATGCTTATATGCATGCATACAAGTCCTTCGGTTGATCTCTTACTCCCCTCCCTCCTGCCCCCCAACTCTCTCTGGCCTTCCCACTGCAGTTTGACAATCAGTTTGAGGCAGCTCTGCCTCTGTATCTATTATTGTTCAAAAGTTTGTAATGGTCTTTATTATCCATGAATGAGTGAGATCATGTGGTATTTTTCCTTCATTGACTGGCTTGTTTCACTTAGCATAATGCTCTCCAGTTCCATCCATGATGTTGCAAATGGTAGGAGTTCCTTCTTTTTAACAGCAGCATAGTATTCCATCGTGTAGATGTACCACAGTTTTCTAATCCATTCATCTACTGATGGGCACTTAGGCTGTTTCCAGATCTTAGCTATGGTGAATTGTGCTGCTATGAACATCTGGGTGCATATATCCTTTCTGATAGGTGTTTCTGGTTTCTTGGGATATATTCCTAGTAGTGGGATCACAGGGTCAAATGGGAGTTCCATTTCCAATTTTTTGAGGAACCTCCATACTGCCTTCCATAGTGGCTGCACCAGTCTGCATTCCCACCAGCAGTGCACAAGTGTTCCTTTTTCTCCACATCCTCTCCAGCACTTGTCGTTTGTTGATTTGTTGATGATGGCCATTCTGACAGGTGTGAGATGGTACCTCATTGTTGTTTTGATTTGCATCTCTCGGATGATTAGTGACTTTGAGCATGTTTTCATATGTCTCTTGGCTTTCTGAATGTCCTCTTTTGAAAGGTGTCTATTTAGATCCTTTGCCCATTTTTTGATTGGATTGTTTATCTTCTTTTTGTTAAGTTGTATGAGTTCCCTATAAATTTTGGAGATTAAGCCCTTATCCGATATGACGTTGGCAAATATGTTTTCCCACGAGGTGGGTTTTCTTGTTGTTTTGTTGATGGTTTCTTTTGCTGTGCAGAAGCTTTTTATTTTGATGTAGTCCCATTTGTTCAGTTTCTCTTTAGTTTCAACTGCCCTAGGAGCTGTATCAGTGAAGAAATTGTTTTGGCATATGTCTGAGATTTTGTTGCCTTTGTATTCTTCTAGAATTTTTATGGTTTCCTGTCGTACATTTAAGTCCTTTATCCATTTTGAGTTTATTCTTGTGTATGGTGTAAGTTGGTGGTCTAGTTTCATTTTCTTGCATATGTCTGTCCAATTTTCCCAACACCATTTATTGAAGAGACTATCTTGGCTCCATTGTATGTTCATGCCTCCTTTGTCAAAAATTAATTGAGCATATTGGTTCGGGCTAATTTCTGGACTCTCTATTCTATTCCACTGATCTATATGTCTGTTCTTGTGCCAGTACCAGGCAGTTTTGAGAACAGTGGCTTTGTAATACAGCTTGATATCTGGCATTGAGATCCCACCTACTTTGTTCTTTCTCAGGATCGTTGCAGCTATTCGGGGTCTTTTTTTATTCCAGATGAATTTTTGGAGAGTTCGTTCTAGATCTTTGAAGAAGGCCATTGGTATTTTAATGGGAAGTGCGTTGAATGTATAGATTGCTTTGGGTAGTATGGACATTTTAATGATGTTGATTCTACCAATCCAAGAACATGGTATGTTCTTCCATCTGTTTATGTCTTCCTCTATCTCTTTTTTCAACGTCCTGTAGTTTTCTGAGTAGAGGTCTTTAACCTCTTTAGTTAAGTTTATTCCTAGGTATCTTAATTTTTTTGGTGCGATGGTAAATGGGATTGTTTTTCTGATCTCCCTTTCTGAAAGTTCACTGTTGGTGTATAGAAATGCCTCAGATTTCTTGGGGTTAATTTTGTATCCTGCTACATTGCCAAATTCATGTATTAAGTCTAGTAGCTTTTGGATGGAGTCTCTAGGGTTTTGTATGTATAATATCATGTCATCTGCAAATAAGGACAGTTTTACTTCCTCTTTTCCAATTTGGATGCCTTTTATTCCTTCTTCTTGCCTAATTGCAATGGCTAATACTTCCAGTACTATGTTGAACAGGAGTGGTGAGAGTGGACATCCCTGTCTTGTTCCTGTTCTTAGGGGAAATGGTGTTAGTTTTTGTCCATTGAGTATGATGTTGGCAGTGGGCCTGTCATATATGGCTTTTATTATGTTGAGGTATGATCCTTCTATTCCCACCTTTCTGAGAGTTTTTATCAAAAATGGGTGTTGGATTTTGTCGAATGCTTTTTCTGCATCAATTGATATGACCATGTGGTTTTTTTCTTTCAATTTGTTTATGTGATGTATCACATTTATTGATTTACGGATGTTGTACCATCCTTGCATCTCTGGGATGAATCCTACTTGGTCATGGTGTATGATCCTTCTGATGTACTGCTGGATCCGATTTGCTAAGATTTTGTTGAGGATTTTGGCATCTATGTTCATGAGGGATATTGGCCTGTAATTCTCTTTCATTGTGATGTCTTTACCTGGTTTTGGTATTAGGGTGATGCTGGCTTCATAGAATGAGCTTGGAAGCGTTCCTTCCTCTTGAATTTTTTGTAGTAGTCTGAGGAGGGTAGGTTTTAGTTCTTCCTTGAATGTTTGGTAGAACTCCCCTGTGAAGCCGTCTGGCCCTGGGCTTTTGTTTGCTGGAAGCTTTCTGATGACTGCTTCAATTTCTTCCATAGTTATTGGCCTATTGAGGTTTTTAGATTCTTCCTGATTGAGTTTTGGAATGTTGTATTTTTCTAGGAATTTGTCCATTTCCTCCAGGTTGTCCAGTTTGTTGGAGTAGAGTTGCTCGTAGTATTGTTTAACAATCATTTGTATTTCTGTGGGGTCTGTTGTTATTTCGCCTCTATCATTTCTGATTTGGTTTATTTGGGACCTCTCTCTTTGCTTCTTGGTGAGCCTGGCTAGGGGTTTGTCAATCTTGTTTATCCTTTCAAAGAACCAGCTCTTGGTTTCATTGATTTTCTGTATTGTTTTTTTGGTCTCTATTTCATTGATTTCTGCTCTAATCTTTATTATCTCCTTCCTTCTGCTCACTCTGGGGTTTTCTTGTTGCTCTCTTTCTAATTCTTTGAGTTGTAGAGTTAGATGATTGACTACCATTTTTTCTTGTTTTTTGAGATAGGCCTGTAGAGCTATAAACTTCCCTCTCAGGACTGCTTTCATTGTGTCCCAGAGGTTTTGGATTGTTGTGTTTTCATTGTCATTAGTGTCCAGGATGTTTTTAATTTCTTCTTTGATGTCATCGGTAACCCAATCAATATTTAATAACATGCTATTCAGCTTCCAAGTGTTTGAGTATTTTGGGTTGTTTTTATTGTAGTTTATTTCTAACATTATGCCATCGTGGTCTGTGAAGAAGCTTTTTATGATTTCAATCTTCTTGAATTTGTGGAGACTTTGCTTGTGACCCAATATGTGGTCTATTTTTGAATATGTCCCATGAGCACCTGAGAGGAATGTATATTCCGCAGCTGTGGGGTGAAGTGTTCTGAAGATGTCAATTAAGTCCATCTGATCTAGTGAGTCATTTAGGATTGCTGTTTCTTTGCTGAGTTTTTGTCTAGCGGATTTATCCAGTGATGTCAGTGGTGTATTAAAGTCCCCTACTATGATTGTATTGTTGTCGATCTCTCCCCTGATATCTTCCAGAAGTTTTCTTATGTATGTGGGTGCTCCTGCATTGGGTGCATATATGTTTACCAGGGTTATATCTTCTTGTTGTATTGATCCCTTTAGTATTATGAAGTGGCCTTCCTTATCTCTGGTTATGGCCTTCACTTTGAGATGTACTTTGTCAGATATAAGTATTGCTACCCCAGCTTTCTTTTCCTTTCCATTTGCGTGAAAGATATTTTTCCATCCCTTCACTTTCAGTCTGTGTGAGTCCCTTCTAATGAGGTGGGTCTCTTGTAGACAGCAGATGTATGGGTCATGTTTTTTTATCCATTCAGCCACTCGATGTCTTTTGGTTGGAGCATTTAGTCCATTTACATTTAAAGTTATTATTGAAAGGTATTTGTTTGTAGCCATTTCTTTTTGTGTGTGTGTGTGTGGCTGTTTTCTTTCTGAGCTTGATATTTCTTCTTTTTACACCAGTCCCTTTAGCATTTCTTGCATGGCTGGCTTGGTGGTGATAAACTCCCTTAGCCCTTTTTTGTCTGTGAAGCTTCTTATTTCCCCTTCAATTTTGAATGATAGCCTTGCTGGATAGAGTATTCTTGGGTTCAGTCCTTTGCTTTGCATCACTTTGTAGATTTCCGTCCATTCTTTTCTGGCCTGATGTGTTTCTGTTGAGAAATCATTTGATAATCTAATGGGAGATCCCTTGTATGTTACTTTCCGTCTCTCTCTTGCAGCCTGTAAGATTCTCTCTTTATCCTGAACATTTGCCATGGTAATTATGATGTGTCTTGGTGTGGGTCTTTTCGGGTTCACCTTGTTTGGGACTCTCTGGGCTTGTGTGACTTTTTTCTTCCCCACCTCAGGGAAGTTTTCTGATATTATTTCTTCGAATAGGTTTTCTAATCCATGTTCATCTTTCTGTTGTTCTGGCACCCCTATTATTCGTATGTTGTTTCGTTTCATGTTGTCCCAAAGCTCCCTTAGGCTCTCCTCCTGTCTTTTAATTTTTTTCTCCATTTGCCGTACAGTTTGAGTGTGTTTTGCTTCCTTGTCTTCTAATTCACTAATTCGGTCCTCCGCTTCTCCCAGTCTACTGTTGATACTTTCAATGGAGTTTTTTATTGAAGCTATGTCACTCTTCATTTCTTCTTGGGACTTACTTAAGTTGTTGATTTTTTCATCTGTTTCTTCTAGCTTCTTGCATAAGTAGTTGAGTTTTTCATCTGTTTCTTCTTGCTTCTTGAACATGTGGTGCATGTACTCTAGGAACCTTATTCTGAATTCTTTTTCCGTCATGTTGCATATCTCTGTCTCACTTAGCTGCTTTTCTGGCGAGTCCTCCTTTTCTTTCCTTTGGGGGTTTCTTTGCCTACCCATGTTTGATCTCGCTGACATATGTAGATGTTGAGGTGTTCAGTGGCTGCTCCCTGGGTGGCAGGGGCTCCTTGGGTTGTGGTTGCTGCTCAGACGGTTGCGGTAGCAGCTGCTTTCCAGTTGGCAGCAGCTCCTCTGGTGGGTGTTGTTCACAGCTGTGTTGGCTCTTCTGGCTGGTGGGGGGAGGCTTCACGTACAGTTGCTGTTCCACAGACAGAGGGTGTGGTGATCAGGAGGCTGTGGTGATCAGGAGGCTGCGGTGATCAGGGGGCTGCTGTTGCTTGGATCGGTCTGGGAAACGCTCCTCTTACCAGCACTGCATGGTCTGGGAAACGCTCCTCTCTTATGGGCACTGCATGGTCTGATCAGTTCCTCAGGATGCCCCCTTTAGTCTCAGTTCTCCGCAATCACGAAATCCAAATCTCAAATCTCCTGGCGCCAGCAAACCCGCGGAACTCCTTACCCCGGTCAGGGTCTGTGTCTGTCCCAAGAGACGCGGCTGTCTGCCATGCGGTCTCCCTCCGACCCTCTGGGCTCAGGTCTGGCAAACTTTCCTGCCCAGATCCCTGGTTTTTAACCTTTCCAGGGGAGGTCTGCCCTTCCAGGCTGCAAGCCGTCTCACCAGCTGAGTAAATTTGCCAATTCGGGGTGGGTGTTATTAGTTTCAGCTGCTTACTCCGTTTGCTCCGGGACAAGACCTGGGACGCGTCTGCCTATATCGCCGCCATCTTGCTTCCCCAATCTTTCTTTTGTTCTTTAGGCATTTTCCAGTTTTCCATAATGAACACGAGTTCATTTTATAATTTAAAATTTTTTAATGTTTTTTAATTTAAAATATTTTCCATATTTTAAAATATTTATTATTATAAGGGTCTATAAAGAGTACTCATGCCCTAGCTCAGTGGTCGGCAAACTGCAGCTAGCAAGCCACATGCGGCTCTTTGGCCCCTTGAGTGTGGCTCTTCCACAAAATACCATGTGTGGGCGTCCATGTACACTGCGATTGAAACTTCGTGGCCCAGGCGCAGAAGTCGGTATTTTGTGGAAGAGCCACACTCAAGGGGCCAAAGAGCTGCATGTGGCTCACGAGCCGCAGTTTGCCGACCACTGTGGTTTGGCTCAGTGGATAGAGCATCAGCCTGCAGACTGAAGGGTCCCAGGTTCAATTCTCATCAAGGGCACATGCCCAGATTTCGGGCTCGATCCCCAGTAAGGGGCATGCAGGAAGCGGCCGATCAATAATTCTCTCTCATCATTGATGTTTCTATCTCTCTCTCCCTCTCCCTTCCTCTCTAAAATCAGTTAAAAAAAAATTTTAAAGCTGATAACACAACAATTGATTTTTTTTAAAAAAGAGTACTCATGTCCCTATAAACAGTAGGCCATTCTTATTGTTAGGTCACCATCTCATTGGCAGTCCTCTTCACCTTCAATGTAGTTCAACCCCTTTAGGATCCCAGATCATACAGGCCTTTTATGACACAACTCCCACAGCGACCCCTCCCCTCCATTGTGCAGCCCACTACCCTAAAGCAATGTCCACAGCAGTCATGATGAACTTCTCGGTAGTTCCTCATAGAAAAACGCCACTCTTTCTCATTCCCTATGCTTTCCACCTGCCCTATATCCTCAGGAAATGACTGTCTCCACCCAGCTACTTTCCAGTCACCCAAAATTAATTAGCCCAAGAACTTCCGATGACAGGATCTTCCTGTGTCTTCCTATGAAGCTCTGAAGGGTTCCCACGGTGCCTTAGGCATGCTTTTCTCAAAACAGGAATTACCCAAATTGTACTGTTTAGTTTCTCATTTAACTGGGTGAATTATTTTCTCGGAAAGTATTATATTGCATTCATTACTTAGCCTGCAACCTATCCTCATGCAGTTCCTTCTGCCTATAATGCTTCCCAATAATTTCCCCTCCCCACAGCTCACATCTCTCAGAGTTCTGTTTTGGTGTCATTTAGAACAGGAGCACAGCTCGCCCTTCAAGTTGAGCTGGATGGACTCTTCATATTCCCCTAGCCCTCTGTTAAAAAAAAAAAAAAAACTTAGCCACGCTGCTTGAAATAATCTGTTCAGGTGTCTGGGAGTTTTTCAAAAACAGAAACTGTGCTTGACATTCTGGTAAGTCCAGTTTCTAGCTGAGTGTCAGTGTCAGGCCAGGGCAAATAGTAATCATTGTCATTGGAGCTAAACGCCTTCCCGTAAAGCTTGCCAAACTGAAGTTCTAGCTTTAAGGTCGAAAACTCTGGATCTGGTCTGGTGCAGAGCCGCTGGTCCTGGAAAACAGGGTGCAGCTGGAAAGGGAGCCGCCCCTCCCGGTCATGCCACACTTGTCCGTGCCACAGGGAGCCTGGCGCTCAGCCATTCCTAGACGGCCTGCTTCTGGGCGGGGTGGCTGCAGAGCAGCTTTCTCACTGCCAACTACTGACACTGCCAACTACTGAAAGTCAGTCCTCGACACAAATGTCAAGAGAATTTTTTTAATTAAAAAAAAAGAGTAAGATAATAATAATAAAGGATAAAAGAAAACAGTATGAAAAAAAGAACAAAATTGACAAAACTTTAGTTAGAATGACTAACACAAAAGACTCAAATAAAAAAATAAAAATGGGTAATTTCTACCAATTGTACAGAAACAAAAAGAACTTTAAGAGAATACTATAAACAAGGATATGCCATCAAATTAGATAACTTTGATGAACACAGAAACTATCAGAAGCAACTTAGGAAGACAATCTGGATAACCTTATCACTAGTAAGGAGAGTACATCAGTAAGCAAAAACCTCCCAACAAAGAGAAGCCTAGGACCAGATGGCCTCACTAATTAGTTCTACCAAACAAAGAATATTTAACACCACTTTTTCTCAAACTCTTCCAATAATCAAAGCAAAGAGAATACTTTCTAACTAATTTTACGAGGCCAGGAGTATTCCAATATCAAGACCAAAGACACTACAAACAGAAAAACTTGACAAAACTACAGACTAATATCCCTTATGACTATTGATGCAAAAAAAACTCAACAAAAACCTAGCAAACCGGATTCAAACTACAAAATACTGCTGAAAGAAATTAAAGAAGACATAAAGAAATAGACCTCTCGTGCTCATAGGTTGGAACACAATATTAAGATGACAATTCTAGCCCTGGCTAGTGTGGTTCATTGGTCGAAGCATCAACCTGTGCACCCTAAGGGGTCATGGGTTTGATTCCACATCGGGGCCACACATCCAGGTTGTGGGTTGGATCCCCGATCAGGTGAGTGGGGGAGGCAGCCAATCGATGTTTCTCTCTCCCCGTCTCTCTCTTCCTGTCTAAAATCAATAAAAACATATCTTTGGGTGAGGATTAAAAAAATAAAAGACAATTCTATATAGAGTGATCCACAGATTCAAGGCAATCCCTATCAGAATCCCAATGGTGTTTTTTGTAAAAGTAGAAAAACCCACAGTAAAATTTATATGGACTCTCAAGGGACCCCCAATTAGCCAAAACAATCTTTAAAAAGAACAAATTTGGAAGACTCACATTTCTTTTCAAAACTTACTACAAAGCTACCATAGTCAAAATAGTGTGGTACTGGCATAAGGACAGCAGACAGCCCAGAAAAAAGTCAGACACAAAATGAAAAATATCTTATGATTCCACTTGTATAAGGCATCTAAAATAGGCAAATTCAGGGGCAGAAAATAGAATTGGGCTATTAAAAGCTGGGGCGTAAAGATGAATGCAGAGTTATTTCAGATAATGAAAAAGTTCTGGAAATTGTGGTGATAGTTACACAGCATTGTGGATGTACGTACTGCCACTGAATTTTACACTTTGTTTATTTTGTCACAGAAAAAAGAATGGGGAGGTCTGGTAATCAGACTTTAAGATGGCCAGCAATGATCCCTAACTCCTGGACTTCATGCCCTTGTGGAAGTCCCTCCAATTGAGTATAGGCAGGACTTGAATGACTCACTTCTAACAAATGGGATAAGGCAAAAGGAACAGTCTGTGACGTAAGGGTCTATGTCATCAAAGGTTGTGACATCACTTTCTCTCCTTTGTAACACTCATTTGGGGGAAGCCATCACCATGTTATGAAGAGCTCCGTGGACAGGTCCACACAGTGAGGAGCTAAGCGCCTGTCAATAGCCCTGGGAGTGAGAGCTTAGAAGCAGATCTTCAGCTGTCCAGCACACAGATGACTTCAGCCCAGGTAACATCATAACTGCACTCTTCTAAGAGCTCCTGAGCCATCACACTAACCTGCCCCTCGGGTAATATGTGAGAGATACTTGTTTCAAGCTGCTAAATTCTGTTATACAGTAATAGGTAAGTAACACCAGAAGTAGGGGTAGAGGATATGGGGAAATCATTCAAGCAGGAGTCCAAGCATCATGAAAGAGGATAATCACTAAAAGCTAGTATGTTCATGTGCTTTATATTTATATATTTTTTAAAAAGTTTCTTAACTCAGTCACTTAGTGTGTAATGAATAATAGATTTTAAAGTAAAAAAAAAAATGTCAATTTTTAAGGGATAGGCTTGCACAGGATACTAAAATGGCTTGAAACAATTTTATTGGCATTAAAAATTTTTATTTGGAATTTAATCCACAATCTATACAAGTTATTTACAAGGCATGAAAATGGAAAACAGCACAAAATACAATTGAGGTATGTATAAGCTAAGAGCACAGTATGTCATGTTTCAATAAATATAATTCAAAATTTGTAAACTAAGTGACCAAATAGATGAGTCTTGTTTTATAGTAAAACCATATAAAATATCTATTTCACGTGAGGTAGAGGACAGTTTTGTGTCATGTAATACAACCAACCACAGCAATTTTAACCATAAAACTGTACATCATTGGCAAAATTTTATATTGAATTATGGTTAATGTAGTCATCAATTTGTTTCGACAGTTGCAGAACAGGTATTTCATTTACTGCCTTCACAGATTTAAAATTCAGAAATAATTTAAGACTACAGTGTTGGCTTAATATTATCAGGATAAAGAAATACTTCTAACAGGATGGTTAAAAACAAGTATATTTTATTTCTCCCAAACTATAATCCCCCAAAAGGTGTCCTAGATGTAGTAATTTAGGTAGGACATTTCTACTAGAACTACTTTAAGTATGCTGTGCTTTATTTTCAAGTTGAGGTATCTATATTGAAGAAAATCTTGTAAATTTTACATTCAACTAATTTAATACACTTTTGTTTTCTGGGCTTAACTTTTAAATTTGTTATTACATTTGATCACTTTCTAATTCAAAAACAGTAGCACTATATAAGACATTTAATTATATTATTTAAAAAACAGGCCCCAATTGCATTATGTAGTTTAAAGCCATTTAAAATTGATTTTACAAACGAAACAAAAAGACTGTCCTTTTAAACAAGATGCAATATAGAATACCTATATAAATTTTCCCAACGGAAATGCACAAGTATTCTATACTAGAAAAAAATTAAGCTGCTTATTCAATCCCACAATATATAATACATCAGTAATGTGTCCCTTATTGCTGACAGCTTCAATTAAAAACTATTAACAAGTAGTTCCAAGCACAGAAATAGATGTATAGTCTGAGCACATCTTTTCATTATATTATTTTTTAATGTCCTGTTGTGCAGATTAAATGCATAAAACCAAATAAAGATTGTTCCCTAAACAATCACAACATAAGTCTTTTTGTTGAGAAGAAAATTTTAGAGCTGATCAAAAACCTTCAACACCAGCTTTACAATTAATTTTAGGGAACTACCTTAAGCATGTTACTCATTTATCATTTTACTTTCCCTCAGAGGCCACAGATGTGCAAATAAATTGGTTGTTCCGTCATGACTTCAAATAAATGAATAATCTGCAAATTTGTACTCAGTCTATTTCACCTACTTTAGTAATTGGTTTTTAATTCAATATGTACAAATGATTTATATTCCAACTGGTAATATATTAAATAGGCTATAAAATTAGTTCAAGAAGCATGAAACATCCTAATTCTCATGGACACGGAAATTCAAGCAAAAGAATATGCTTTACAAAAATAAAGCACAAGCCAAACTTACGTTGTCAGTCAAATCCTTTCATAGTGTTTACAAGTTAATTTGTGAAATCAGGGTGGTTTTGAGCTTCCTCAATGACAGATTTTACTTTACTACCTTTATAGATTTGGTACCTTTTCCTTATAAAGTACAGAAACTATCATCACCCAAATTAAACATCACCTACCACCCAGTAAGCTAATATTGTTCCCTTCCTTCTAAAGATGCTTTAGCACTTTTAATAGGCTGTTCCTTTAATGCAGCTTTTTAAAGTAATAATTTTTGTATTTTTTCTAAATAGAGTATTATAAAATCTGAGGGAAAATCTGCTTGCTTAATGAATTAGCACGCAAAAACAACACCAAAACAAACTTTAAGATAGCAATCAACACACAAAATGAGCATGCAAAGAATAGAGTAAGTTTATATGGGCAAGATAATTTAGCAGAGGCCACTTTTAAAGTATTACAAAATCTCTGTATTTTCAAGCTATGGGGTACAGTTTAACTTAAAATTACTTTTCACCAGAATAGGTACATTTACAATTGACTAAAAAAACTATATTCAAGGAAGTTAGACAGAAACCTATGGCAACATCAATGTATCTTGGGGAAAATGAAGACTATACATGTGACAAGTTTTTATTATGTGAAGGACCAGAAAAAAATATTTCACTCAATTCTAAATTAAGAGTTTATGATAATTTGAAGGTATTTAAGCACTATTTAGGTTTTTAAAGTAACATATTTCAAAGATTAAGCAATTTAGAAGTTTTGGGTTGAAACTTAAGCAAGCTTATCATTTACTAAGTAACATGAGTAGAAAGATTTTGAGTGATTAGAATAAAAGAAAATTATAAGAGCTTAAGTTAAGTCACCCAAAAAGCTTAGCTGTGACACTAATTCACAACTAAAATGAAACTGTATCGTAGAATGTCTCTGTGATTTTTCTTTCTCCAATTTAAATAAAAGGTATTAGGAGGGTATGTCATTTTTAACATTGTTCTCGTATGTCATTTTTTAACATCTGTTCCTCCTTGAGGAGATTCCAAAAATCAACAAATTAAATTGCAGGATTAATACAGCAAAATTTAAATGGTAAATTGAAAATATACATTTAGTTCACACTAGTGAAAAAACTATACTTTGAGAATTATAAAATCCTTTTAGGATACATTAGTACCATTAAGTAAAATATGAAAATAACTGGTTAAATGATAACCTACTGATTTTTGAAGTTCTATACCATTAGAGTACCTATCATCTATGCTGGGAATAGTACATAACCCTAGCTAATTTATTTTAAAAATAGATTTAGCTCAAGTAATTTCATTCAGTACCTTAGGCAAGAACATGAGAAACATAAAATTCATGGGCTAATAATGTCAATTAATAGTAGCTTCAGGAAACTTCCTTAAAAAAAATGCATACTAAAAATTTCACCTAATATCTCTTAAGCCAAGAATTAACTAATATGAACTTTGCCATTAAAAAAATGACACTTTTCTGTGCAAAAGGAAAAAAAAAGTGCAGATGTTGCTCTCTCCTAAACTATAAGATTCCTATCTCCTAAAAATTATCTAAAAATCCTTTAGCAGATAACTAAACTTTCCTATATTAATCTATCACACACTCTATCAGTTGACTGTAAATTCCTGACTTTGATATTAAGTAGTAATTGAAATGGTCCATTTGTGCAAATTTTGATAAGACTTAACATTTAAACATACAAAAGTCCAAAATAACCTTTAAGACATTTAATATTTTACAACTTAAAGGAAAACAAAGGCAGTAAGGAAAACAAATCCATTATATAAATTTCAGTAAGCCCCATAACTACATATAAAAACTGTACAGGAAGATTATGGACTGTATAGAAATCAATGGTATCAGTTTTTCTCAAGAACAGTAACATTTCAACACCACTATTTAACAACATAAACATTTAACAAAGAAATTTTTACATTTTATTCCCTCTCCTGAAGTTGCTGCATTAAAAAAAATATCTAAATATAACCATATTTAAAGCAAAAAAAAAAATTACAACTGTTTCTTGCGTTTAGCAGCAGGATTATAACAAAGCATATTATCCATCCCCATTATGCCCATGGGGTGTGCTGTAACCTCATGAATGAAATTTTTCTTTTGACAAAATGTCTCTCAGGAGACATTAAGAAGAGAAATGAAGAAAATTCATTCCATAATAAGAACAAAATAAAAGCAAATTTTGTATATAATAATGAGTATAGCATATCAACTTCAAAAGGAGATTGTAATAATGAAAAAAGGAGATTCAACCCCTTGAATATCTCCATATATTTGAAATATGACAACCACCATTGTATCTAAAATTGAGTTTGAAATATGGATCACAAAATTCACAACTATTTTTCATCACACAATGCAGCTTTTAAAAAGTATACAACTGTTAAATTTGCATTAGAAATATAGGCAGATTATCTAATAGTTGAAACCATAGAGTATTGTTACTGAGCTGTTTGGGAAAAAAAAGTACAAAGAAACACATTTTCATTCATTTGGAAATGTAAAAATTTATGTACTAATATATAATCTCTCCACTTTCTCTGATCTACAAATGGATAGAATGCCTAGTTATCTTCATGCAAATAAGCAGTTCAGAATTCAATTACCAAAGCAAACAAACAAAAATAAACTCTGTCAGGAACACACAGATGAATCTCTTCAAAGGTTTCTATACTTTAGCAGTCTTTGATTTCAAAATTTGCAGCTTTAGCTCTTTTATCATCATCTCTAACTTCTGCCTTGCCTCCCGTTCCTGTCTGAGTTCATCTTGGAGCTCTTGCCTATCAGCCTCGGCATGGTCCAATCTCTGTCTTAGTTCTGCCAGCTGTGTGATTTAAAAGACTGTGTCAGTTTTCATTGTTTTGTGTTTCCACTTAATCCTCACATCACGGCAAAAATTGCCCTTCAAATTACTCTTTACAAAATGAACAATTTCATGCATATACAAACCTTGATTAGCTAATACTATTGCTCTGACATTGACTGAGGGAAAAACCAAGGGTAAGGAGGACTGAACACCTAGCGTACTTTCATTATGCCCTACACTTTAGCATACCTCTCATCATCACAGCCTGCCCATGTCAAGTATTATTTGTTCATCTTTCCTAAGAAGTAAGCTACTATTCATTTTTGCTCCCGTGCTTTTGAACATAGTGGTCAACAATTCATGTTTGTTAATTTTTTTATTTGAAAGCCAATATTTTAAAATAATGTAACACTTGATATTCAGATAGCTAGAAATTATCAATTTTGGCAACTACACTACAGAAACCCAATAAAAGTTTCAAGAAATAAATCAAGGTAAAAAAATCATCTTGAATGATATCGCATAAAGTTGTGTTTTTGAAAAGAATTATAAGTTTTGAAATCCCAATGAGCTTGACAAAAAATAATTTATTTAACAGAGAAGGTAACAGCTTCAATTTCCACACTGAAAGGGCAACATTATACAAACTGAGTAATTCTTACCTGTGCTGCATATTCAGCCTCGTTGTCTTTTTCTAAATTTGAGTCACAGGTACATTTTTGCTTCATTACCTGCTCTAATTTTTTCTCTAAGTCTTTCTGTTCAACATAAAATTCTTTCATTCTTTGAGCATGCTCATTCTGCAAAGATTCAAGCTCTTTCTGTAAATTCTGCTGTTCTTCAGTAAGTTCCTTCATTGCTTTTGAACTACTCAACATTTCAACTTCCTGTAATATACAAAATCACATTACAATTTGTACTTACTTCCATGTTAAAAATTTCAACTCAAGAAAAAATACTACATAAAATATCTAAAATTCAGCTGTCATATCAATTCTATGTGGAGGTAATTATCTTGAAAAGGTTTTCTCTAAAAATTTAAAAGTATATTAAAACTGATTATGAGTGTAAAAAAAAATAATCTTAAATTTGCAGCATCTCATCTTGACTATTTTTAAGAATATGCAAAAGTATCTTCATTAGGGCTATTAGTTAGATAACAACTTTACCATCTCAAGTTGTTGCTTCTTCTGCAAAATTGAGTTCAATTTTTCCTGTTGTTTTACATAAGTTCTCATTACTTCTTCCATGATCTTTCCTTTATCATCTTCACAAATGACATCTTTGACAAGTGGAGATGAAGCTGCTGCATCATGGTCAATTCCCGCCTTGCTTGTGTCTCTGATTATGTTACAAGTGGTAGACTCAGGTTTCTTTTTACTTACAGAGTTATTTGAGATTGATGGATCTTTAAGAGGCAAAAATAAAGTAACAAAGTATGAATATCACTCTGCTAAAAGTCAGTAGGACAATCCATAAATGAAATTAAGGAAAAAAAAAATCCATTTACAAATGAAATAAAAAAGAATAAAATACCTAGGAATAACTTTAACAAAAGTAGTACAAGACTTGAAAAACGAAAATGACAAAACATTGAAATTAAAGACCTACACAAATAGGAAGGCATCCCATGTTCATGGATCGGAAGACTTAATACTGTTAAGATGGTGTCATGAACTGAATGTTAGTGACCTCCTCGCTATCCCAGCATTCATATTGAAATCCTAACCCCTGATGTGATGTATTAGGAGATGGGGCCTTTGGGAGGTAATTATAAGGTCATAAGGCGAGAGCCACCATGACAGGATTTACGCCATTATAAGTGTCTCCAGAGAGCTTTCCCATCCTTTCCACCATGTGAGAACCCAGTGAGAAGATGGCTATCTGTGAACCAGAAAGTAGGGCCTTGCCAGGCACCAAATCTGCTGACCTTAGACCTTTCAGCCTCTAGAACCATGAAAAATAAATGTTTGTGGAATAAGCCACCCAGCCTATGGTATTTTTATTATAGCAGCCCAAACAAACTAAGATATCTGGTAATAACAAATTAATCTACTTTTTCAATGCAATACTTATCAAAATCCCATTGGAAATGGACAAGCTGATTCTAAAATTCATATGGAAATGCAAGGAATCCAAAATAACCAAAATATCTTTAGAAAGAGTAACAAAGTAAGAATTCACAATTACCAATTTCAAAGCTTATTACAGAGCTATGGAAATCAAGACGGTAAAAGAAGCCAGACAACAAAAGGCCTCATGTTGTATCATCCTTTTTATATGAAATGTCCAGGATAGGCAAATCCATAAAGATAGAAAACAGATTAGTGGTTGACAGGGGAGAATGGAGAGTTAACTGCCAATGGATTATAGTTTCTTTTGGGGTGATGAAAAAGTTCAAATTTAAATAGTTGTGATCATTGCACACTTTGTGAATTTACTAAAAAGCCACTGTACCTTACA
Source organism: Myotis yumanensis (assembly GCF_028538775.1). Lineage (NCBI taxonomy): Eukaryota > Metazoa > Chordata > Mammalia > Chiroptera > Vespertilionidae > Myotis > Myotis yumanensis. The sequence goes on from NW_027223753.1 coordinate 186,489,979, forward strand.
TGTTAAAAGTGTAAATTTAAGGTAAATGAATTATATCTCAATAACTTTTTAACAATCACTAGAATTCACTAATTTGGGAAATAAAATATAATGCAAATAGAGTTTAATGGTACACTAGTAATTATGTACCATATTTAAATCCAAAAGAACCTAAGTTTTAAAATTCTCAAAATTAAAGTACAACCCCCCCCCCCCCCAAAAAAGAATCTCAATTATGTATGAAAAGTTAAATGACTACAGATTCTTCAACGGCTCCCACAAAGCTGAAATAACTGTCACATTTCCCTAAGCTATAAGCAAAGCTCTGCTGCTACATGGAGGGTAACGAGGCAGCATTTGAGTGAACATATCTTGCTTGGTCCACAGTGTTATAAAAGGCACTGTAACTAGGCAGCTTTTTTTTAGATGTCCAGCCAACATTCTGCATTTGTGCCATCTGCCTGGCTCCCACAGCTACAAGTTTTCAATCCTTCTTTATTCCATGACTAAGTTTCCCTGAGTCCTATACCTAAATACACTTACATATACTTCTTGGCATTATAAGTTAAATGGTTTCTCAGTTCACAGAAAATTAAAAAGAAAAATAAGGACCTTTTGAAGAAATTTGAAAGCAAAGAAAAGGCAGGAAGGGGAAAAAATAATCAGACAAAAGTCACTTGCAAGCATGAAGCTGTGTAACCTATATATCTATCTCATTAGCCGCTATAGCCATCACCATTCTAGAAAAGTACAGCAATTGATGTTCTAAGAAGTCACTCAACATTTTTTACAATAAAAACCTCAATTATCTGAAAAAGTCCCTTAAACAGAAATCCTCTTTGAAAAATCAAATACCTAACACTTTTTAATACTGAATTTAAATATAGAAATACTTACCTAAATGTCTACGTACTTCTCTACTTGTTTTTAAATCCATTTTCTCCTGTTCCTCCAGTGAGACTTCTGGATAAGACACTGTTTTTTGATGTCTTCCACTACTGTAAGGCTTCTCTGGCTGTCTTGGTATGGATTTTCCTGCCTCTGTCTTTGTGACCTCTTTAGACTGGGATACAGCCGAAGTGAGTGACACATTTGGGGCAACCACTTTATCACACATGTATAAGTAGTAGCTGAAAACAAAGAAAGGCATAATAAGACACATTACATTTAGGTAAAACGCAAAATGTGTTACATCTATTTCTATGGTTAAACAATTTTTTTCCCACCAAAACAGGCAACATAACAACTAAGAAAATAAGGGTCACAGAAAAGAATTCTTGAAAAAGTCAGTATTTTAGGCAGTAAAAGCAAAATCATGGAGAGATTTTTGTTATTTTGCAAAAAATAATTTCTAAGAACTAAAAGGATACTCACTAGGAAAGAAAATCACAGTTTCTTCTCCTTCCCTCAAAACCACCTGAGAACTAAAAGCACAAAGCGCTTTAACAGAGCTATTTACAGCCCCAAGTAGGTAAGGTTTACTCAGAAAGAAAACACTATATGCTACTTTGGAGGACTGTTTTCTTGCCCATCACTCCTCTAAAAAAACAAATCCTTGTTCTTTGTTATGGTGAGGCTGATTCAGCCCTACACTTCTTGGCTATGGCCTGTTTCACCACAGACCAACTGCTCCCAGGGCCCTTCCATCTTAAACAGCTCAGAGAGAGAACAGGCATTCTGAACGTATCAAACCCAACAGAGCAATCTTCTAAAATACTTTTGTACTTCCTATGTATTTGATAAAACAGTAACAGTAAATTGTGCAAAACTAAGATCAAAGGGATATCTACCAATTTTGCTTGAAGTTCACATAAAATTGTTCAGTACATTATCTGAGACTCATGGAACAGAGACGAGCTAGATATTTAAGTATCATATGATTAACTACAATCTTTATGACCTTTAGCCAAAAGATGCAACCATTTAACTGACATAATACTTTATTCTCTAAACCAAACATGTCAAACTCAAAGGTATCACGGGCCAAATAAACAAGGTTTAAGTTTATGTGGGCCACAAAGAAACAAAAACTTCAATTTTCATAGAAACGTAGGTTTATTTCGATAGAGACATGCTTAATACAAAGGGCCCAAAATGAGTAATTGTTAACATAAGATAATAGGACATTTTAATAAAAATTAATATTTTTTCTTGAACATTAACTTACTAGACACTGAATAACTGCACAAATTAATAAGCGTAACTCAAATAAACCTATTTTTCTTGTTCTCCAAAAGCGAAATATTTTCTGTTGCACACACCAAACAAGTCAGTCCAAGACTAATGACATGGCAATCAGCTGCTAAAATATTCGCTGCTAGTATTAGTGGAGAGAAATGGTGCGCCTGCGCGTAAGGCACGTAAGGGAAATGAATGCAACGCAATTATAATAATCAGTCATTAGCGAACGTTGTAGTTCGTTATTATTAATTATGTATATTGTAAATATTAAGTTATGGAATTTTTATTAAAATGCTTCTTACATACTGTTATTTTGGCTGGGCTGCAAAAATATTCGTTGTGGACCGCATGCAGCCTGCTGGCCGCAAGTCTGACATGCTTGCTCTAAATTCTAAATAATTTCTTACATCTCATTGTATAGGACACATCTATTTTGTTCTTTTTTTTACCAATTACATTAATTCTGAGGATGAAAATTTAACATTCTGCTAAGAAAACTGACAGGTTTAATACTACCCAAAGATTTCAAACGCAGTAAGAATATAGGAATTGTGCAAATGAAAATAAGACTAAGATTCTTCATCACCATGCTTGTGGAGAATACTAGTATATATTTATAGTAGCAGATAAAACTTTAGGACTGAATAAATAAGGAGCATTCTTATTGAAAATATGAAAACTTTACTTTGAGGGGTGTGGTTACTATGAAAGCGTCTAAGTTTCAAAAAGATTTCTTTTTAAAAATCAAAGTTGCACACCAAACTTTTGAAGAGTGATTTACCTCTTGAAGAAAGGTAAGGAAATTAAAAGAAAACTTTTGTTTTTACTTCAGGGCAAAAATGAAAAGACGCATTTCTAGAAAAAAACATAAAAACCCAAGAAAGGTTATTTTGGACCTAGCTGGGTAACTCAGTTGGTTAGAATATCATCCTGATACGTCAAGGTTGCAGGTTCGATCTCCAGTCAGGGCACATGCAAGAAGCAACCAATGAATGCAAAAAAGTGGAATAACACATCAATGTTTCTCTCTTTCTCTTTCTCTTCCCCTCTCTCACTAAAATAAATAAAAAATTTTAAAAGGTTAATATAAATGTTCAATACAATTTACAATTCATTTCATTGATTAACAAGAAAGCCTAAAGCTATATCATGAATTCCCAGGGTCTAGAATAGTACCTGACATATAGAGGAAGGGAGGGAAGAAGGGGGGAGGGAGGGAGGGAGGGAGGGAGGGAGGGAGGAGGGAAAGAGGGAGGGAGGGAGGACAACAGAAGGGAGGAAGGAAGAGTTAGTGAGACAATACTCACTCACCTAGGGTGTAAAAATGAATGTGTCTGAGAAACATGATCACTTTCCTGCTTTATAATAGGATACCATGACGGTAATTCCATTCCTGATGGTGTATCTATCTGTAGAAAAATGTAGACGGGAAGATTATTGAGAGAAGGTGTGATGGTTAAAATTTTAAAGTGTCAACTTGACAGGGTCATAGCGTGTCCCTGGAGAACCTTGAGAAAGAAGAGTTACATTAACAGTCATCTTCTAATAAAACAATCTTTCCTTAAAGTACCATGCCTGGTCACTTGAAACTCAGGGACTGCTACATGATCTATCCCACTGCAAACAGTTTCAGTGTGCATGTTAACAGGGATTACCACAAGTGATTTCATCCAATTTCATACTTACAACATCTATTTTAAAAATCCATTTTAGCCCTGGCTGGGTGGCTCAGTTGGTGAGAGCACCATTCCATATACCAAAAGGTCATGGGCTCCATCCCCAATAGGGCGAGTACAAAAGGCAACCAATCAATGTTTCTGCCTCTCTCTCCCTCTCCCTCTTCCTCTTTCTACCTCTCTCCCTCCCTCCCTAAAATCAATAAACATATCCTTTGATGAGGATTTTTAAAACTTTAAAACCCATTTTAAATAACAGTACCCTGCAAATGTATAGAACTGGTAAGTTCTGATTCTTCTTCACTGCTACAACCAGCTGGAATATAACCCATCCATATCCATACAGTATTTGTTAATACTGTAATAACAATCTACAGTAATAAATACCTTGCCAAACTAAGCGTGAAATTACTTTGTCTGCCAACACCTATCAGTAAACCGTATTTCCTCATAAACTGTATCTGTAAATAAAGGAAAAGGAGAATATAACTGACTACTTATTGAGTATCTACCTGATAAGAAATACACACACACACACACACACACACACACACACACACACTTCTCATATATATATATGCATCCTGCTTAATTCCAACAAATACCTCATTAAGTAGATATTATTATCTCTATTTCACAGATTAGAAAACTGAGGTTCAGAAACTGAAACAGAAAAGAATAACCTGTGTTACTAATTTCTCTCTTATTCCGGTTTGCTTTGTAGTCTTCCCTCCCTATTTAATATTACAGTAATTACCCTGCTCTTTTGGGAAAAGGGTTCCTTGAAAGGGGGCAAGACTCACTAATGGAGAAGAGGAAAGAAGCTGAGAGAAGCCCTGGTTCAAGTGAGCAACAAAGATAGGAGGTTAACAGACAAACCTAGTGGAGTGAGGGAGAAGGAAGCTGGGGATGAAATACAGAAGGAAGGAGGAGACAAAAAGGAGAACTGGATATTCTGACCCTCCCTAGTTAATTCTGCAACTAGGTAAGGTATGTGGAGAATGACACCTCATTTGAGAATGCATAAACACAGCACTCAGGGGATAGCCACTAAATACCAAGAAAACTTGGAAAACTGTTTTGCCTGACATCCTAATATTCCAGTTCAGAACCAAGAAACTAAGTAAGGAATGGAAACATCTCCAGATGCTAAGCAGTTGTGATTAAAGCATAACCAAATTCACAAATTGTCCATGGTTTGGTTAGGGAGATCCTGCTAATAGGGGAAACCAAAGCAGATTGAAGAGACTCAGGAAAGGAAAGGCCTGACAGGTAACCCACTGCCCCAACACAACTAGCTCAAAACAGAAAGGAAACAGCTTTTGGAGCACACATTATACAACTTGACCAATAAGAAGATGATTTAACGCCAATTAAAAGCCACAAACAAAAATATGGTGATTTGTATTGGTAGATCAACATTTTTGTTAAGAATTACTGGGCAAGCCCTGGCCGGTATGGTTCAGTTGGCTGGGCATCATCCCATGCATCGAAAGGTTGCCGGTTTGATTCCCAGTCAGGGTACATGCCCAGGTTTCAGAATCGATCCCAGGTAGGGAGGTGGGGGGGGGTGGGGGGGGCACGGAGGAGGCACCTGATCGATGTTTCTCTCTCACCATCAATATGTATTTCTCTCTCTCCATCTCCCTTCCTCTCTCTCTAAAAATCAATTTAAAAACCTTTTTTTAAACATATTTTATTGATTTTTTTACAGAGAGGAAGGGAGAGGGATAGAGAGTTAGAAACATCGATGATAGAGAAACATCGATCAACTGCCTCCTGCACACTCCCTACTGGGTATGTGCCCACAACCAAGGTACATGCCCTTGACCGGAATCGAACCTGGGACCATTGAGTCCGCAGGCTGACGCTCTATCCACTGAGCCAAACCAGTTACTGCTTAAAAATCTTTTAAAAAATAATAATAATTACTGGGCAAGGAATTTGAAAGACTAAGACCATACGATCATAGGGAAAAGAATGATTATTTTGAAAAGATTTAAGAGTTACGCATTCACTGAGGGTCTCTAGACTCTATATAAGAGTAGAATTTTTTCTAAACCCACAATCCTGATCAAATACTCTAAAAAAGTTCAGAATCTGAGGCAAAATCAACTGCTTATTAATAAAGTAAGCCAATCACTTCTTTACAGTTTCTTGGCCTACAGCTTAGTCCTACTAGTAAGTCAGAAAGGGATCAACTGCTGGCAACAGAAATACTAAATGATAGATGCCTGGTGACAGCTGACAGCCCAAAGAGATGAATTACAACATAATGCAAACATAAAAACTATTCAAAAAGCAATGCAATTTGAGGGCTTTACCATAGGCCAGGGCAAATAATTTAATGTATCTCAATTGGCCCTTACCCTCATCACAACGGAGTATAATAACTGATGTTTACAAAGTCGTGAGTCAACATGACATAGTTAAATTATTTTATATTTTATATATATATATGCCTAAGCGACCGTTACAACCAAACAACGGGTCGACCAGTCACTATGATGCGCACTGACCACCACAGAGGGACACCGCTCAGCTAGAAGCCAGGCTCATGGCTGGCAAGTGCAGCTGCAGCAGCAGGAGCCTCTCCCAACTCCACGGCAGTGCTTCTAAGTGGTGGCCACAGGTACAAGTTGGCCAGGATGAGCGCGAGCATCGCCAGCTTGGGCTCCTCCCTGGCCACCTGCCACTAATATGCAAACTGTCCCCTCAACCAGGAATTTGACTGGGAGTTCGACCAGTGGACGGGGCCGGCCAGCCAACTGCCCACAGCCCTCCCCCCCTCCACCCGACCCTGCCCCAGCCGGCGGCAGCAGGCAGCCGGGGGGAAGGGAGGTCCCAGCCAGCAGCCATTAGGGACCCTACCTGTGCACGAATTTCATGTACTGGGCCTCTAGGGAAAAAATATCCTCAGGTGAGGATTAACAAAAAAAAGAGAGATTTTCTTCTCTAGAAGTCACTTGTTAAACTCATTATTTAGAAAATAAAGGAAGCTCTGTTCCACTTTTGTATTTGAAACAATCTTGGATGTACTGCTCAAGGAATCAATTGTTACCAGACTTTTTAAATTAAGATTACTAAAATTGATTTACATATTCAAAAATTTTCCTATTATGGATATCTAGAATCTCCAATCTTCAGAAAAGCAAATTCTAAACTTCTTCAGCCAAAGATCTTGACTTGAAACCTAACTCAATTTTGATCATTTCAAAACTCTACAGCTTGATTTGTATACATTTTACTTTTACTCATGACCCAAACTCAGTTTATCTTTATTTCTATGATGTCTCTACACTTCAGATGCCACCTTAAGTAATTGTGCATTCATATACAGGGCGGGGCAAATCTAGGTTTACAGTTGTTCATATGGGAACTAATACAAGAATAAACTTTTGTATACTCACAACTATAAACCTACTTTTGCCCTACCCTGTATTTTTAAACATCCATCCCTCTCTAGTTTCTGTTCTTAGCCTGGAAGACTGTCTTATTTGATTTCCCATTCTCACACAATCCCACAAACTAGGGGTTCTAAAAAAAATCTTCCTTAAAGATCACCTAGTGCAGTCCCTCAGCCAATGTCTGAACTCCCTATTCAAAATCCCTCATATCCAGTCTCTGCTTGGTCCAGTCCTTGAGGCCAAGGACTGTCTTATTTACTCTTCTACTTCAGTACATAGCACCATGCCTGGCATGTAGTAGGGATTCAATAAGTATTTGTTGAGTGAATTCTGAATGACAATGTAGCTCATTAACTTCCAGGGTGGCCCTATACAAGGTTACTCTGCTACCAAGAAATTCACAAATAGTCCCTTTCACATTCTATATCCTATTCCATGAAGTACCAAAGAAGCCAAAGGTCTCGGATGTATTTTTAGAGATCAGATCTACAAATTAAATCATATAAACGATGGGAAAATGGACAACATTAACCACAATAAAATGTTGGGAATTAATTTTCCCTAATATGCTGCGATAAGCCATAAACACATTTATAACAAATTATCCTAACTGCGTGTTAAAAATAATTAAGAAAAGCACATATTATACAACAGAACATTCACAGTCATGCCAGATTTTTTTCATCTATTCTGCATTTGTTTCAACATACAAATTAGATCTTCAAAAAAAGAACAATATAATTAAATGGCACAGCAGTAATGCTACTACTGATTAGCAATAAAAATTAAGATACCAAGAGAGGAGCATCTACTGCCGTTTATCTTACCTTTCAATATAGGAATAATTCATTCCTTTGTGTATTTAAACATTAAAATAGAATACATTACTCTACTTAGCAAAGGAGAGATGTAGATCATTTAGTAGCTTAACTTGAAGCCCTAACTGTTAGGGCCTAACAGTTTTAAATGTTTTTATCACCCAACTTTCCCACCATTATCTACCACAAAATGAACAGATGGCATCCTTACCTGAAACACATAAGAAAAATTTCAGACAATTTATTTCATTCTAAAGGTTCTTTTTCTCTAAGTCATAAAACAACCAATAATATCTATAAAAGCAAAATTAAACAATCCCAAAATGTATGGAAGAGGTCATTTTAAATAAAAATTAGGGAATGTTTAATGAAAGTTTCTCTAAGTTTCAACTTACTGTGTTATATATACATGACCCTTTGATAATCAGATTTTCTAATAAAGAACCATTGTATTTTGGTAGTACAATGCTTACTAACTCACAATTGAAGTAATTTAAAGAACTTGACTTCATTTACAAAAAAAACCAATAGGCATTTTTGCCACCACTTTCTAGATACAAAAGTAATTCCACCCAGTCAGCACTATTCATATACAAGCATTTAAATGTGTACTAAAAAAACTTTAAAATTCCTAGACTTATCTTCAATAATGAACTCGTAGGTAGCACTCCAGTTTTTAATTATAGGAACAGGCTAATATTTATGACTTTTAGTTGTGTCTAATGACAAACATTGATGAACTAAAAAAATCAAGACAATGCTTCAAAATATTGGTGGGATTTCCAAAATCCCCCCAAAATTTAAATCAGAATTACATTTTTTAAAATATGTGGAAAAATATTTTTTAAAAGATAAAAAATAAAGACTATACATTGTGTGTATTTATAAGACAGTAAGCATAGGAAGGACTAATCCCCGTAACGGTGTGATTACACAAGAAATAAAATATAATGTATATTAAATGCACATCACAACATACTGGTAAATCATTAGCAACCTTACTAAACACAAGACTGAATACACAGTTAAGCAACAACTCTCTAGGTATAAAGTGAATACAACCTGTCAGGGTCTTTTTACTGTGTACGACAGTAAGACATTCAAGTGGTCAATAAATGATTTCAGAAAGACACAAAAGACGCTCTGCCAGACAGCTGCCCACAACTCTTACTCTGACGGAAAGAAATGGAATCTTTCAGCACAGGATCAAGTTTCCTCAATACTCCAGCATGCTGTGAATGAGTGTTTCAACAACCGAAATAGGGATAGGATTACAAGGTAGCAAATAGCTATTTAAGAGATTGTAAGGCTTAGTCTTGTGCCTCATTTCACTGTAATTATTAGACTGTATCAACCTAATGCAAAACTGGAACAGTATGATTTAAGTATCTCCACTAACTTATCAGACAGAGATCTTCAGGAATTACAGCAATGTCTGCTGTTCCGCACACTGGAAGATCAATCATACCACCTACCTCACAAAGCCAGTTTGGGGTTTACAGTGCTTAAAATTCTTACAATGTGCAACTCTTTTTTTTTAAATATATTTTATTGATTTTTTTACAGAGAGGAAGGGAGAGGGATAGAGAGTTAGAAACATCGATGAGAGAGAAACATCGATCAGCTGCCTCCTGCACACCCCCTACTGGGATGTGCCCGCAACCAAGGTACATGCCCTTGACCGGAACTGAACCTGGGACCCTTCAGTCCGCAGGCCGACGCTCTATCCACTGAGCTAAACCAGTTAGGCACAATGTGCAACTCTTAAAACCTTCGTGGAAAAAAGCCATGTGAAGTCAGTAAGTACAACGTGACTCCCTTTACAATTTGAAAAAACAACAACTGATTTTTAAAATCCTGTTAACTCCTGGGACTTCTAAAAATGAATTCTTAACTTTATTTTTTATTGTTAACACTATTACAGATGTCCCCATTTTCCCCCCTTCGCCTGCCCCCATCCAGCTCCCACTCCCCCTTCCCTCTGGCCATCACCACTCTGTATCTATGGGTAATGCATATATGTTCTTTGGCTAATCCCTTTACCTTCTTTCATCCATTCCCCCACCCACCTCCATCCTCCCTGACAGCTGTCAGTCTGTTCCATGTATCCATGCCTCTTTCTATTTTGTTCATCAGGCTATTAAAAATAAATTTTTGTACTGGAATTATGTGGTGCCCTATTCATTTAACATTGCAAACACCAGAAATCTCCATGTCATATATATCTTTCACTGAAGTATCTACTGTCAAGTTTCAATCTGTACAAATCTAAGGTTTTGCTATCCCACTTCAGCATATGTGCTTTAAAAAAAATTATGATCTCAGATTATTTGGCCTTCAAATAATGTAAATTGATTATAGCAAAATGTAGATTAACTAATTTTACTATATTCAATGTGCTCATTTTTTATTCTGTCATCTGGTGTTTTTTTAATAAATACTGATGAGCCACTAAATTGATTTTATGACCCTTCTGGCCCTTTCTCAACAGGGGTTCTCAAGAGAATTAAGCCCAAATGCCCCAATGAATCCATTGTACACAATGAATTAACTACTCTCCAAAGCATTTAGAATGGTACTATATACCATCCCTGGGAGAAACGACAAACCACCACTCTGGTCAAGTCATTTTCTGCAGGACTTAATTCTCCCCTCAGGGAACCCCCGGTGAGAAAGGCTGCATGGGTGACAACTACAATTTGAAAAACACTGTTTTAAGCAAACTACCTTAAAATTGGTCCAAAAATATTACTGTTTCAACAACTATTCCTGTATAAATAACATTTGTGCTCTATAGATGCTTTTGCACTAACTTACAAAGCATTACTTATGAAAAAGGAATAAATTCCAATACTGTCACTTCATTTTTAACATTAAAGAAAACCCCTAGTATTACTTACCAAATGATCTTTACTTTCTTAAACATTTTTTTTTATTCGTTGGCCCCATAAAATAAAAAATAAAAAATATGTACTTTCAACACTCTTTGAAATCTCAAAATTAATTCATTATCACAAATAAAAACAAAAGGTTAGCTTTGCTTTAAAACTAATCCTATTTTCCTCCTTGAAAATCACTGGTAAATTTACAGGACTACTGAGATTTTCTTCATTCAGTTACCCAATCTTTTATTAAGCATTTACCACATTCTACATTTGGAAACTAGATGAATTTCTGCCTTAGGGGACCCTCCACGTAGTCTTTACATACATATTTCTGTGACCCACTTCTAAGTCTAGAAATCATAATGACTTAAATTAATTGTATACCTTTCCTAATCATTCCTCTTTCTGCCTACCATGGGACTATAATACTTTATTTAGTGACTAAAGCAAACTTCATCTTTAAAAAAGCTTATAGTTTAATTATATATTCTTTTTGTTTTTTTGTAGTCTAATAATATTCTTAAATTATTTTAGGTATTTGAACCCTCAATAGACCAAAATTCTGTATGTGGGCAAAATACAGGTTTCAAGCCATTACTAAAGCTATTCCCAAACTAGTTTTACCTCTTTACTTGAACAAATTGAGTTCTGGCTCCACAATCACTTTCCATTCCCAGAATTCTATGGGGATTGAAATTAACCCAATTCTTGATTACTTCCTTATTTTCCCAGTGGCATATTATAACATATGCACAGCTATGAGAACACCATTGGCTGACTACACACTGATTCAGGCCTATCCCTCTTTTTTTCTTCCTTGAAGTTAATTTTTTTCAAACCAAAAGAATAAATTTCTAAGTTCTTTTAATCATAGACCTTTTTTAAAACATCAACATTTTTTAATGTTTTACCATTTTTTAATGGTAAATGAATATAAACCTAGACTCTGTATTTCCCAGACCATAAGGGGGCACTATTCCCAAAGCCATTCTAGAGATTTCATTGAAACATTCTTCCTGTAACATAATTCTCTCATAAACTGTTTTACACTTTCTTCTCGCACATTTTATTCTAATAAGTAAACAAATATCTAACTAGTGTAATTACTGTGTACAAACAACTAAGAGGAGATACATTTGAACCCAATACTCAGTTATCATATGTCTTAGAAATAATCTTCATATAGCTCTAAATTAAGTCAAGATGTTTTGGGAAAGGAAAAACCCCCAAATACACAGTAGTAAATAGTTCAATAATAGTTTGAACCATCCTGCATTTCTGGACTCTTAACATCCAAAATACTTATCATCAGTTCTCTCATTTGATCAGTTATTCAACAGTTTATTCTCAAATTATGTATGTGTTCATTGAAGATTAAAACATCATTTTTCCAGAAAATTCCAAACATTTTAAAATAAACTGTGGTGGTGGTGTTTTTCAAAAATGTATTCAGTTAAAAAAAAAAATTTTTTTCACTGAGTGCCTCTGATGTGCCATGCGCTAAACTATATTCTGGGAAAACAGGAAAAAGATAGCCACTAAAGTCAAGAAGATAATTATTAATTTTAGAAAGTTAAACAAAAATATTCACATTGGTCTCTCATATGAGCACAAATACTTCATAAGATTCTGACTTATCCCCAACTTTATCAAAATTTATGCTGCTAACAAAATGCAAACAATACCACTAATAAAACAAAATATCATCTAATCTACCACAACACATTTTGTCCCAACACTACCCTTTATCATTGCTCATTCTCTGTAGTGTATTTCCTTACTTCTCAAATAAGGAAGTGTATTTTCTTCCTCAACAAAAGTATAGTAGCTTACCAGAGGGGAGAAATTTTTTGTACAATTATTATTACTCCAATCACCTCTGCAGAATGAACTGAAAAATGTAAAATTAAAAATAGTGAAATATTTAATAAGCTTTAAGAGAAAAAATTTTTTTAAGTTTTTTAAGTTGGTATCTTTAGGTCATCTATTTGCATCACAGATAACTTATAGTTTTTTTTCCCCTAAGCAGAGTAAAAACTGTATTATTTCAGTTACCTAATACATGTTTAGACACTAGAAATCTAAATTTTAATTTAAAAATATTTACTGCCCGACCGGTGTAGTTCAGTGGTTAAGCACTGACCTATGAACCAGCAGGTCAGAATTCGATTCCCAGTCATGGCACATGACTGGGTTGCAGGCTTGATCCCCAGTAGGGAGCATGCAGGAGGCAGCGGATCACTGATTCTCTCTCACCATTGATGTTTCTATCTCTCTCCCTCTCCCATCCTCTCTGAAATCAATAAAAACATATTTTTAAAAAATAAATATACTTACAGACCATACACCATCTATAACTTAGTGAAGATTGTCATCTATGTGCTGTAACAGTCAAGAATCACCTATAATTATCTACCAATTGTCAGCTACATACTGTAGCAGTAAAGAATCACCTATAATTATCTATCAACTGACTACAAATGGGCTTTTCTAATATGCTTGAAAATAATCTGAAGTAAATATCACCCTTCAAATATTATTTACAAATTATCAATTTGCTTAACAACCTTTTCCCATAGAGAAAAATGTAAGATTCAACAAAATTAGAATTAGATCAAATAAATAATACCTACTGAGGATTTAAAGAAAAATCAGGAATATAATATTCTTGCATATATTTGTTCACTTTTAAATACTTTTCTAACAAAAAAGTCAAATGATAAAAAGAGAGTTTTATAATGCCATTTTGCAAAGCAACTTAGGCATATCTAAAATCAAGTATATTTCTTGTAGTGATGACTTGAGTAAGAAAGTTTAAAATATAGCTTTAGTTTCCACATAGAATATAGTCAGTTCTTCACTTAGAACACTGACCTTATACCACTTACTTCTCCCATCTAAATATAGCTATTAGCTATGCAAATTAAACATAGCTATTAGCTATGCAAATAGCTTGGTGATCATTACTAATATAATTTCCATCCTTAGAAATAATTTAACAGTCGCTACATTTCAAAAACTTGCCTATTGAGTTTCAGGGGTATTTTTAATCCAAAAACAGTACTTTGACTACAAAAACTACATAAATTACATAAACATACAAAATCACACTGGTATTCACACTAAACATAGAGTGCTTTATATAAGGTTAATATATTTGGTATATTCTTTTATTTAAAAAAGAAAAAAAGAAAAGCCTGCCAACTTTTTAAAATGAGCTTCTTCTAGATCTAATTTGGTTTGTTTGGCAACCAGCTTACTGTCACAGAAGACGGTGAAAAATGTTCCCCAGTCAAGGACTCTCTCCTTGCCCCCTTCCCAGTTAAACAGCTGAGTATATATATACAAGTTAATACAGAGTTTAAGAACCATTATACAAAACTAAATTATTTTTTTAAGTTAATGTTTCTCAAAATTCAGTTTCTGCTATTAAATTAGGGGGGAAAGTTAAAATTACTAGACTTCAAGTCAGAAGACCTGCATTCAACTCGATTCCACCATCTACCAGTTATACAACCAAGAGCATGTGACCCATCTGGGACTGGTTCATCTGAGAAAACTTGTTCAACAGACCTTCAAAAAGAACCACCTCACAAAGTTTTAAGGAATAAATATTTAAAATACAAAGTGGCAAGCACAACGAAACAACCACTCAAGTATGTATTACACACGAACCCCCCATAACGCTCCTTTTTTAAAAAGCTTTATAATAATGCTGGAATTTTAAATTCCCTTAAGTAGCTTAAAATTCATATAAGCTTGGAAACAATGCCAAAATACACTAGTAGGAAATACTGCAAAAATAATAACAGCAAAAAAATCTCACATCTTCCAAAAATAAAAAATGAATTCAAATTATTAACTTCTGAGACAATAAAAGGCTACATCCAAATGAGGGATGATTTCAGTTTTAACCAAACCCTAGCACTAGCACATTCAGTTTCAGTTAAGTAAATTCATCGTGTGGCGTGTTTTTTTAACATTCATCATGGTTCTCAGGTATTTTTCTCACAAACACAGAGCAGGAATATTAGACAAAGTAGTTTATCCCAAAAATGCTGTCAGAGTAACAAAAATTGGAGCAAGAATATCTGGCAAATAATGTCACTACCTTATGACTGTAACGGTAGAGCCCCTAAATATCAAGACATCATAAATACCAAAAGGAGCAATCCACATTTTGAGAATATAGAGACTATCTAAGCAGCAGCCTTATCATGGGAGCAGTGCAGCTGTAAGCAAGTCCAACGATTTGAGAACTGGCTTGAATTCAATCCTGCTTCAAAGTAAGTTATAACTGCACCTGAACAATATGAATGCATCTACCCTGGCCAGGTAGCTCAGTTGGTTAGAGTGTTGTCCCATATGCCAAGAATCTGGGTTCAATCCTCCTGCCAGGTAAGATACCAGAATCAACCAATGAATGCATAAATAACTGGAACAACAAATCAATGTCTCAACCAACCTCTCTTCCTCGCTCTCTAAAATCAATAAATACATTTTTTTAAATGAACTTGTCTTGTAGCGTCAGGCAAGGAATTTTGAAGGCGTGCTGACCCTTTGAAAGCAGCAAGTAGCAAACTTGAATTAAGAGTTTAAAATTCTCTTCATGGGTCTTCAGGAGCAAATCACTGTCTTCAAAGTACACTGCAATTAAATTTCCCTCAAAACCTTAATTGCACCATAATAAAGCACCAGACACCAAATCTTATATTCTAGCCCAAGTTCTCATGTTGCTGTGAATAACCTTGGCATTTAATATGCTTCATTCATTTCTTCTGTGAAGTAGAAAGGGCAGAGATTGTTTCAAGGAATAAAAACAGTGGAAAAACTAGATTCTTAAAATGAAACATGGCCAACCTTAAAATTACACATGTAAAACTGCTCAGGAACAATGCCTGCCATCTTAAACACCTAGTATTAGCTATTATATTGATTTTAATCAAGCAGAAAAATATATTTAAAACCAGATCAACAGAGTATTTAATAACCCAAATCTTGCCCATTACCCAGGCATTCAAACTCTTAGAATATATCAGTTTAGCCTACCAGATAATGAAGTGGGAAAAATAAGTTTAAGCTCTCTTTGCTGATAGGTTTTCATGTTAACATTTACTCTTAAGTCTTTTATTTATTCTAGTTGTCACAATTTTTTTTAATTATTCCTTTCTTCATAAAAGAATCTTGGTTACTAGAGTCACAAATTCTTCAGACAAATCTTTCACTTCCATTTGTTTCCAATTATGATCAAGCTTAAATATCCAAGTATATTAACAATGTCAGAAATCCTAGATGTACCTTAGAAAAACACTGTTTCAAGCCCATCACCAGAACTGTTTTGACTAGCTATTACACCATTTGCAAATGGAGATAACACCAAAGTGTAAATTATCTTGAATCCTAGGAAAACAACAGATTTAGTCATCAAAAAGCAGGATGTGTGAAAGAGAGAAGTCAGGACTGGAGGAAAAAGCCCCAAATCCTCCACTCCCTGGCTATATAATCTTGGCAAAGCCACTTGATCTCTGAGCCTCAGTCTCTACCTGTACAATGGGAATCATCTTACTCCTCTCACTAGGTTGTTTGGAAATGCAAGTGAAAACACACACACAGAAGAGCATTTTATAGCCTAAAATATGTGATACAAACATATTACATACATCAGGATTTTTCGTTGTTGCATGAGCATAAACAGTTCCTTAACACACATATTTAAATATAAACTTCTGATCTCAAAGTAAACCATTATTGCTATTCAAAACTACTATTTTAAAAAAAACACTTGCCTTAGATTGTGTTCTCTTTCCATTTCTCATGCTAAACTTCTCCTTCATTTCTTCTAAAACTATCTTCAGTTTCTTTTCTTCAGGTGTCCCTAAGTATTTCGGGTTCACATGAAGATAGCAATGCCATTTGGCCGACTCAAAGCCCCAGTGGCAAGTCCTTTTGTCAGGTGACCTGTGAGAATGCATCACAAACGTCTGGGGTGCAAACATTCCACAGCACTCCAGACACTGAATACAGGGAGCATCAGGCTGGACATAAAACTGGGGTGCAAACAGACCCTGACATTTGCCCAAGCATTCATGTTCCACTTCAAAGGCACTGCCCGTTTCCTTTAACTGAGCCAATGAGTTTTTAGCAGGAAGTATGCTACCATTTTGAGGAAAAGTGCGGGGTCGCAGTAAAGCGTTACATAGTCTCTGTGCGTCCGTTAATGTAATCAGCCCACAGGAGGGGGCATTGAATGGAAGTATTCCCAGGACCTTTAAGATATGAAGTTGGTCTGAAGTACATCTTGAACAGTAGATGTACAATTCATCACACACTGTATTTATTTGCTGAAGTGAGAATTCTCGGAGAACAGAATTTAAGACTTGGGGCAAACAGAGTCTCTTTTCTCCTCCAACCTGAAAACAAGAAATAGACTCCCCTTCCAACATAGTCTGGGTGAGTTCTGTGGAGCTATCGGAAGGGATGAGCAGTGGACCAGGAAGAACCTGAGGAGACGGAAGAGGCAGAAATACAGTGGGTGACATGCTTTCTTGGGAATACCGAGCGGAAAATGCTGCTGGTCCACCCAGAGAGCTCTGACTACTTAAATGGAATTGTGCCAAAGTGTGTTTCAAACTGGGATTTAAATGTAAAGGTTCAGGCACCGAGGTACAGGTTCGTTTGACATGCTCTCCATCAGTTTCCATTGGTGCTTCATAGTCATCCAAGTGTTCCTTCTTAACTGTTGGCATCTTGTTTATCATCATTTTTCCATTTGCATGAATGTCTGTCATCATTTTTTTCACTGGAGGGCTGCCATCATCATCCATCCCATTCATTTTTTTATTTGAGCCCTGAACCAAGGAGAAATTTGTCTGTAGGTTTTCCATTGCTAAAAACTATTATATTAAATAAGTAAGTCTGACACTTGCATTGTTATTTAGCTGCTTATTTGGAGAAAATGTATACCAATACGTATGGTAACTCACATATGGTATGTTACAAAAAATTTCTATTGGTAACTCATAGAAAAATGAAGCTTCCAAAGAGAGGTCTCCCCAAGTTACTCAATAGATTTTGCAACTGTTTTGATTCTGCTAATACTCTAGCATAATTTCACTGCAAGTGCTATAAAATTTGTCTCCAATAATAAAGAATTTCAAGAGGCACACCTCTGGAAAAGCCTTTGCTTTTTTTTTTTAAGTCTTCAGATAAATGTATTAAAATAAAGATGCCAATTCTCTCAATTCAAGATTTCCAGGTTCAATGCAATGGTTTGGTTGGTTTTAAGCAAAACAAGTCAAAATTTTATTAAATTACTTGTGTTATAAAATCTAGACACAAACACAAGTCAAAATGATGCCCCCAAATTTAATTTTTGGCACCAAGACACCAAAAAAGGCGGGGGGGGGGGGGGGGAATGTCTTCTCTAAAAATGATGAAGTTAGTCTATGCTGACAAACTGAAGACTTGTATAAATCCTCACACCAGTAAGAGCCTCTGACTCCACTTGAACGTCTACAATAAAAGATGATTTAAAAAAAAATGCCCAGTTATCTTCAAGGACTGCTATTCATTCTTCTTTTAATTAATCTGGAAGAGAAGGGGGATGGGAGAGAGTTACATTTGAATTTGCTCCAGAGGCCAAAGGGTCAGTTTGAAACCAGTTTCTTAATCTTAAGCTGAGTTCACTTTACCAAAGGTGACACCCGAGTGACTTCTATAACTGTAACACCATTTAACGAGAAGAACCTTCACTTAAATAGGACAGCAATCTGGAGAACAGGTAAAGGGAAATATCACCCCTCAAAGGGGAGAGGGCTACTCCAACTCCGAATAGGAAGAACCTTAAACAGATCATCTCACCCAAAGCTCAGTACCAGAGGCTTCACAATTATGCCATTTTAACTAAAATAATCCATTACTTCATCTCATTATTTAAAAAAAAAGAAAAAGAAACACCCAGTTTCATCCAAAAAAAATCGGATACAAGTTAACATATCTGCCACATGTAACAAAGTTACAATCTTAAATACATTAATTCACTTTGTCAGTGTATGCTATTTTCCTGGGATGATTGTAGGCAAAAATTAACTTTCCTTTAACAGGTTAGCGAAAGTGCTGAATGGAAGCCAAAAAGCTATGGCCTCCATGCCTGGGAACCTCCATCCCTGAACAAGTCTAATCCAGGACAAAAAGCACAAGGCAGACAGACCTCACAAAGAATGCAAATGGAGGAGAAGGGGGAAAGAAAAGATTCTTCTTCCACTTCTTTCCCGGGAGAAAACCCAAAAGCTATCCAAGACGTCGAAAATTCCGACTCCCAAACTCCCAGCAATTTACCGTAAAACAGAACCAACGGGGGAAAAGACCGAGGCCACTAGCCAACGTCCTGACTCTCGCCCGCCGCGGGAGCACCTCCGCCAACGCACACCGAGGACCGAGGAAGCGGGCAGGAGGCGAGACCGCGGCTGGGGGAGTCCCCGGCGCCCCGAAACCCTCCGCCCACGCAGAGCCACCCACCCATCTCAACCCCGAGGAGGAGTGACGGACCAGGACCCGGCACGCCTCGGGGTGCGCAGGGCGTGCGGGGAAGCGGAGGGGAGCAGCCCCTCGGAACCCCGACCCGCTGGCTCGGGACAGCCCCAAGTGCCTTTCCAACACGGCCCGGCGCGGCGGCCGCGCGGAGGGCGGCGGAAATCCCCCGCGCACCCCCTCCTCGGGAAGTTCTCGAGTGTCACCCCGGCACCCCGAGGCTGCGCCGACGCCCGCCCGGGGCCAGGGGGAGGAGAAGGGTCGGCGAGCGGGTGGGGCGCCGAGCCGGGACCCTCGCGGGGATCCGCACGCCGCCGGGGGCCGGCCGGCCGGGGTGAGCCCGGGGCATCCCCGCGGAGCGCAGACGAGCGGCGTGCGGAGGGGGGGCGGTGACGGGCGCCCGAGTCCCCGGGATCCCGACGGCTCGAGTCAAGTGCAGCGCCCCGGCCCGGCCCACGCCCCCCGCCGGGGGCAGCGAGGCACGATCCGCCGGAGGTCACCCGCCCCGCGCCCCCTCCGGCCCCGACCCCACCCGGCACCCGCGCATCCGGACCCCCGACTCCGGCCTCCCTGCCCCCGGGAAGCTCGACGAGCTGGGTGGACTCCCCGCTCCCCCCCGCCGCCGCCGCCGCCGGCTCCCCGGGGGTCGCGTGCCCCTGCCCCCCGCCGCGTCCTCCCCGGCGAGCCCGGCCGCACCTGTGCCCGCCGCCGCCACCGCCGCCGCTCGCCCGCTCCCTTCAGCTGTGCCGGCGCCGCTCCGAACCCCACACACATCGCTACACACAGCCCTCTGACGTCACCGAGCCCTCGGCCCGCCCACGTCACTGCGGAGACACACGGCTTCCCGCAGACGCCGCCGCCGCCGTCTCCGGCCGCCCGGGGGGGAGCGAGGGCGGCGGGGGGGAGGGGAGGCAGGGAGCCGAGCCAGCGGCGGCGCCGCGCGCGCGGGCCCGCCACCCCGCCGCCGCCTCGCGGCTCCCAGGCCCTCGGGGGCGCGCACGCCGCCCGGCCTATGGTGGCTCCTCAGGGCTGCCCGCCCCGTCCCGCGCGCGCGCACTCCCTCCCCTCCCCCCCCGGGCGCGCCCCCGCGCTCCTGGCCCCGCGCGCCGTCTGGGCGGCTGGCGCGCGACGCCGTCTGCGGTGCGCCCGGCGCAGACAGGATGTTCCCTCCCCGCCCCACCCCCACCGCCGCCCGCCCTCCTTCCTTCCTCGAGTCGCCCAGCCGGCTGTCTGGGCCGCCCGCGCCCCGCCCCCGCCCCACCCGCTGCTCTCGGGTGACGGGCCAGACCCGGGGGCGCCGGGGCCGCTCGGCCGCCGCGCGCGGGGAGCGAGGGGGCGGGGCGGCCCGCGGGGCCCTGGGCGCGACCCCAGCAGCCGGCTGGGCGGGGGCCGGCCCCTCGGGGGAGCCGAGCGCCGCGGCCCGAGGTCAGGCGCGGGCGACCCTCCCCCCGCCGCCGGCCGCAGCTGGGCCGCCCCGCCCCGGAGGCAGCCGGGTGGCGGCGCCCCCTGTGTGGGCCCGGCTCCCCGGGGCGCGCCGGGCTGCTCCCCGCCCCCGCGGGGCCTCCCGCCTCCCGCCGCGCCGCCAGCTGCCTGGGCTTCTCCCCTCCCCGCGGCCCCCGCCTGGCCCGGGCGGCCTCCGCCCAGACGCCTTCCCCGGGCTGACCTCCCTGCGCCACGGGGCCGCGCCGGAGCGCTGGCTCCGGTCCCGATGAAACCGGGGGGGAAACTGCTGCCCCTACTTCTCCGCCGCCCTCCCCACCAG
The DNA here is from genome assembly GCF_028538775.1 of Myotis yumanensis. Taxonomy (NCBI): domain Eukaryota; kingdom Metazoa; phylum Chordata; class Mammalia; order Chiroptera; family Vespertilionidae; genus Myotis; species Myotis yumanensis. The sequence continues at coordinate 186,511,216 of NW_027223753.1, forward strand.
CCTGCGCTCTCGGTTCCAAAAAGCGGTAGAAATGACATGTTTCCACCGGGCACGCGGGAGGGGTTTTGTGTTTTGTTTTGGAGGGAAACTCGAGAGGAGACGTGGAAAGAGACGACCTCAGAGCCTCCGCGGTGGCCCTCGGGGTGGTCGGGCCGCGTTCCCAGGGTTGGCGATGCGCACACAGAGCTCTGCGGCGCTGCCCCGGCGGGTTTCGAAACCCCGAGAAATCCCCTGCCCTCCACCCGCCGCGAGATCGCGGACAGAAATAGTCCGCCGTGCGCCGTGCGCAGCTCGGAGGACTCGCGCTTGAACCCTTGTTCCTTCCTGCCCATTTCTGAACAATTTCTCCTGGTGTTCCTGCTTCTACGTGGCTCGTCTGGGGTCCGCATTTGGAGGCAGCCGTAGATTCCACCTGCCCCCTGTTCTTCCCAAAGGCTCGCAAGCCTCTCGTTCACCCACCCACACTCCCACCCACACACCCTCCCAAGTTCCCGTCCTTGCGCCCCCGACGAGGTGCTCCCAGGTCGCGCCCCCTCTCCACCCGCCGCCTTCCCCGCCTTCTCCACTGCCTCCTTTCGTGAACATGAATAATGCCGCAGCACTTCCCATCTGTTATTGCCATAGAGACAGAAGCTCGGCAAAGATAATGATGTTCTGTGCCGAGCCAGTGGGGGGAGAACAGCATCTGTGAGTCTGGGGGATAGATTTTCCAACCTCGAGAAGATTCAGAAGGCTCCGCTGAACATCTGATAAGGGAGACTGGACAGTCCTGAGACTTGGCATCCGGTCAGCTCCCAGCATCTGGCTTGTGTCTAGCGAGAAGAAACAATTTTTAGAAACCAAAATGACATTTGAAAGAAAGAAGAAAAAAAAATACCTATTTCATACTCTATCAGCCATTAAATAATTACTTGCTAACATGTCCAAAGGCCTAAGGACCAAAATAAATTGGACATAGACTTCTAAGAAGTCAAACACATTGTCCCCTCCCTGCTCGTTTTCTTTGCTTTCCCCAGGAATCTGTTTTTTGATGGAAGGATCCTTTGTGCCAGTGATTTTATGTACTGTGGTCTGAGAAATAATGACAGGCAAATGTGGCAAGAACTAATCAAGCTTTGAGGGCTTTTTTTTTTTTCATTATTCATCAACGTGCAAGATGTAGCAAGTTAAAATTCATTTTGCCCTTGAATTCCCAAAGTGTTGGCCTCAAAGGTACAGGTTTGAATTCAAGTAAAGGACGTTTCATTTTATACAGATCTAATGCAGATAGGGAGTCTCACACTAACCCACATTTGCAGGTCTACTTAAGCATTTTCAGAAATTATCAGTAAAATTGATTGTATAGTATGACTCTTGAAAACACCGAAACAAATGATAGTGGTTCTTTATCTCAGAAACAGAATCGAACGGACACAGAGAATTTAGGCCTTAGGAAAAAATAAGCACTGTGACGTAATGAATATTGTGATTCCTACACACTGATGGTCTTCATTGGTGGTTGAAAAGTCAACCTACATATAGGTTAGTTAAGTACATAGCTCTCAGATGGGTTTCCCATGCACTCTTACCTTCTTGACTGCCTGCAGATACTGAGCAAGGCCACTGAGAGTGTGTGCCTGTGTGCATGTAAGAATTCCAAATGAGCCGAAGCCAGTTTGGCTCAGTGGATGGAGCGTCGGCCTGCGGACTGAAGGGTCCAGGGTTCGATTCCAGTTGGGGGCATGTGCCTGGGTTGCGGGCACATCCCCAGTGGGAGGTGTGCAGGAGGCAGCTGATCGATGTTTCTCTCTCATCGATGTTTCTAGCTCTCTGTCTCTCTCCTTTCCTCTCTGTGAAGAATCAATAAAATATATTTTAAAAAAAAAAAAAGAATTCCAAATGAGTGAGGGAGTGGGGCGACCCTACCCATTGTCTCATCTTCCCCTCAGGCAGTACAGTAGAAAGATCCACATTAACTGGTACTAGGTAGTCTGAAATGTCTTCTTCCGTAGTTATGGCCATCTGGTAACCACAGAAACCAAGAATTTGGAGGTTATAAATTCCAAGACCAATTCTGCCCTGTGACCTGAGAAATGGTTTGGGGCAAATGCTTTCCTCTTGTCCCTATTCACTGATCTATTGAAAATGACCTACTAATGTTTTTTAATTTATTGGGGTGACATTGGTTATTAAAACTATATAGATTTCAGATGTACAGTTCTATAACCCATCATCTGTATATCGTATTATGTGTTCACCACCCCAAGTCAAGTCTCCTTACATCACCATATATCCCGCCCCACCCCCCATACCCTCTTCTAGCCCCCCCCAACCCCCTTTCCCTCTGGTAATCACCATATTGTCCTCTGTGTCTATGAGGTCGTGTGTGTGTGTGTGTGTGTGTGTGTGTGTGTGTGTGTGTGTGTGTGGTATTTAGGGGTGTTTTTTTTTTTTTGGCTTAATCCCTTCACCTTTTTCATCCAGTCCCATAACACCCCTCCCCTCTGACAGCTATCAGTCTGTTTTCTATCTATGAATATGTTTCTATATTGTTTGTTAGTTTATTGTGTTCATTAGAGTCCCCATATGAGTGCAATCATATGGTATTTGTCTTTCTCTGACTGGCTTATTTCACTTATGACCTACTAATATTAATTATGAAGACTATGATAACAAAAAGGATAGGATAAAGTGCAAACATTCAATGTAAAGTATTTTTATGTGTATGAAGGAAAGAGGAAAAAAAGTCAAATAAATGTTAATGGAGCATACAAACACTGGCTTGTGTTTTGTTTACACCTTCTGCTCTTTTCCAAGGAGGAGAAATCATTGTAGCTTGGTGTACTTCCTTTCTTCCCCTCTTTGGTCCTCAACAACAACAAAAAAATTTTTTTTTACTTTTTTAGCAGCGAGTCAAATACAAAGTCCTTCAATTTCACAGAAGAATCTCAACTATTCTCTTTTTCATTTCATTTTTTTCTGTTTTCATTTATTTCTACTTGTCAGAATGATGATGATGCTCCTTAACTTTCTCACCACACCTGAATCTTTTTCCTACCTGTCCTCTTCCCTGTGCACTTCACTCCCTATGTTAGCTTAATACTACTGTCCTTGCCAGTGCAAAGTTCCTCCCCCTCATTGACCAGGCTTTCTCCTCAGAGCTACTTTCTCCTCTGCCAAGTCAATACTGGGTTTACAAGATCCCAATTCCATTTTCATGCTTTCAATAAGATGAGAATGAGATGCTTAAAAACTATTAACTTCCTCTTCCTGAATAGTGTCACACAGCTTTTGTTCAGGTTTTAACTTGGGCTCTGTGAAATTGGAAGGGAAGTAAGAGGAAGAAAGCAAAATGGAATAGCCAGAAAGGGTAAAATAGAGGAAGAGCATGTTAGAAATCTTTGAATTTTCAATGTTTAAATTTCAAGAAAGTGTAAAATCAATGTAACCGACATATTAAGTGTATTTCATTGTCAATTCTAGGAATTTCAATAGTGTTTAGAAAGTTTGGCAAAGTTTGATTTATTGCAAATCAAAGACCTTTCCTCTGTGGGCCCACCACCCCCCACCCCCGCCAAAAAAATGGGAGGAGTCATAATTAGTTCTGATGTTACCAAGTTATAATTCAAAACCTGCACGTTGAGAGGTGTTGCTTAATATGCAGTGCTAGACTATAAGTAGCTCAAAGTTGTTCACACTTTCCTATGAGATATTAACAAGAAATTCCCTTTTAACAAAGAGAAGTCCAGGCAGAGTTTAGGTCACGTGTCAAACCACTGTGCTGTTCAGCGGCAGAACCAAGTGCATTTGACCCACATCAGTGGAGTTTCTGTTCTTTATTTCCTCATTCCTCTTGGTGTTCATTCAAATAAGATATAAAGACTGATTCAGATTTGCTAAAACAGAGCAAATATTGAAACTTATAGGGTTGGTAGCACAATACTTAGCACTCACTATGTGCAATGCTCTCTGATATTTTATTCTGCTGTATTCTGTCTCTTTGTATTTCAATTCACTAGTAGGGCAGTGCAACCTATACTTAAACAATGCATAAAAGAATAAGAATGTTAACATTTATATAATGTTTACTATTGCTAGGCTCTATTCTGATCACTTCACATATAATAACTCATTTAGTCTTCACAACAATCCTATGAGGTAGTGGATATTATGACCCCATTTTATAGAGGAAGAAACTGGCATGGAGTTGTGCTAAAGATCAGATAGCTAGATAAATCCATCCACTTGGATTTTGAAAAAGGTTATACATGGTTTTCAAATCTGAGTTCTATGTAGGCTCAATCTGGGTGTAAAAAACAGGATTAAAGTTCATGGTTTTTTTTTTTTATATATTTTATTGATTTTTTACAGAGAGGAAGGGAGAGAGATAGAGAGTTAGAAACATTGATGAGAGAGAAACATTGATCAGCTGCCTCTTGCACACCTCCTACTGGGGATGTGCCCGCAACCAAGGTGCATGCCCTTGACTGGAATCGAACCTGGGGCCCTTCAGTCTGCAGGCCGACTCTCTATCCACTGAGCCAAACCGGTTTCGGCATAAAGTTCATGTTTTAATAGACTCCAATAGCCAAAAAAATTATAAGAAAGAAGAACAAAGCAGAAGGTATCACACTTCTCGATTACAAGCTATATTATAAAACTACTAGAGGCCCGGTGCACAAAATTCATGCACAGGAGGGGAGGGTCCCCTTAGCTCAGCCTGCACCCTCTCACAATCTGGGACTGCTGGCTCCTAACTGCTCACCTGCCTGACTGCCTGATCACCCCTAACTGCCCCCCTCCCCCGCCAGCCTGATCACCCCTAACTGCCTCTGCCTTCAGGCCTAATTGCCCCTAACTGCCCCCCCTGCCGGCCTGGTTGCCTCCCCCCCCCCCCCCCCCCCGCTGGCCTGGTTGCCCCCAACTGCCCCCCCCCCAGCAGCCTGGTTGCTCCTAACTGCCCCCCCCTGCTGGCCGGGTCTCACTGCCCCCCCCCCCCCCGCCGGCCTGGTCACCCCCAACTGCCCCCCTGCCAGCCTGGTTGCCCCCAACTGACCCCCCCCCATCAGCCTAGTTGCCCCACGCAGCCTGCTGTTCAGTAGTTGGGTCATCCCTCACTAACCCCCCTGCCAGCCTGGTTGCCCCACGCAGCCTACTGCTCAGTCGTTTGGTCGTCCCTCACTAACCCCCCTGACGGCCTGGTTGCCCACTGCACCCTGCTGTGTGGTCGTCCGTCCGGTTGTTTTGGTTGTGACAGCCCTTGGCTTTTTATATGTTAGGATAGTAATCAGAACAGTGTGGTTCTGGCATAAAAACAGACACATAGTCTAATGGAACAGAATGGAGAGCCCAAAAATAAATATATAAGCATACAGTCAACTAATATTTGACAAGGGAGCCAAGAATAATGAAGAAAAGACAGTCTCCTCAATAAATGGTGTTGGAATAATTGTATATTCACATGTAAAAGAATGGAACTGGACCCATAGCTTACACCACTCACAAAAATAGCTCAAAATGCATTAAATACTTAAATGTAAGATCTGAAACCATGAAACTCCTAGAAAAAAACAGAGGAACAAAGCTCTTTGACATTAGTTTCAGTAATAATTTTTTGGGTATGATGCCTCAAACATGAGCCTCAAAATAAAAAATAAATACAAGTGGAGCTACATCAAAATAAAAGATTCTGCACAGCAAAAGAAAGCATCAACAAAGTAAAATAAACAACCTACAGAATCAATAAAATATTTGTAAATCATATATCTGATGAGGTGTTAATCTCCAAAACATATGAAGAACTTATACAATTCAACAGCTATAAATAATGTTTTTTTAACATCTTTATAAAATTAAAGGCAAAAGAGCACCTGGAATTTTATCTCTCTCTCTCCTGGATTCTAGCCTCCCTAACAGCAGTCAAATCCTAACCTTTTCTTGAAGTAAAAAAACATTCTAGAGATATAAATATTTCCCAAAATGACATTTTATTTCATAAGAAGTTTCACAGCAAAACAAGGAAAAGAACAGGTTGTAAGGCACAACTATTTTTGTGAGCTGATTACAGAAAGGAAACCTTTTATTACTAGAGGCCTGGCGCATAGATTCATGCACATTGAAAGGAAATTAATTAGAAGAAATATTTTAATATCATTATTTGCCCTTTCTCTGTGATAGAAGTGTCAACCAAATTCACGATCGACAATGACAGATCAAAACACACACATGCGATTGGCACCAGCAAGAGCTTTATATGTATTGTGCATGCACAAGTCAACTTACCCTTTTATAGATAAAGAATAAACTTGCTTAATTAGACCTGCTTTCTGATTTAGCTAAACTTTTCCAGCCCAGTGAAGCACCCCAACTTCTCTTTCAGGTAATTGTCAGCAACACAGCAGTAAATATCAACATGAAGCACATTATTATTGTAGATCATGCAGGGAGAACAAAGGGTAAAATATTTCACTGCAGCAGTGTTTGACTACATTCTCTGCAATGAGAAAACCGGAAGTCATTTTCAAGGCCCATCATTTTGTACTTCTTTTGAGTCAGGTCAAGTTTCTAAACTTTCTAAATCTCCATTTTCTGGCTAATGAAAAGAAAATAAGATTCTACCAAGTCTCTATCTACCTACTCCAAAACTTCTGTGAGGATCAAATGAGATGAGGCATGTGAAAATGCTTCACAAACATTTGGTTAAAGTGTAAAATGTTTGCACCTGGCTATAAAGCAAGTCGTGTTCCTGGGCTGAAGAAACTCCAAGGAGGCTAGTTGCTAGGGAGAGGAAGCTGGGCATTGCTATGTGATGTCATTACCCGGCACCCACAGTGACCATTTCCAGGCTGGGCTGGGCTGTGGGCCGCATTTTGCACCATGGGGCCTTGGCAGCCTTGGCTGCGATTTGGTGGGGTGTCGCTCAGGGTGGTGGCGGGGCCTGTGTCCCACTTAGGAGAAGCCAAGTGTTGGTTTGTCAGCACCAGGTCTGCAGTGCTGTTTCTTTTTAAATTGTCAGTGCGCATCATGCAGCTCCTGCGTTGAGCATCAGCTCCCTGGTAGTCATTGCGTGTCATAGCTACCGGTCAGACGGTCGGACAGATACTTAGGCTTTTATATATAGATGCTTATCCATATGAAGAGTAATATATCCTTGGTGTTCAGTAAGTGAACTATTACAAGGATTCAACAGTAGAGGGTTCTGAGAATCAAATAAACTATTTGGAATATGAGGAAGCAAAAAGGACCCAATCAGAAGAACAAAAAGAATCCAAAAATATGAAGATAGTGTAAGAAGCCTCTGGTACAACTTCAGGTGTACCAACATTTGCATTATGGAAGTCCCAGAAGGAGAAGAGAGAGAACAAGATATGGAAAACCTATTTGAAGAAATAATGACAGAAAACTTCCCTTATCTGGTGAAAGAAATAGACTTACAAGTCCAGGAATCACAGAGAGTCCCAAACAAGAGGAACCCAAAGAGGACCACGCCAAGACACATCATAATTAAAATGTCAAAGGTTAAAGACAAACAGAGAATTTTAAAAGGAGCAAGAAAAAAATCCGTTAGTTACCTACAAGGGAGCACCCATACAGCTGTCAGCTGATTTCTCAACAGAAACTTTGCAGGCCAGAAGGTAGTGGCAAGAAATATTCAAAGTAATAAATAGCAAGGACCTACAACCAAGATTACTCTACCCAGCAAAGCTATTATTTAGAATTGAAGGTCAGATAAAGAGCTTCACAGACAAAAAAAAAAGGTTAAAGGAGTTCATCACCACCAAACCAATATAACAGGCAGTCCTGGGTTTATGTCAGACTCGACATATGTTGTCGTTTTGTGGTTATGTCACCATCTCCCATTTATTTATTTAAAAAAAAAGTTCCATCATTTCGACATATGGACATATGTGCTTTATGTTTTTTATTATTTACTTACCACAAGTAAAGTTCAGGAATTGTTATCTTTCTTTTAATTTTTTTTTTACTGTTTCACTTCATTACGTACTGCTGTGTATGTGCTCCATGTGAGTGACGTAATTGCTTATGTAGGTGCATTCCAACTTACAGTGAAAATCACTTTACATCACACCATAGCAACGGATCTCCAACATAAACCGAGTACCTACTGTTTATGAAATGTTGAAGGATGTTCTATAAGGAGAGGAGGAAGAAGGAGGAGGAGGAGAAGGAGGAGGCAAAAAAGAAGGGATAAAAAACATGAACAATAAAATGGCAATAAACACATATCTATCAACTATTGAATCTAAAAATCAAAATAAATGAACAAGTAATCTAACAAACAAAATAAACTGATGAATAGAATAGAAGCATGGAAACATGGAACAGACTGACAATCTCAGAAGAGGGGGAGGGGGTGGGGAGGGCAAGAAGAGATTAACCAAAGATCTCATATGCATATATGCATTATTTATGGACATAGACAATAGGGTGGTGAAGGCCTAGGTGGAGTGGGAACTAAGTGGAGGAAGGAATGGGAAGAAAAAAGGGGGACATCTGTAATACTCTCAACAATAAAGATTGTTTTTAAGAAAGAGACTAAGAAATGTAATGGTAAAAATGTCAGCATAAGTAGCAAGATTAAATTTTTTCATACCCTTTGACCCAACAGTTACTCTTCTTGAAATTCATCCTAACAAAGTTAGCAGACAAAATGCAAACATATATATAACAAGGTTATATATCAGTGTTGTTTACAATACAGGAAGATTAGAACCTTCTAATATGAAACACATCAATCATGATGCATAAAACTCGTTCATCCTCTTCTAACAGAATCCACCCTGCTCACAGTCCCTTGCTGTGGCCTTAGACTATTCTTTGAGCAAAGGGTAGTCACAGAATGGATTGGGAGTGGGGAACTGAGCCATATGCTAGCCAACAAACCGCACTGAGCCTGACCCAAAAAGCCTGGTCTAAGGGGATTGATACTAATTAATTAGACCAATGAGATTTTTCTTGTTTTGCAATTTAACAGAAAAATACAGAATTAGCCAATTGGAATTGACATGTACATTTTTAAATAAATAAATTATAAAGTTATATTAAAACCTCAGGAAGTAAAAATGATTATTTGCAAATATGCCCAATATATGTTTAAAAGTTATTTTCCTAAGAAAAATACTAACTACACTGTTGTTTTATCCGTTCCTGTCTCAACCATTTACCAGTTACATTAGTTACAGTAGGTGGTCAACATATTCTTTCAAACAACCGCTTGGGAAATAAGTGTTGATAATAAAGCCTTATATTCACAAAGTTAAATATCTTGCAATTCAAAGCTCACTAGAATTGCCTTCTGTGGGATATGAATATTGGCTCTGTTACCAAAATCAGAGACTGTATTTCCAGTGAATGGATTTTCTTTACACAGGTAATATAGATTTTAAAGAAACCACATGGGCTCATTAAAGGTTAATATAAATGTGAAATTACTGCCCTAAGGTTCCATTAGCCACTTTTTGTTGAGTTTAAATAAATCAGCTTGTCAAATAAAGCTCTATATAATGCTTTCCTCATGTGCTTTAGTCACTTACTCCAGGATGGACAAGTGCCAAGCATTCAGTATGTTTTACACATTTAAAAATAAATAAAATAGCCCTGACCGGTTTGGCTCAGTGGATAGAGCGTCGGCCTGTGGATGCAAAGGTCCCAGGTTCGATTCTGGTCAAGGGCATGTACCTTGGTTGCGGGCACATCCCCAGTGGGGCATGTGCAGGAGGCAGCTGATCAATGTTTCTCTCTCATCGATGTTTCTAACTCTCTATCTCTCTCCCTTCCTCTCTGTAAAAAATCAATAAAATATATTTTAAAAATAAATAAATAAATAAAATAAATACTGCATCACCATAATTTTAGGAAAATGGAGAACAACTAGCCAATAAATGTTACAAAATCACTTAATTGTTAACAATCATCCATGTTGAAGTAGACTCCTAAGACCTTCCATGAAACATGCATTGCAGAGATGATCATGGTGGGCCAAAATAAATAGGAAATAGAAGTCCAGTCTCCCACAGCCTCTAAAACTCCACCAGCAGCTCCACACCTGTTTGGAAGTTCAGTTGAGATCTCTACCTAAACTGGAAGATTTGGTGATACCTCTCCTGGCTTGGGTCTTTGCTTCCAAAAAATTACGTCAATCGTTAACACCATTAACACCTGCTCCATTGATTATCCACATATCAACGTGTCAGAAATATGCATCTGCTGTTAACCAGCTGTATCCAATTTCTGCCCTGCAGAATATAACCTCTTGGCTTTTTAATTCTTATCAGAGCACAGTTATGAAGAATGCTATCAAAGATTGCCTAGAGGACTGGAAGGCAATTATTCTTTCCCCTTTTTCCTTGGATCAAATCAAATTGTTATCAGTGGTGTGCCCTCTGCATCCCCACCTGTTATTGGTGGAAGTGGAATTCTTGGGGTGCCTGTGGAAAAGAATTTACTGAGGCCCCCACAGGAAGATGTGAGAAGATGAGGTACTGTGGAAAGCTTTATTGATGATGTAAAATTAAGGGGGTTCCCTTCCAAGTTTCTATCTCTCTCCATCTCACCTCAGAAAAGTCCAATGTTGTCTTCAGCCGGGCGAGGCTTAAAGCCCCTGCCCAAAGTCTCTGCTCCATATTAAATTACAGTCCAGTCCTGCATCCGGCTAGCGTAGCTTTGTTCCCAGTTGCAGTCCATTGTGTGTGGAGTCTGCATGGCCTATGCTTAAAACCACAGGGTGGGAGAGTATGGGTCATGAAGCAAGAGAGTGCAAGGGAGCAAGAACAAAGCAAGAGAGAGAGAATTCCTTGTCTGGGGATTATAACCAGGAGCTTAACCAATTAACCCTTCAGGATTTCACTTATTTGCAGTGGCTCCACCCCCTTAGCCAATGATCTTTTTCCCAAGGTAGACAGACAGACAAGTACCTTCCCTATGTTACCCTGACGTCACTTCCCAGGTGTCCACTTCCTCCTTTGTTTGATTCATTCCCCCTCTGCATGGAATGGACGGGTGGTTCCCTGGGGAGCGTGAAGTGTAGCTTCCTGGTGAAGCTGCCCAGATGACTACGCTTATAATGTCTGGCCTCCCCTTTGCTTCCTTCCTATATTAATATTAGCTAGGTAATTATGATGATAACAAAACCAACAGAAATGTTTATGCTTAAAACAAGGAGAGTTCCCTTCCTTAGAAGGATTCTGGCATTAGGCAGAATCTGCATAAGAGATTTTCTAAGGAAGGGCCACCTGTCATTTGTTGGTTAAGGATGACATGGTGTTCACTTTATGAGAACCCAAGTGAGAAATTTCTGTTGGGCCACAACTGCATTATTTCTGCCTTACAAATACTAAGAAGGTTGTCATGAACTATGTTTTCCACCAGGTCCTTAGGAGCTCAGAATCTAATTTGTAGACTACCTCTAGCTACAGTTGTGTGTTGACTCTACGCCTAGTTTGATTTTATTGCCCACCTTTATCACTCATTGCTCTCATTTCATCCGTGACACTAGGAAGGAGGGAGGGAGAGAGAGAAGTTGGAGGTAAGAAAGAGAAACCAAAAGTTCTGGTTAACCTATGGCATTTGTTGATTACTCTCACATATTAACATAAGGGCAATGACCACCTTATAAACACTAAGATGACTTTCAAGGTATCTGTACAAAGAGTCTCAGAGCTAAGAGAGAGAGAGAGAAAAACAAAAACCTGTTAACTATTCCCATTCATTGTGTCCATATAATTTAAGCAGCTCATTTGGTTAAGGAACAGATATCCATTTAATTTACTTCCAGTCACTTAAAGGTGGAGGATTACAAGGAGACCTGTTAATGAAATCAGGAAGTCCTCAAGCTCCTAGGTAGCCTGGTACCACCTTCTTTTCTTATTGCTTTGACTTACACTTGACATCCTTTCACAGGAGCTCTTTCCATGCCTCTGCATTTAAATTGTCAAGAAGTATACTCTCATAATCTCAGAATATCTTTCTAAGCCTGGCTGTGCTGGTCAAGCCACACCTGGGAGTGACAGTCCTGAGTCAGGTAACCACCACTTGCCCAACCTGCTGGAACAGAGGGTCATAGACGTTAAAACATGACTCCCTAGAAGAGCCTTTGGGCAAGGCAGCTTTTTTGGAAGGAATACAGACAAGCAGACACTGGAAACATCTAGTACACCATGAAAGGAGTAGATAGGAAGAAGGCTCTCTCTCCCCTCAACACCTACTGATATTTGGGCCACCCTTCAAAGCTGGTCAATTCCCAGATCTTCTGTGAAGCTGTGTCTGTCCATCTCAGCCTTTCCTAATCTCACAATCATTTCCATGTATGTCTTAGAATGTACTTTTAGGGTCTTAAGATCTTCATCTATATTGTAAGATCTGGTAGGGCAAGATCTTATTTGTGTCTGTATCCCCCACAGGGCTTGGTATAGCTCCTAACATGGTACTATCAGTAAGTATTTGTTCTTGACAATGCAGACGCTGATACAGTCAGCCTTCCTGATAACCCACCAAATAAATTAATTATCCTGTCTGGTGAATGAGATAGTGAAATACACCAAAAGCCCTGTTTTGTTTGTTGTTGTTGTTTTGTAATAGTTTCCTAGCACATTCTGATATTTTCTCTAGTATTTAGGAATTCTTTTTAAACTGAATAAAAATCAACCAATCACAAGGAGGACAGGAGAAGTAGGTTCCTAGCCTCTTTCTTAGGCCCTAAATACCCCACTCCCTTTTAGTGCCCAGGAAAGTCTCTGATGACTGGGAAGTCTAGATCTGCCCTTTGTCTGAATGTATAAAGGATGCCCTTTGGAGCCAATCGATGTGGCCACAGTCCTGAATGGGGCACTTCTGAGTCTCCAGCAGGATGGACTTCCTGTGCCGCTGACACCCTTGGTGTACAGATTCTTATCATTAAATCAACACAGTCAGGCTCCCCAAGGGACTGCTTTTTTCCTGGTAGTGCATTTCCTACACATTCTTGCTTTGTCAGTTTGATAAGCATAATATTTTTAAATCCACTCTGACTAGGTGCTAACGTTTTCTGTTGACAAAGACATGGATATGGCCAAAAGTTGTACTTCCAAGAAAAGTCAAGATTCAGCTTAAGTATAGGTTTAGGTCTACTGCAGGGATCATGAATTTTGCTAAAGGAGATAGCCTGAAGCTGAGCTCTTTGTGTTCTCCAGGCTTCACTAGCTTCCCCCGCGCCCCCACCACAGACATTGAATGCCTTCAGGTAGTGCTTGAATTTTCCCTGGCCCCACCACGCCCTGTAGCTGGCCCTGGCACACATGTTCACCCTCAGTGATTACAAGCATTCATAGTGGCCAGCTACCCTGAATCTTCTTTGGCTCTGAAGACCTAGACTGACTCCAAGGTCCCACACAGAGCAGGCTCTGTGACAAGCCAGAGGGGTCCTAGGCACCTACACTAGCTTTCCGACTGTTGTCAAGAGAGCCAACACCGTGGCATAACAGTTTGTGGGACAAAGAAGGCAGGTGAACTAAGCCTCTCTTTCCTTAGGAATGTATCTCTAAACAACAAGAAGTCCTTTTAAGACACAATCACCACACCAGTGTCATACCTTAAACAACTAACAATAACTCCTTGACGGTACCAAATGTTTGGTCAGTGTTCCCATTTCCCTGGTTGTCTCATAAAGCGTTGTTTGTTTGTATAGTTGATGTGTTAGAATCAAGATCCACATTCAACATCTGCGTGTGGATCCCAGTCTACTCATCTGTAGCTACTCCCTTTTCCTTACAATTTATTTGTGACAGGAACCGTGTCATTTGTCCCGTAGAGTTTCCTATATTCTGATTTTTTTGGTGATTGTATTTACTGCATCCCTATAATGTCAATGCATCATGTGCCTGTTCCCTCTATTTGTTTTGAGTGGTAGTAAAATCTAGAGACTTGAATGGGTCACATTCAAGTGATGTGTTGGCAAGAATATTTTATTGGCAATGTTGTATACTTCCTCTTTACATCACATAACGTGTTTGTCTCTCTTTTTTGTAATATTAAGATTGATCAGTGTTTTCAGCCTGATCCATTTACTAGTATTATAAAGTTTTCAGCCAATGATTTCAGTAGATCCATTATTTCAGTAGGGGTTGTAATATAATTTATTCCATCCTCTTTTGTTAGCTGGAAATTTTTTTTTATGAAGAACTTTCTCTCTCTTACCATCTATTGGTTACCTTTAGGGATAGTTTGTTTGTTTTTCAAAAAAGGCAAGATGTTGATTCCCCCCCCCGCCGAACCCCAACTTTATTTTTATTATTTTTTTTTACCAGTTTTCAGAATAATGAGTATCCTCCAAAGATAACCAAAGAGTTTTTTTGGATTTTTTTTTTTTTATGTCCTGATGAGCCCCTGAATTTAAGCATATTTCACATATCTCAATCCATTATAGTTTTGTTTTGCTCAGAATGTTCCACTTTGGGCCACAGGAGTTGCTTTTGGTCTTGGAATGGATGACCCACAATCACATGTGTTTACTTTCTCATATGACTAAGAGCCACTTTCCAGAACTTACCAAATGATTTGTTCTGAATTATTTAAATCCAGTATTTATAGAACAAAATCAGTGTGTTACCAGCATTTAAGAGGACTACATTCTACCATGAAGTCCAAGTGCCACACAGATGGGCAGAGTTGGCTCCGGTTGGCAGAGGCATTTCCCTTCAGTGTGTCACTGGTGTGGCACTGGTCATGGTTTTCCGACACTGTGGTTTCTATGAGCTGCTATGACTTTTACTCCATAAGACTGAGGTTGGAAAATGTCCTGTTCCTACCACCCCATAAGCAGCCCTCCTGAAAAAAATAATGTCTGTATCTTCCTTAACCCTCATAAAAAAGGAAGTAAATGAATAAAGTAATCATGAAACCACAAGAGCAAAAAAATTGCAAAAGATAAGGCCAGAGGGAAATGTGAGACTGCTGGTAAAGGGAAGCCCCAGGATGACGAGTTTATTCCAGTCCAGATGAGGGCAGGAGGACGGGAGTCGCCAGAAAAGGGACACATTTCCGGATGCGTGAGCATGTGAGAGAGCCCTGCTGTGGAGTGAGGAAGTTTGAAGATGAATGAGTGATACATCAGCAAAATAGAAAACGAAGCAAGGGTTTTTAGGGTGCTTATTAATTCTAGAAAAAAAAGTAAGTCTTTCAAAAAAGGGAAACATAATACATGATCTGGCTCTGCCATGAATAACGTTGGCATAGTTGTAGTAGTGTACTCTGTTAATAACCAAAACTATGAAATTGGGACATAACTAGGAGTGGGGTAAAGTGTGTGTGTGTAAGAGAATTGAACTTTCGTCTCCCATAGTAAGAAGTCCTTAGATAATATATAAAACTAAAGATTTTCAGAAGCAGTAAGAGTACCTTACTGAAAATTATGGAGGTAAATGTGAGAAAAAGCAGCTTAAAAAGTTGCAGGTTCCTGGGAGGTGGGAATCTGGAGAGTGGAGGAGGACAAGGGACTTTTATTTTCGTTTCTATTTGATGTTTAAAATGATATAACTATGGACATTGATTGATTAAGAAATTTTTGATTAAAGCTTGTCACATTTCTATGGTTCTCTAATTCAGATAATTCTACTGCCAGGAAATTGATATCAGTCATGATATTCTCCCCCTCCCTAAGGTCATGCAAGAGATGGCCTCATGTGTTCTAAAATAGATGGGGCAGCGTGGTTTCCAGCGTGGTTTCCAATGCATGTAGATCGCCACACTCAAGCCATAATCTCTTAAATTCTTGGACCAAACTTGGGCAGAGGAGTCTTTCACTGCTGTCCTCAAATCCTAGCATCTTTCAACACCTCTCATCAAAAAGGTGTTATGACCTCTTCGGGCCCCACATCAAGTGGACTCCATGCCCCTGCTCATAGAATCTGAAAATAGGCAAGGGCCCCTTCTCCACTTCCTTATTTCTTGGCACTTTCCTTTCCCTCTCCTCATATAAACGTTTAGAAACCCGGAGCCTGTCCCTCTTCACTGTCATGGGGGTTGGTGGTGAGTGAAGAAGGTACCAAATAGCACCGAGGGCATGCCTTAGTCCCACCCCTGTAATCTTTGCTTCAAACAATTGACATCTTCCTATCCTTCTGTAAAGTTCTATGAAGAGTTAGCTTCCGGACTAGATCTCATTGTCTCCCACTTGGTCCCTCCTCCACTTGCCCACCCTCCAGTACAGTTCTGCAGCTGAAACTCAGGGGAGCCTATTGTTAGCCTTTTATATATTTTTTTAACTTGTGTTATTATATTTGTAATATTTTACTTTGGTTGTACTTGTGTAATCTGAATATTGTTACAACTTTCCTGGTAATTTTGTTTCTCTCGAATTATAATCATCCAGTTCCCTTACTCCCGAAAGGAGTGTAGGAGTGTGATAAGTGGGTCCTTTGCCTCAAGAACTACTTTTTGTTTTTAATTGATTTCCGAGAGGAAGGGAGAGGGAGAAAGAGATAGAAACACCAATGATGAGAGAGAATCACTGATCGGCTGCCTCCTGCACGCCCCCTACTGGGGATTGATCCCAAAACCCACGCATGTGCCCTTGACCGGAATCAAACCTGGGACCCTTCAGTCCGCAGGACGACGCTCTATCCACTGAGCCAAACTGGCTAGGGCCAACAGCCACTTCTAAGGTAGCAATTTCCAAAGGGGCATGTACACACCCTTGGAGTACATGTGGTGATCATTGGGGTATGGGAAGAAGATGCTAGAACCTCTATTCATATGTTTGTTTTCTATTTTTGTATGTTTTATAATGTATATAATGTGTACTTATAAACAAGAAAAATATGTATTTTGGGGGTGCATTCTCAAACTTTTAAAAAACCGATCAAGTGTGTGAGCCAAGATATATGAGAGCCATGTTACATACTGAGAATTATGGAGGTAAATGAAACATAAATGTGAACCACAAATGAAGCTCAGTATGTAACTTTAAGTCTCTCATAATCACATTTTAGAAAATTAAAAAGAGGTAGAATTAATTTGAATATACTTCATTTAACCCAATATGTCTAAAGTATTCTCATCTCAATGTGTAATAAACATTAAAATTATTAATAAAATATTTTAGACTTTTTTATTGATTTCAGAGAGGAAGGGAGAGGGAGAGATAGAAACATCAATGATGAGAGAGAATCATTGACTGGCTGCCTCTCACATGCCCCCCACTGGGGATCCAGCCCACAACCTGGGCATGTACCCTGAACTGTGACTTCCTGGTTCATAGGTCAACATTCAATCACTAAGCCACGCAGGCCAAGCTAGACTCTTTTTAAAAATGAGATCTTCAAAATCTGGTGAGCAGCTTACAGGGACAGCTCAGCTCAGAAGAGCCACACTGCCAGTGCTCAATAGTACATTCGACTCATGGCCACCGTGTTGGACAGAGCGACCTGGGGCTGTTAGAAGGCCTCTGACATGCGTCCTGACCCCAGAACTGCTTCTAATGGTGGCAGAACTCCTGGGGGTGAGACCGAACTGTCCCTGCCCCATATCTGCAGCGTGCCTGGGGTGGTCGGGAGACAACTACAATCCACTGAGCATTTACTCTGCACTGAAGCACTTTTGTGTCCATTTCGTTTTCTAGCACCGGCTTTGAGAATCGCAGTCTTCTTCACCCAGAGCCCTAAACCGAAGACTCCTCTGAGTGGCACCCCATCCCCTCCTCTCAAAGCTACTGACCGGATCCCACCCATCCAGGTGTAATGCTGATACCTGTTGAGACCTCTTTCCTAGAGCAGGTGAGCAAAGCCTGCGCAGTCGGATCACAGGGCAGACACCATGCCCTCCCCGACCCCTAAAAGAACAAAAAATGGCCGATGGCACCACTGGCCATTCGCTGCCTTCCTAGGCTCTCCAGCGGTGCACTGTCCGACTTCCCAGCATGGCGCGTTCCAGGCTGGGGCTCCTCCATGGGAAGTCAGTCTGCAGTAGATTAATTAAACACGGCATTGATTTCCTGTTCTCTGAGGTGCGTCTAAAAGGGTTATATCCTTGAAGCCTGTTCTCTGCTTTAGTAGAACATTTCCCCTTTGCAAATGTGATACTTAGAACTTCATCTGTGTTCTCCCACCCAGACATCTCCCCACCCCCACCCCCACCATCACTCGGCACAACATCTAACTTCCTGCCTTTCCGAAAAGACAGCCCTGGCAAGAAAAGGGGGAGGGAGCCCCGCTGGTTTTCAGGTCATGTTGATTTAACACTTCATGATTTATGCATCCTGGCTGCGTGGCTTGTAGGTTTTCATCTCTGCGTCCTGCTAAAATACCTCGCAGGGCTGTGGTGCCTCCTAATTAGCTGATGTTTGAAAGGCACAGTTACAGACGAAAGTGCTGTGTCGGTGCTAAATAGGGACACCCGGTATCCTCGAGCTGTCCTTTGTCCGTCTACACAGGGGTTCTCAGTCTAGCACAAGTCCTGACAGGTCTGCCTTGGGAAAAAGGCTTGGGTCTTCCCCCCGGAATTGTAGATTGTTAAAATAGACACACTTGGGAATTAAGGGTGGCGATAAACGCGGGGTGTTTTATATTCACACAGGTTTCTGACTCTGATATAACAGGGCTTTCCCCCCATTTACTCCAAGTGCTATGATATTGGGGAGTGAAAAAAAGAACCTTCCCTGTGAATTGTGCTGCCTCTGTGGTACACCCTTCACCTTTCTGATATGTAGCAAGAAATGTCCTTTGTTGTTGTTGTTCAGTGAGCAGGCGATGGAACAACTTAGCTGCATTCCCAATGTGTCTGAGTAGGGAAAGAAAGATTCATTTAAAATTACAGCATGTAAAATTACGTGTTGAGAAATGTCTCACGCAGAAAAATGTTAAGTACCAGTTTCATTTTGCTTTCGTTAACAATTTCAGCAAGCCCGAGTTTATCAAATTGCTAAATGTGTAGAGTCAGGCTAAGCATCCTTATTCAGGTGTTTATTTCGATGGCCCGTCTTTGAACATAAGCAGAAAAGTTTTTCTTTTAGAAGAGCAAGTGGCTTTCTGTTCTTTGTTGTTTTCTAATCCTCTGCTTTTAAGCCAGGTTTATATTTTAAAATGAGAAAACCGCTCCACATGGAGCAGAGAACATTTCAGGCTTCTATGTTAACGGGTTTATGAAAAGTGTGACATGTTTAGTACCATTCGGTTTTTTTATGAACAAAAATTAAAATATAAACTTAGAGTTTAAAACACTTTGTACTTCCTCTCATGTCCACAAAATGGCTGTTACCTGCAAGTAACTTACTATAATGTTAATAATGCTTTTTTTGGGCTGATCCAGACGTCATTCTAAGACTATAGCAAATTAGCATTCATCTTTTCATTGCTTTTGAATGTAAGAAAGTCCTAGGTTTATTCTTAATAATCAAAATTCCTAAGTGCTCCAACAGGATCCTCAGTCAATGTAAATTTACATAATTCATCTTCCACTCAACTTGTCTTTCTATACTTAGTGCAGCGGTCTCCACGGAGCCACATTCTGGTGGGTAGGTAGCTATGGGTACAACTGTGCAGGCTTCAGTCAAACCTTTCCTTTGAAACCATCCTGTAAAGAAGAATTTGTTTCCTACCTAGTGGATCTTCCTTTTCAAATTTCGACTATCATTCCTTAACTTACCATTCCTTCTTCGGGTCTTTGCCAAAAGATATAAATAAACGCGTCTCTAAAGAATTTCTTGGTCAGGCCAACTTTTAGCCTGCATACATGATATTTCTCTTTATAGCTGCCATATTTTTCTATGAAAACAGATCCTCATTTCAAAATGTAGTTATAATGCTCTTAAAAAGACGGTGAAGCCACATTGTAGGTACAAGGACAAAGCAAGCTTCAGATCAATATAGCAGATATCTAGCTTTATGTTGTTCTAGTATGTGTAGCCTTTAAACCACCTTTCTCTTTAGTTTTGGATATAACCTCCTCACTAGTGCTATGTATTTATCCATTCTATCATTGCTTCATTTGTAATACTTACTGGTAGTATAAGGGCCGAGTAGCCAATATTTTAAATCATCTAAATCTTTACTATAAAAAAAGTTTCCCTTAAAATAATTAGTGGATGAGGGAACAGCTAGTATTGATAGTGAGTGCTTTGTTTGTGCTAGGTGCTGTGGAGTAGACAAAGAAGTATATATGGGCCAGGATACTTAAGACATAATAAAATATTCATTAAATCTAGACCAAGGATTGTCAACTTAGTTGGGGAAGGTGGTGGCAAATCACCTACATAAAAAATTCTATTACATGGCTGTTGACATACATTAAGTGACAAGTGAAGGATTCTTACTGAGTATGTTTTATCTGTGTGTTTTCTGAATTGCCTGAGCCACAGATTTCCAGCTTAGAGAGTTCCACACAGGGAGGAGAAGTTGAGATCCAGAAAATGAGGCCCCAGGCCCTTAACATAGATGCAGTCTGGAGTTTGGGGAAGCAATAGGTAAGTATCTTTGACTATGAAAGGGACGGCTTCAGGAAAGCCAAACCAGCCATCAGCCAGGAGGAAGGAAACATGGAGTTGAGAGAAACAAAAGAGGAGACCAACGTGCTAAAGCCAAGGGAAGGTTATAGAAGGCAGTGGCCTGGGCCTGGGGCATCAGGATGGGGACTCCAAGCCCCACGCGGTTGTCCACATTAGGAGGAACCAAAGAGAACTCACAAAACACATGAGCCAAAAGCGGAGGAGTCCAGCAGGCAGCTGCATAAGGAACCAGGAAGCCTGGTTGCAGATCCTGGTAGCAGGATGGACCGTGGCCTGAGCAGGGTCCTGCTGACTGGGAGGAGGGCACAGGAGGGAACAATGGAGGGAGCTGGAGTCCAGCTGAGCCAGGAATCAGGGGGGATGTCAAACCAGGCCGTGGCAGCTGCAGCCCCCAAGAACCAAGAGGAGAGTGTGGTGGTGACTCCCTGAGTGTTGGCTCAGGACTTCCCGCCTGATCCATCTCAGCCTGAAACAGATGCTGATGCTCCTCCAATGGTCCCTCGGGGTTTCTCATCTGATTAGACTCAGTCTGAAGGAAATTCTGCCCGCAGCACAGTGGAGGCGGCTGCTGGGCCACCACAATCTGCCTCTTCTTCCTGGGCGCACAGCGGGCTGAGATTCATTCCTCAGCCTCCTCTGCTTTAGGAAAGGCCACAGGACTGAGTTCTAGCCAAACCACTGTGAGTCTAAGTGAAGCGATTTACTCCCATGCACGGGCCGTACCACCTCCCACACAACTAGGCCTCCCAGCCTTTCCCCTTCCTGTGGTTTGAAGATGGCAGAGCCACCATCAGCCTGGGTCCCTCCCAACTCCGGACTCAGAGCACCTGTCCTGGACTGTTAGGAGAGGAAGACCAAAAACCACCATCATCTTACAGGGCTGTTTGTTAGAGCGGTGTAGCCTACCCTAAGTAATACTTAGCGTGGCCAGAGATTTACCAAAGCCCCCAGAGGGTTATTATGGAGAGAATGCCCCAGGCCATTGCCTCTGTGTGTGTGATGTCTATGACCACTCATGCATACGCATAGAGACTGTTTCCATGGTAACACTAAGTCCACTGGTTTGCATATATGTCCTTTGTTTGAAACATAGAAGATATTTCTATAGATTGTATCCATCTTTCATATGAGTAGATGGTGTTAGAAATGACAGTTAGGTCCTCGCACCTACACCTGCTTCACCTACAATACCAAAAGCAATAGTGCAGTACACTCCACTATCATTTATAACATCTCTTTGCCTGATGCCAGAGGGTGAAGCAAACAGGAAATTGGGAAGGAGAAATCAGACATAGGCTCTAGCCAAACAAACTTAATAGAAGGGGACTTTGCAAGGTTTCAGAAGGAGACAGATGTTCTCATAGGTCCCAAAGGCCCAAGAATCGTGCTAGCAGGCAGAGCATGAATCTTAAATGTAGACCTGGAGTTGTAGCCAGAGGATATTAACCCTCACAATGCAAGCCGTCTGATTGTATTAAAAGAAATTTAGAAATAAACACATTAAAGCAAAACAAACAGAAAGCAAAAGCAAGGCCATTCTGATTCTTTCCTTCCTTTCTTTAACCCCAGAAGGCCTCTGTTTCCTTTATCCATCTTAGCAGCAGAGATGGTGTGAGAGATTAAAGTAGTAGTTACTCCTGTGGTAAAGGAGTTAAGCACGGATTAGGTGGGGAGAGAGGAAGGAGGAGTCTGCTATGAGGACTCCCAAAGGCCTGGGGGGTGAGCACCTGCAGTCATGTGAGCTTCAAGGGCCAAGGATTCTAAACCAGATGTGCAACACCTCTCTTTTCATCCCCACTACTCCAACCTTAGGAAATCCTCTCACGAAGACCTGGAGTACAGAACTCATTGATTCTTCTTCTGGGTTCTTGGAAGCTTGGAGGAGCTTTAAAACTAGACCCTCCCGACCCCTGGTCCGTAGCAAGCACCTGAGTTACCTCAAGTGGGCTCAATGCAGACAAAGGGCCCAGCATAGGAATGATGGTGCTGGAGGGGAAAAAAATGTTTTCTGAGTCTTCTACCCTGAGAAGAACTAAAGTCTTCCTCTGTGGGCTAAAGAGAAGGAGCAATATGTCCTGTTGACCTCCAGAAGTCGTCACAAGAAGTCATCCTGTCAAAGGCTCTTCCATCAGGGGGTGGAGGTTGGGGGAAGAAAGTTCATAATTCTAGAAAATTGTTTCCCAGATTTGCCACCTACATTAAACTTGACTCTTAGTGGCTTTTGAGTATTTCTGAGAACCAAATCCATCTTCAAAGTACAAAATGTGCTGCCATTGAGGATTTTCAATAATGTTCACCTGGTTAATGTAAGAATTGCCTTTGTCTTCAGGCGAATCTGCAATTCTCCTGCCCAGAAAACTAACAATCAACTAAACCAGTCTATGCTTTTCAGTCTCTACAATATTTCAGGAGGCTCCTTTCTCTTGGTTTACATCTATTACCTGAGTAACTGGGGCCCTTCTCTAAGAGCTTCCCTTTGCATCAGGGCTGGGGAATCCCAGAAAACCCCAGGATGACTCACCTTCCCGACTACAGCAAAAAGTTTCTCTGGCCTACGCCAGCATTTAGTGTGTGGGTGAAGGCCTTTCCCTAGTGAAGTTTTCCAAATTTTATTAGAGCATGAGAATCATCTGCACGGTCTATTAAAAATACCGGTTCCTTAGCCCCAACGCTGCTGGAGCAGTGAAAATTTCCCTGCCAACCTCTACTCATGGGGAAGCCACAAACCCATGGGAGCTCTCTTTCCAAAGTACAGAGCCAACGGTCATTCATTCACTCATTTATTTATTCATTTATTTATATCTATGTGCCAAGCGTTGCTCTAGGGGCTGGGACTGCAATCGTAAATGAAATCGACGGGTCCCCTGTTCTCATGGAACACACAGATTGGTGGAGGGGACAGATGATAACAAAACAAACCAGCAGATCCATCATTACACATTGTGAGAGATGCTGTGAAGAAAATAAATAAAGGGCAATGACAGAGAAAAGGGGAGGGACCCACCAGTTCATGTGGCCTTGAGTTGTCCTCTCTGTGCAAGTGACGCACATGCCTGAGGGATAGAAGCTGCCCTCCCTGAGACAGGAGGACGGGGGGGGGGGGGGGGGGGGGGGGGGGTACTACAGACACGGGGACAGCGTGTGCTGAGGTCCTCAGGTGGAAACAAGTGTGGCAGGAAAAAAAACTGACGAGAAAGAAGGGACAGGTTTTGGTGCTAATTTGGATGTTAGATCCCTGGTCCACGGAGACACGGAAGTTGTCACAGAGAGCAGGCCGTAGGGGTGGTGCAGTGAGCTAGGTGCCACATCTCCCTCAAATGACAGGGACTCAGCAGGAGTATGGTGAGTGACAAAGAGGCCACGCCATACAGCATGGACCCTGAAGAAGCTGGGTTTGCATACCCGGGTGGAGTAACAGCAGTATGTGGAGGCATTCAGGACCCAGCAGGAGGCTGAGTCCCGGGGACCACCAGGAGAAAGTGCAGCCTGGACTCGAAAGGGTGCAGGAAAAGCAATGTCTTCAGGGGACAGTCAGAAGGGGAAGGAAAGTGCAGTGAGTAGGCTGACAACACCGGTGATCACTTACCCAGGAAGGGGGTCCCAGTGAGCACAGGAAAGGTTGAGTTAGGGAAGGTGAGAGCAGTGGAGAACGGGAATGGCGTGCAGGGCAGGCTACCTTCCCGCAGTCCCATCTGCATGGTCACCAGCGTCTGGGTATGACTCACTCCAAAGTGCCTAAAATAACTAGCCCCAGCAGTCACCCAGTGAATTAGAGGTGCTTGTACATGTTACGGAAGACATCCCAGTTCCCTGGAAATCAGCAGCATCCTGGACTTTTGGGGAGGGAGTCATAGTTAGGTGAGGAGGCTAGCCACAGGCGTATTTCCCTGGCCAGCCTCACACCAAATGCTGTGTGAGGACCCAGGGGCACCTTCTGATAGGCAGCTCTGAGTACTTGAAAGAAAGGGGCCCTGGACTGTCCACAAAAATGTATTCCACAGGTCTGTGAGGGGGTGTTAACTAGCAAGACTGAGCTTATAAAACCGCATCAGTTGTCATTTTTCAGGAGCCTGAGATTTTAGAGCAAACTTTATATAAACTGTCTTGAGAGGCAATAGACACTGAAGCCATATGGACCTTGTTTAAGTTACTTAACTGCCCTACATCTTTTTTTTCTTTTCATTTGTTGGATGGTGATAATAGTACATATCAATACGGGTTAGCAGTTCTCAAGATTTAACTTGAAACCAGCCTGAGCCGCTGGTCTCTGGTCCCACCTACGAAGACTTCAGTTCAGCAGCTCTGGAGTGGGAGAGTCTGCCAGAGGTTTGTTAGGATTAAATGAGACGTGCAAAATGTTCAGCACGTGCTGGCCTATGTCGGCTATTAAACTCCACACGTGGTATTTCCCTTGGGCTGGATCTACCATCGAGGTGCAACTCTTGGGGGGAAACTTAACTTGCTTTGGCATCATTAAAAATCAAACAGAAGTAAAAATACCAAACCTCACAGTTATAAGGTCCAAGCTTCCCCCTTATTTCAAAATACAAAAAGGAACTCTTATATTTTTAAGAATACTTTATAAGCCCTAATCAGTTTGGCTCAGTGGATAGAGCATCGGCCTGCGGACTGAAGGGTCCCAGGTTCGATTCCGTTCAAGGGCATGTGCCTTAGTTGCGGGCACATCTCCAGTGGGGGGGTGTGCAGGAGGCAACTGATCAATGTTTCTATCCCTCTCCCTTCCTCTCTGTATAAAAATCAATAATATATATATATTTTTTTAAAAGAATACTTTATAAGTGGACACATTTCATACTTCCTAGCTACTCTCGCTACCAGGTTACAATGCACAGATTACAAAGTGGTGTCAATAGCACAACAGATCTAAAAAAGTTGTTGATGAAAAACCTGTGAAGGAGAAGGTGTGAGGTTTAATGCAACTTGCAGCACATTGTACAACCAGTTATTTTGGGCAATGAAGTAAATTACTGCCTGGAATTGAGGCATGGTGGAAATTAATTTTCAACGGGATTACCAAGAAAATGTCTTTTCTTGGTAAACTGATTTTCAACTATTTACCTCCAGTACAAAAGTGTATTTGCAATAGCAATGTGGGGGCTATAAAATATTAATACTTTTTCTCCTACCTTCTAAATTCCTCTATTCTGGTCTAATAACCAAATGAACAGAGACAGATTAACAGGAGAACATCAAAGTTTACATGAGCCTGGAGAATTCACATAGGCATGATAATTCCACAAAAAGTCCAAAGCCAGTGAGGCAACATTAGGTATATAAGAAATTTTGGACAAAGGAGAAATGGAGGCATGGGGCATTAGATTTCATAAGTGAGACCATTCAATTTACAGGTAGTTGAGGAAGAGCTGAATACACATGGCAGGAAAATCCTTGCTAGGTGACTCAGAAACTGGGCCAGGGGTTACCTAGGGCCCGTGGTCGGCAAACCGCGGCTCGCGAGCCACATGCGGCTCTTTGGTCCCTTGAGTGTGGCTCTTCCACAAAATACCACATGCGGGCGCACACGTACAGAGCGACTGAAACTTCGTGGCCCATGCACAGAAGTCGTATTTTGTGGAAGAGCCACACTCAAGGGGCCAAAGAGCCACATGTGGCTCGCGAGCCGCGGTTTGCAAACCACTGCCCCTGCCTGAAGCCCTCTTGTTTACCAGACTTAATTCAAATTGGACTAAAGTGAACATCCTAAGATCTCCTTCCTAAAGCAGGTTTCCCTGTCTGAATCTCGGGCAGGAAAGAGTATGTTTATCAAAGGCTCTTTCTGAGTCTTTTGTTTCTTAAGAAACAGTTTAAAATCAATATCCCAAAAAACAGCTTCAGGGAGGTGGCAAAATTTTGGTCCCGTCAGCAACATAGTCAAAACTCTTCTGAAATCATGTTTTTAATGGACAGTCCGAGTGTCTACAAACATTGCTGGGTTCAACCTGTGAAGGACACTTTTTATTGCCATGTAATATGTAATATAGAAAGTCCCACAACTAAAGAATGTGGACAATTTCTTCGATTTTGTTTTAACCGAATTCCTCTATATTAAAATGATCCATATCAGCCCTGATTTTATTTGCAGCTAAAGGTATCCTTCATAGATGGAAAACTGCCCAGACAGCATGAAATATGACATGACTAGACTCCTGCTTGTTATATTCCCACTGCAGGGCACACAGTAGGTCCTCATTTGTGTTTTATAAATATGGAAGGTCTAGCACTCAGACAGTTAAAGAAAGCAAAGCGATTCTATGAGAACTTGCCACACTCACAGATAACACATTTAATATTTCTCCTTCAGAAGAGCAATTCAAATGGTATATGGGCTTTTGATAGTTCTGTAAAATCAACAATATATTTTAAAAGAAATATAACAAATAAATACATTTTTAAATTAAAAAATAGTTCTGTAAAATCAAAACACAGATGATCAACCTTAGTAAAAATCTTGGAACCTCTTGGTAACCGGCCGGGCGTGAATACACTGCCTCCTAGAGGACTAGGTACTGGCAACGTTGACCTTTATTACAGCAAGACTGGCCCCTGGTGGTGGTGAAGCAGATAGAATCACCATTCCGAGAGAAAACCAGATACACTATGCTCGCCTCCCATTTCTATGTTTTTCAGACCCCACTACTTGGGGGAGAATGTTAATTTTTATTTTATTTATTTAAAATAACTATATATTTTTATTGATTTTAGAGTGGAAGGGAGAGGGAGCAATAGAAATATCAATGATGAGAATCATTGATTGGCTGCCTCCTGCATGCCCCCGACGGGGGATCTGGTTCACAACCCAGGCATGTGTCCTGATGGGAATCAAACCTTGACCTCCTGGTTCATAGGTCAATGCTCAACCACTGAGCCACACCTATCGGGCAATTTCTATTTTAATCATTGGGTATATCCCCTTCCTAAGTGGGATAACATACACACAGACTTTTGTTTTTAACTTAAGCCAACTTTCCTAGAGTGATTTGTTCCTTATGGCATAGAAAACTCCTTTTGATAAAACTTTTCTAAATCCCGCCAAATCAGAATAGTGCTAGACACATTGTAAAGCCTCCGATAAATACACGAATTAAAAAATTAAACTTAAAGTAAGAATAATTTAGCAGTATATCAAGTCTTTGGCACACTGATTCAGATTTCCTCATTAACATATTGTTTCAAACTGGGTAAACTTGAGTCAAACTGTTCAGAAATGCATATACCTTCCACAGTCCTTAAGTTTTAAAATCTGACTTTAAAATAAAAACCTAGAGTTCCTAGAAAAAAATGTACTTAGAGCCATAAAGAGTGTTAGAAATAGGCTCTTGTACTTAATTACCTTTATATGATTGTACTCCTAAATATATTATGTATAATGCAAAATGTCACCAAGGACAATCACCCACATTGCAGATAGTTTATATCATGTAAGTTTTAAATCTCATTATATGGCAATCCCTCTAGAAACCCAGCACTTCCCTTTTATGGAAAAAACCAAAGCATCTAATTTTTTCAAGAATTTTTTAGAGACTTGCAATGGACTTTCTTACACAAATAGCATTTGCTTCTGACTAAACTGTCAGTGAAAATGAGTTACAGCTCTCTCTTAAGTTATAAGTTCCAGATATACTCTGAAAGGTCACACTAAATAGCCACTTAATTCTTAGATACTTGTAATTCCATTTTCTTCCATAATTGGAGTAAAAAGACACTGTTATACCTGTAAGGCACAAATTGCTACAGGGAGGTGAATTGTGCAGTCACATTTCACATCCGAGAGCCACTCTCAAATTCTGAGCTGGATTCTTTCTAATTATAAATTTCAGAGGTGGATTGTATAAAAACCTAATCTAAGCAGAAGCATTGGACAATTTCCTCTCCCATTTCCATGTAAAATCCAATTCATATTTCTGAGCTCAAAAGCCAAAAATAATCATATATATGTGTGTGTGTGTGTGTGTGTGTGTGTGTGTGTATATACACACACACACACACACATATATATCCCTAATATACACACACACACACACACACACACACATATATATCCCTAATATGCAAATAGACCAAATGGTGGAACAACCGAACAACCGGTCGCTATGACATGCGCTGACCACCAGGGAACATGCGTGGAACATGGTGGGTGTCGGCAGCAGGGGGAAGAGTGCAGAACATGGCGGGCATCAGCCATGGTGGAATGGTGGAGCAGGTGAGCAGGTGCGCCAGACCAAGGCGAGGTGCTGGTCGCTGTCATCGGGGCGAGCCTCTGGTGGTTACTGAAAATTCTTTGTTCCTGCGTGCTGCAGTCCCACCCAGTGCTCACACCTGCTGCCAGTGCCGGCCCTGCTCATACCCACGGCCAGTGCCAGAGCCACTGCTCGCACAGTCAGCGGTATGAGCGGCGACTGCCACCCCTGATCACCCAAGGGCTTCTCCACCTTCCTCTGCTCCTGAGGGGCGATTGGGGCAGCAGGCCCCGCTCACACCGGCTGCTGGCATTGGCCCCGATCGCTTCATGTTGTCAGCAGGTGCCAGCGGGGCAGGTGCCGTCAGCACATGGGAGCAGCGGCAGAAGTGGGGCTGCCGGCAGACAGAGGACAAGGGGACCGTAGCAGGAGGGGCCGGGTGGGGATGCAGAGGATGGGCCAAGACCCGCCCCTGTACCCACCACAGCCTCACAGCCCAGAGTTCCATTCAAGGTGCATGAATTCGTGCATTGGGCCCTTAGTGTATATATAATACATACAGGCATTTAAGATTTTATTCTTATTACATATTTGAATTCTGAAAGCTTTGTGGAATGTACCATAAACCTGAAAAATGTCTAGCATGGATCAATTACATGTTAAGTAAAACAAATTTTATTGGTGAAGCTGATAAACTATCATGACCACATAATCCATATTTTACTGCATTTATTTGGCTTTTATCACTGGACTATTTGTTGTGAAGACGAACATCTTCCTCAGTATATTTTCCATCTCGAATGTCACGGGTAGAGGTTCTGTCTTTTTATTAGCCTTATTTAACACCATGCATAGTAAATTCCAAGTATATTCAGGAACAATAGACTCTGAGTACAAACTGCTCAGGCTACCAGCATCTGGGTTTTAACTAACGTCCTAGAGCAGAGAAGGGTATTTCTACAAAGGGAGACCATCAAATACAGCAAATGGCTCATTGTTGGGTGTTGTCCAGAAAGCAACCTGTTGAATTTTAAAGACAGGAGACTGGCTTTACCTTTCAGGGAGAGACTGGTTGGGTCCCCCAGTGACTAAATGCCTAATGCAAAGCTTCCCTAAAGCATCAAACTCCTCTTTGGACTCTGTTTTTGGACTTTTACTAACTCAAAGGAAAATATATTTATGGTTTGGTACAGGGGATAGTCTGGATAGTACTTTGATAACACTGCTTTTAACTCCATTTTGAGAAAGAGTTGAACTTAAGATAAAATAACACCTGGGCTGCCCTGAGATCCAGGTAGAGAGGAGCAATGGGGGGCAAATAGGGGGTACATCTGTAATACTCTCAACAATAAAAATTTTTTTTAAAAGATAAAATAACAAACTCATGAAATCAGCCTTTGGTGGCTTTATTACACAGGCCCTAGAGCTTTCTGATAAGTTAATTAAGAAAAAAAAAAATAGCCGAAACCGGTTTGGCTCAGTGGATAGAGCATCGGCCTGCGGACTCAAGGGTCCCGGGTTCGATTCCGGTCAAGGGCATGTACCTGGGTTGCGGCCACATCCCCAGTGGGGAGTGTGCAGGAGGCAGCTGATCGATGTTTCTCTCTCATCGAAGTTTCTGACTCTCTATCTCTCTCCCTTCCTCTCTGTAAAAAATCAATAAAATATATTTTTTAAAAAAAAGAAAAAAAAGTAAGGCACTTAAGATTTTATTATTTTTGTGAAGGGAAAGAAACAATAGAGTGGCAAATGTGGGACACCAGGCTCACACTTGTTTACATATGGACACCAAGCTACAACTGAGAAAGGAGTTCTAGAACTTTATAATAGATCACTGTAGAACATAATTTGGGATTAATCTGTTCTGTTCAAATTTCCTTCAGTTTTAAAACTAGTTAAAATGCTCTGTGTTCAGCTGAATCTGTTTTTACTAATTTGTTTTCTAATAAAAGAGATACATAGATGGGCAAGTTTAAAAATATACTGACTATGTTATGAGTGAATGACTACAATATGGCACCAGCACTACCAGAATGCTTTTGGAAGTACAGCAAAATCCCAAATCCTAAAATTCTCATTTTCTTTTTAGAACAAATTGTGATATATCTTAAACAAGGTTCTGATATGTTACATAATCAAAAATATTCCAATCTTGATGGGTATTAAACATTTTATTTAAAATTTTAAAGTAAAAAAAAAAGTACACAAATACAGACTACATTATGATGACCAAGGCAGTATTCTACATGGCAAAAGCAAAACAAAATTTTAAAAGTAAATGTATAAAGCAAAATACCTGATAGCCAATTCAGGCTGCGTCCACATAAAATGATCTGACCACATGCTTATACAAAATAAATTTTTTCTTAGAACACCAAAATTCCAACCATTCTGACTGTCAAATGCCTTTTTCCCCTGGTGAGTATTTTCAGAGAACTTTATATAATATAAAAAAGATTGACATGGCACTTAGACTACAAAATACAGAACACAATTAGAAACATATTTGTAATGCAATTCTGTATAAAATATACACAGTAAATCTTAGATTTTAAAAAAGGATTAAAAACTAAAGACCACCCTGAATAATGGCTAAAACCTCATCACAGAAAAATGCTTATCGTTTGCAACATTGATAGAAAACTGATGGGATTTTTTTTTAGATGATATCTAACTTGAGGAAGTCATTCATTCAAAATGTATTTAAAATAGTAGGTAAAACAGTACTCACTGCCTACCTCTATTCAAAATGTTTTATCATGGGTACTCTTTATAATATTTAACCACAGGACAAAAATAAAAGAATGACTCAAAAGTTTCCTCAAAATATGGTTCCAAAGTCCCAACAGAATTCTAAGGTAGGCCCAGCAATGTGTTTTTAAACAAACTTATCCCACATTCTAAATTTTTAGAAATAATGCCCTAGGGGGAAACAGCACCACTTAAAAGCAAGATCATAAGCATATATCATAAGATGTCAGAATTTCCTGTAAGTTTATGATTGAAGTGAATACTGCTTTTTTTTTTAAAAACAAGTTTCAGGTATTAAGAGAAACATGTATACCTCTTAAATAAACATGTGGATATAAACATTTTTCCTTTGAGGTTTTCATTGCTTTCAGACATAATTATTTAAAGAAAAGACTACATGGCCAGGCAGGCCCTGACCGGTGTGGCTCAATTGGTTGGAGCATCGTCCTGTGCACCAAAAGGTGGTGGGTTCAATTTCCGGCAGGGCACATACCCAGGTTGCGCATTTGATCCCCGGTCAGGGCACGTATAGGGGAGCAACCCATAAGTGTTTCTCTCTCACATTGATGTTTGTATGAGAAAGAGAAACTCTGTAGAATAATAATTTTAA
This sequence comes from Myotis yumanensis, assembly GCF_028538775.1. Classification (NCBI taxonomy): domain Eukaryota; kingdom Metazoa; phylum Chordata; class Mammalia; order Chiroptera; family Vespertilionidae; genus Myotis; species Myotis yumanensis. The sequence goes on from NW_027223753.1 coordinate 186,543,245, forward strand.
AAAATCATAAAATAAAAAGAGTACATGGTCAGAAACTTTGGGAAAATTGTATTTCTAATGAAATGTAATATCCAAAAAAAGGAGATATTAAATGCCTACAAATTTTAAGTAATTCTAAGCTGAAGACTCAATAGCTTTCCCCAAAATTAAATTTTACTAAGATTGGGGAATTATAAGTAATTTAGATGATGGTGGTTACTTTTAGGTCCCTTTTCATTAAAAAAAAAAAAAAAATTAAAATAACAGAAGGATGCTATCCCTGGCATCCCTTTACATAATACATTCCTAAACACTAATATTAATAAAACATAATCTGAAGAACTCTGCCTCTGAAATGTATTGTATTCTGTATTATGTGTGTTACCTACTTAACAAAAACTCGCTTAAGTGGTTGGGACTGTGATGTGAGTATATGTGTGGGTTCTGAACACTTATTCATGTTTATTATTTTTTATGGATTTCACTGCAGACTCCATTAACAGGGTCCAAAAGTGTGGATGATGTGTTTTGGGGTAGGAAGTAAGTATGTTTGGAAGGTAAATTCTTTTCTTGTATACTAAATTATAAGGGCAAATAGTATACATTCCGTCTCCATTAGATAAATAGAATGCTTTTACAAGTTTTGTAATAAGTGCCTCCTTATTTAATCAAATCACAAAAGCAACTGTGAGATTTACTCTCCAATAAGAAATAAATATTACCATTGCACCTTTTTTATATATCCTTTAAATTTCTATTTTTCCTTCCTATATACTGAGAACTTTTCCATTTGGCTACATCGTGGATCCTTTGAACTACATTTGTTAACATTCCAGCTAAAGTTCTGGCTAAAGGGACTAGCTCAGAAACTAACCCCTCATATACAAAAGAACTCAAAAACAGCTAATGATTTGGAATCTGATTCTTAATAAAATGTGCCTAACTTTTTCCTCAAGAAGAATCTGTATTCCCCAATTTTTAGCAAGTAATACCTTTTATTACCAGTCAACTTAACAATTGCTACCTTAAAAATCAGTAATTATCCAAGGCAATGATAAAATTTACAGCTGAATTTTTAAACACAAAGAATTCATACACTAACAGGTAATATATTTTGAATTAATCTTTTTATTCCAAAATTAAATACTTAAAAGTAAGTATGACAAAAATCACAGGGATGCTTATGATGTAATACCACCACGTGCTTTAATGCAACAGACACTCTTTTTAAAAGCAGTGGTAAGTAGTTTCTTCAAAGGAAAAAGACAACTTTGTTACTCATCAGTAGGCTGCTAGACTACCAATAAAACTGAATTTTGACACGATTGTCTGGAAACTAGTCTCTTTTTTTTCGATAGTTAAATTTATATGTAATAATTGACTCTTACAGTCAACAAATACAAGATATTGAGCGCTTTTTTGTAGTTGGCAAATATCAAATGGTTCATCATATCCAGGCTGGTAATGAGTTTTCCATGCATTAAATGGCAACACGAGCAAAATGCACAGTTGAGAAACGAGGATCAGACGCATTCTTCCGCAGACATCAAAAGAGGATTGATGTACTCAAAGCCTTCAAACTCAGACTGATCAATCTTCCTCACAATATCACTGTTGGGACAAAAGTAAATTAATTTCCATAATCAATATTTCTTCAACGTATTTAAATGGTAAAATAAGATTAAGAAACAAAAAATAAGGCTAATTTATGTTAATTATGGAAAGAAGTTTTACAAGTTTTTAGATTAATCCCAAAATATTTTCTAGAAGAATCAAGAGTCCTGGAAAAAAACAAAAAAGGCTAAAAGACTCACAAGCAACTTTAGAATCAAAAGGTAATCCAAACTGAAGACTGAGATTTAAAAAGGCACAAGTTATCACAATTCTAGTTCATCTTAACTTTTGACCTGAACAACATTCATAGTTACAGGTAAACATCCAGGTCTGAATTAGGCATTCAATTTAGTAGTCACCTCAATAGCCAGATGGAATATATGGTGAAGAGAAGTCCCAGAAGACGTTAACCAGAAGGAAAAGGCAATAGGAACAAGTACACTGAGAGACCTGGAATGAATGGAGAGCGCCACGGAGAGGCAATGGGTCACGGGGGAGGGGGAGGTTGACATTCGGTTACACTGGGCTTCTAGTTAATATATGAGGAGTGAGTAGTACTAGCGAATATTTTAATACTTCAATGTACACATCTTACTGCAAAGCACAAAGTTACACAGGATATAGTTTCTGTCCTTAAGGAGGGAAGGTACCTTATAGAACAGAAAGCTACAGGAGGAAGCAGTACCTGCTAAGTTTCATATAGGACAAGCTAAGTCCTGTGATAAACACATTTCTAAAGAAAAGTGTGGTACTTGCTTCGGCAGCACATATACTAAAATCAGGAGGGTCCAGGGGAGATGAGCATGGCCTCTGTGTAAGAATGACATGCAAATTTGTGAAGCGTTACATTTTTTGAGAAGTACAGATTGGCAGTTACAGAGCAGTCATGGGGATGTGGAGTACAGCAGGGAAATACGGTCAATAATATTGTGGTAACTATGTATGGTGCCGGATGTCTAGCCTTTGCTGTACACCTGAAACTATACAAATGATACTGAATGTAAACTGTAATTTAAAAATTTTTTAAAAAATCAAAACAGCAAAACAAAATAAAAGGGTGACTTCTAGTTAGAGAAATTTAAAAAAAAAAGAAGCATTCATTTAGCAAACACTTACTGTATGAAATTATGAAAGATTATGCTAGGTCTGGAGAAATGGAAGTAATTTTATTAGAGTTGGAGCACGGGAATAGAAGAAGGGTATTAATGTGGCAGATGATTCTGGGAGGGAAGTAATGGCTAGCTCAGAGAATCTAGTGATGTTTACACTATGGAGTTTCACCTTGATCCATCCAAGACTGGGTTGCATTTGAGAAAGCTCTGAAAGATGAGGAAGATTTCAACAGATGAAAATTAAGGAAGAGAGGAGGAGACCAAGATGGCGGCATAGGTAAACACCTGAGATTGCTGCCGCAAACAACCACTTCAAAAATACAACTAAAAGATGGAACGGACATCACCCAGAACCACAGGAAAGCTGGCTGAGGAGAGACTCTTCAACTAGAAGGAAAGAGAACAGCATACCGAGGCTCAGAGGAGGCGCAGTGTGGAAAATATAAAGGTACCGAGGTGCGCACGCAAAGCGGGCTGGTGGCTGAGGGCGCGGTTGTCATTTTCAATCAGGAGGGAGTCTCAGACTCTGAGCTCCAGATCCGGGCAAGTCTCTAGGGACTCAGACTCAAACGGGAGAAGCGGGATTGTCTGGCATCAGTTGAAATGTGAGGGCAGCTTTCTCTCCGAGGTTTGCAGCAGTTGCTGGGGTTCTGAGAAGCAGAGCCTCTGGGAATGGGACTGAGAGCAGCCATAACTGCTCCCTCCGCCCGCCCTGTTGATCCCCTGCAACCCGCCCCGCCCAAGCCGTGCGCAGAGCCATTTGCCGGATCGCCTCAGGCAAAGGCTAGATTAGCACCTCTCCAGAGGACAGAAGTTTTCCCACAGCTGATTCTCACAGCCAGTCAGCCTGGTGGTCAAATCCCTCTAGTATTAACTACAACAATCAAGGCTCAACTAGAACAAGACTGCGCACAGAGACCACAAGGGGGTGCACCAAGAAAGCATAAAAAATGCAGAGACAAAAAAACATGACAGAAATGGAGGATATAGAGCTAAAAAACGCAATTTTGAGGGCTTGCAATAATGTGCTAGAAGCAGCCAATAAACTTGATGAGAGCCTCACGAAAACTAATGAGACTCTCAATGCTATGATAAAGAAATAACTAGAAATTAAGCATACACGGACTGAAATAAAGAATATTATACAGACACCCAATAGCAGACCAGAGGAGCGCAAGAATCAAGTCAAAGATTTGAAATGCGAAGAAGCAAAAAACACCCAACCGGAAAAGCAAAATGAAAAAAGAATCCGAAAATACGAAGATAGTGTAAGGAGCCTCTGGGACAGCTTCAAGCGTACAAATATCAGAATTATAGGGGTGCCAGAAGATAAGAGACAGCAAGATATTGAAAACCTATTTGAAGAAATAATGGCAGAAAACTTCCCCCACCTGGTGAAAGAAATAGACTTACAACTCCAGGAAGCGCAGAAAACCCCAAACAAAAGGAATCCAAAGAGGACCACACCAAGACACATCATAATTAAAATGCCGAGAGCAAAGGACAAGGAGAGAATCTTAAAAGCAGCAAGAGAAAGAGACTCAATTACCTACAAGGGAATACCCATACGACTGTCAGCTGATTTCTCATCAGAAACTTTGCAGGCCAGAAGGGAATGGCAAGAAATATTCAAAGTGATGAATACCAAGAACCTACAACCAAGATTACTTTATCCAGCAAAGCTATCATTCAGAATTGAAGGTCAGATAAAGAGCTTCACAGATAAGGAAAAGCTAAAGGAGTTCATCACCACTAAACCAGTATTATACAAAATGCTGAAAGGTATCCTTTAAGAAGAGGAAGAAGAAAAAGGTAAAGATACAAATTGTGAACAACAAACATGCATCTATCAACAAGTGAATCTAAGAATCAAGTGAATAAATAATCTGATGTACAGAATGAACTGGTGATTATAATGAATCAGGGACATAGAAAGGGAATGGACTGACTATTTTTGGGGGGGAAAGGGGAATGGGAGATTCGGGAAGAGACTGGACAAAAATCGTGCACCTATGGATGAGGACAGTGGGTGGGGAGTGAGGGCGGAGGGTGGGGCGGGAACTGGGAGGAGGGGAGTTATGGGGGGAAAAAAAAGAGGAACAAATGTAATCTGAACAATAAAGATTTAATTAAAAACAAACAAACAAACAAAAGGATTAAGATTAATATTTGCATTAAAATATATCATGGTAGCTTTGGCAGATCTGTAACATATTTCTATTTTCTGATTTGGCCCCATATCGTAGTGTGTGAGATGCTTGTATAGTGCACAGTGGTAGCCCATTTCTTTCTCTGACCTTTGTTTTTTAAAGACAACATGCAAGATGTTTGCAGATAAACTGAAGTGTGTGACACATGGTGCTTGAGATGACTATTTCCTTTAGTCTCAGTTGGTGATGGGAGAAGTATTTGACTCTGCTGTACTATATGAGGCAGTGGTGCCATGGTTTATGTCAAGAACTACAATATGCATGCAACTACCAGGTCACCACTTATCAGGGTCAATGAGAAACATGGGAAATTGTAGGTTGGGTCCTAGAAATATAGGAGGGAAATTGGGGCTGAGCAGACATGCCATAGTCTGTATAAAGAGTCATCCAGCCCTAGCTGGTTTGGCTCAGTGGATAAAGCATTGGTCTGCGGACTGAAGGTTCCTGGGTTTGATTCCAGTCAAACTTGGCTTGATCCCCAAGTGGGGGCATACAGGAGGCAGCCAATCAATGATTCTCTCTCATTGTTGATGTTTTTATCTCTCCCTTCCTCTCTTAAATCAATAAAAATGTATTTTTAAAAAGAGTAAAAAAAGAAAAGAAAATTAAGGAAGAACATAGAGGAAATGGCACGAGTAAAGGTTAGCAGCACACTATCAGGGAATGGTGAGTGAGAGACTAATCAGATCACAGCGTTTGTGTTAAAGTATAGCAAGAGCTATGGCTAGAAAGTTAGGCTGGAGCAGATGGTGGGAGGCCTTAAATGCGAGCCAAGAGGATAGGTGTTATTTGCTAGGCAATGCGGGAGCTGTTAAAGGTTTCTGGAGTGGCACTTCATGAGGTATACAGAGTGGGATGCAAAGTAAAGGAGTCCATTTAGGAAGGTGGCATAATATTCTAGGTATGATTTGAAAGAGATCTGAATTGGGTTTATGGTAATGCAAATGAAAACGAAAGATGTGATGCAAATGATGAAGTAAAGGAAAGACAGACATGGACTTGGCAGGTGAAGGTATCATATAGGTTTTTAATGAAAAGGAGGAATCAATGATCCTAATACTCTGAATCTGAGTGCAGGAATGCACAGTGCTGCAATGAGCAAAAAAGGCAAATAAAAACAAGGAATCACTGAGAACAGAAAAAGAGACCATACAGAGTCATTACTTTGATTTCAGACTTCATATGTCTGAGGTGCTTGTCTGACAAGCTAGGGAGGTATTAAACAAGCGAATGGAAATGCAGCTCAGGATAGATACCAGGGCGGTGGCTAGGTTTAGAAACCATCATTCATTTATTCTTCACAGCAACCTTGTGAGGTAGGCAATACAAGAAGAAACAGGCTCAGAGAAGTTATGCAATTCACACCCAGGTTACCCAGATGGTAAGAGGTGGCGTCTGAATTCAAATTCCTATCTTTTGATTAAACCCAGTGCTCTTTCTAAAACACGATGCTGTCTGAAATAATGACTTTGGTACATATATATCTCTTTCTTTTAATAGACAGTAAGTTTTTTTTGCAACATTGGCCTAAGTTTTGATCAGTTTTGAATGTCTAGTACTTAGCATAGTGCCTCTGCTCAATAATTGTTGGCCAAGTTAGCTGGGAGTCCTTTTTAATAGCTGGTATCCCTGCTACGGGGCTGGCTGACATCTCCAAGAAACAAACTGCATACAGCAACGAGAAGGCTGGTGTGAACAGAACCATGAAGCACCCTAGTCTCAAGGAGGGGACAAGGGAAGAAAGGTGACAAGTGGTCACAGAGGTGAAGCAGAACCAGGATGGGTAGTGCCAACCAAAGCAAGGCCATGAGTGCCAAATGCTTTACAGACATCAGGGGACATTGGAACTGATCAAAACATGCCTTAAAATTTAGAAAGTAAGAAGTCAATTCAAGCTTCAAAAGCTGAAGAAACAGGTTAAATTGTGTTTGTTCAAGTGTTGGCAGTAAGAAAGTGCGATCAATGTTGACTATTATGAAGGCATTCGATAGAGATACTGCTTATTTTTCCTTTACCATGAGCATCTATTAACTATCTTTGAAAAAGCTTGCAGATGAAAAGAAAATAAGAAAAGAATGTGGTGGTTCAAAGAAGTGCTAAGATTCACGAGAAAAAAATTAGGATATCTGAGCATGTTTATAGGCAGAGGGAAAGAAGCTGAAAGAAAGAAATTAAAGAAGGTGGAGTAATGGCGGCAACTGAGTAAATAAGATCCTGGAGGAAAATAAGGGAACAGGTCTAGGAAAAGAGGAGAGCACCCCTTGCAAAGACAGATAGCTTTCCAAGAATGGGGAAGAAGAAATAGGTTGTGAAGAGTTAGAAAGCAATTCTGAGATGCAAGCACCCTAATGACAGCTGAAAAGGGAGCAAGCTCACAACAGGGAGGTCTTGATGCGTGCAGTCAAGTTAAGGCAGAGTTAAAGCATGAAGAGTGATGGAGGCAGGGCTAAAATGTACAGACAGTTTGGAACAGCTGCAATGAGGAATGTGATAAGAATTAACAAGACATAAATGTCTGCCGAGCTGTCAGAGCCTCCTTGAGACGAGAGAATGAATCTGTAATGACAGGTAAAGGATCAAAACATCCCCAAATTATTCCAAAGCCTATTTTTACAATATGTAACACGAACACAAAAAAAATATATGAGCCCTAACCGGTTTGGCTCAGTGGACAGAGCATCAGCCTGCGGACTCAAGGGTCCCAGGTTCGATTCCAGTCAAGGGGATGTACCTTGGCTGCGGGCACCTACCCAGTAGGGAGTGTGCAGGAGGCAGCTGATCGATGTTTCTCTCTCATCGATGTTTCTAACTCTCTATCCCTCTCCCTTCCTCTCTAAAAAAAAATCAATAAAATATATTTTAAAAAATATATGAGATCACTGTTGGCTGGACGTGATAATTTGATGTAATATTTTTAAAAAGCAATTTGGCAATACACATCAAGAGCTTTAAAATTCAGACCCCTTGATCTAATTCCCTTTCTAGGAATCTATCTAAGGTCATACTCAGGAACTCGAAGATAGTCATCATCGAAATGAAAAACAGTGCAGCGCAGTGGAAAAAGCACAGGCCGTAGCCACTCATATTTGGGTCTGAATCTTGGCTCTGCCCCCTCACATCGGAGTAACTTATGCTTAACCTCTCTGAGCCTCTGTTTCCTCATCTGTAAAACGAAGATGATAATAACTAGGTTTACAAGGTTGTGAGAATTAGAGAGAATGCATGTCAGTCAAAGTAGAAAAAGCCCATTATTGTCATAATTTATAGTGATATAATAGATTCAATACCCAGTAACTCAGTGGTTAGATAAATCATAGTGTAATCTGATCATGAAACATTATAGAGCCACTCAAAGTGGGACCGTCAAAGAACTCCAACACTATTTCCGTCTATGGAATTACTTACTCATCATCTGGAGTGAGCTGGACAGGTTCATTAGTAAACTGAGAATCAAAGTTGTCCAAACCAAATTCCCCAGAAATATTTGGTTTAAAGGGAGGTACCACCTGCTTTTGCTCCATCTAGAAAGAAAGATTGGATGACAGTTCAAGCCTGCATTCTTGGAAAAATCCCCCTCTACATTCCTCCTCTGCCCTCAGAGGTTTCCCAGTCTTATTAAAGTGAGTCCCCAGGTAAGGCGCCACAACACTATTCACAGTGAGGGAAGTAATTTACAAATCTGAGCAGTGGTGCAGGTCTCAATATTACAATCTGTTCCACGTTAGAGAGAGGTTTTAAGTAATTTAGGCTGTGATACACTCGTTTTTCAACATTCTTTCAAGGTAATAAAATTTGGCCCAAGATAATGATGAAACCCAACACAGAAAACAATCACAATTTACATACCATATCCCAGTCAACATTTCGGAAGAACGGGTGTCCCTGAATATCAGCAAATCCTGTTTGAGGATGACAACCCAATCGTTCCTTTGGGTCCTATGGTGGAAAGAAATGTTTCAAAAATGGGTGAATATCAGGCTTTAGAATACATGATCTTTGTGACCTGTGTTCTGTGTCTACTATATGATACCTTTATTTCTGAAATCAGAATGGTCTACCTTTCCTTTCTAGAAGGTACAACACGAGGTTCAAATGAGTATCTGAAGCTTGTGACAAGTAAGATTTCCTCACGGCTCTTTCTCCAGCTGTCATGTAATTAAAGTGAAGCTGCAACCACCCATGCTAAAGAGAAATGGGAGGAAAAATAGAGCAGCAGAATAATTTGAGCAGCATTCAGCTATGTCTTTGCCATGGGTTACAGTGACAAGTCAAATTTTGCAAACCCCCAAACTTCACAAGTTTGTTCTTAGCTCAATTTAGAAGCTCTATGCCCAATTACAGCAACAACCTATAATTTGTGTACAATAATGATACAACCTTTATCTGAATCACTGGACTGAGAAGGGGCCTATAACTTAGCTTATTCATTACTGTGAAATGAAAACATGTTCCCAGCCCCCCAATAAAAGGCATTTTATTTTGCATATTAACACCTCTGACCTTCACTTTTCACTGTGTTACAGTTTAGGTTTCTAGTTTAAAACTTTCCTCATATAAAGCACTCACTCTACGTAATAAAAGGTTAATATGCAAATTGTCCCCTCGGGAGTTCAACCGCTCACATGACATGCACTGACCACCAGGGGGTGGCGCAAAATGAAGGAAGGCCCCGACCGGCAGCCGGCAGCCAGGGGAAGGAAGGCCCTGATCGGCCCTGATTGCCTAGGGATCCTACCCATGCACAAATTTCATGTACCAGGCCTCTAGTTTAAAATAAGCTTCAATTTCTTATTTTATTAAAAGTCATCATTATCTTATCCATTTATCTTACTAGGTAAATGCACATTAACCTATAATTTGATTTGATTGCCAAGATCATTGTAACACAATAAGAAGTATGTATTTGGTCTTTGTCCCTGGTTGGACCCAAAGTTTCTAAAACCCTTTTAACTTCCTGAGTGACAGGAGTGTCTTTTTGTCTATTCTATTTTGTTATTCATAACAAGTCCCTTTCAATAATTCCTGAATTTACCCTAACAGGGTGACTCTTGGTGGGCCTCTAGATAGCTTCAGGATGGGGTCTGATTGCCAGAAGAACCAACCATGCAATTAAAGGGTTGGGACTTTCAGCCCAATTTCCAGAGGGACTACAAATTGAGCTCAATCACCAATGGCCAATGATATAATCAATCAGGCTTATGTGAAGGCACCTCCATAAAAATCTCTATATCATGGGGGTCACAGAGCTTCTGGCTGGTGAACATATCTATGTGCCAGGAGGGTGGCATACCCCAACGCCACAGAAACAGAAACTCCTGTGCTCAGGACCCTTCTGGACCTCACCTCTTCGTCTGGTTGTTCCTTTGTAATCTTTGTAATACACAGGTGATAGTAAGTAAATGTTTTCCTGATTTTCTGTGAGCCAATCTAGCAAATTATTGAACTAAAGTGTGTGTGGGGGGGGGGGGGGGGGTGAGGAGGGAGGGAGGGGGACCCCCAATTTTATAGCCAAGTCAGACAGAAGGGGTACCCAATACTTGTGACTGGCCTCTGAAGTGAGGGCAGTCTTGTGGAATTGAGTCCTTACACCTGTGGAGTCTGATGCTAACTCCAGGTAGTTAGTGTCAGAAATGAAGTGAAATATAGGACACATAGTTGGTATCTGGAGAGTTGGAGAATTGGTTGTTGGTGTGGGGAAAAAAAACCTATACACTTGGTGTTATAAATGTTATCAGTAAGAACAGTTCAGAATCGTAACTTTAGATAGATCCTAAAACTATAGCCTACCATCTACAACAACCAACCGAATGCATTCAGATTTGTTAAGAGCAAAGAAGATTCATTTCTTCTGAATGCTATCTAATCATAGGGTTTTTGACATGGGAATTTGTAGAGAACACGACTGCCCCAAGTGCTCGATAAGTAAAGAGATTCTATGAATATGAATCCAAAGAAAATTGAAAATAAGAGCAGAAAGTATAATTAAGACCATCCCCAAAGATGTAATTTTTCCTTAATTGAGTACACGGTATGTATCATTTACATTGAAAATAACATATGTAATATACAGCTGGGAGTAATTTTATGTTGGCAAATGGAAAGGACAGCTCATCTCAGTATCTAATGTTGTCAAATTACTCTTTGGCGAAGAGACAAATTCCAGATGTAACTGAAAAAATTACATCCTCTGATATTTTGGAATTTTACATTGCTTGATCCTCTACTTACCAGTCTCATTTATATAGAGATAAACCACTAAAGATTTTTTATACAGGATTTATACCTTGTTGAGAAAACTCTTCAGGACACTTGCAGCTTTTACAGACAGAGAACGTGGTATTCGGATTTGTTTTTCCAAAATAACTAGAAAGATAAAATAATGGCATTATATTTCACTTTTACATGGCTTTCATCTTTACATTTTTATTATGAGATATTCAAGGCATTTTAGCAGAAAAAAATCTGCATTACATAGATTGCTTAAACGTCTCTGTGTACTTTCCCAGCCCCATTCCTCTCCGTTTTTATTTATTTATTTATTTTTTTTTAAATTTTTTTTTAGATTAAATCTTTATTGTTCAGATTATTACATTTGTTCCTCTTTTTTCCCTCCATAACTCCCTTCCTTCCAGCTCCCACCCCACCCTCCGCCCTCACTCCCCACCCACTATGTTCATCCATAGGTGCACGATTTTTGTCCAGTCTCTTCCCGCATCTCCCACACCCCTTTTCCCCCCAAGAATAGTCAGTCCATTCCCTTTCTATGTCCCTGATTCTATTATAATCACCAGTTCATTCTGTACATTAGGTTATTTATTCACTTGATTCTTAGATTCATTTGTTGATAGATGCATATTTGTTGTTCATAGTTTGTATCTTTACCTTTTTCTTCTTCTTCCTCTTCTTAAAGGATACCTTTCAGCATTTCATATAATACTGGTTTGGTGGTGATGAACTCCTTTAGCTTTTCCTTATCTGTGAAGCTCTTTATCTGAAGTTTATCGAAAGACTCTAGAAGCCTCTTAAGAGACCTCAAAAGTGTGGTTCTGAACTCAATATCCTCCCTTGATAGTTTTGTCCTGTTTCTTTGTCTCCGCATTTTTTACGCTTTCTTGGTACACCCCCTAGTGGTCTTTGTGCGCAGTCTTGTTGTAGTTAAGCCTTGATTGTTATAGTTAATACTAGAGGGATTTGACCTCCAGGCCGACTGGCTGTTCCTCTCCGTTTTTAATCATTTACATGACTGTTTTATCTTTGACTACCTTATTGTGCCTTAGTTTCCTCATCTGTAAAACTGGTCAAAATAATACCTGCTTCATAGGTTTGTTATGAGGTGTAAATGAGTTAATATCTGAAAAATGTGTGGCACATATTACTATTTTGGATTTGACTGGACATTGCCAAATTATTCTTCAAAGATGTGTCGATTTCACTCCTGCCAGCAGTCTATGAAGAGTTCCAGCTGCTCCACATCCTCACCAGCACCGGTATTAACAACACTTTAAATTTTTTGCCAAATGTATGGGGTATGAAAGAGTAGTTCATTAATGTTTTAATGTGTATATCCTAACCACTAGTGAGGTTGGACATCTTTCCACATATTCCATGGCCTTTGGGATTTGCTATTATATAAAATATTTATTCCTATTGTGAGTCCTTAACTATTAAATGTAGAATTTTGTGGCAGTCTTCCCACTTCTTCAGATTGTGTGTTGGGGATGTGTACTTATCTGCTTATTTCTGTTCTGTTCAACTCTTTGTATTCCCAATTGTGGGGCTTTTATCTTCACCTTTTGATACCTCTTATCTTCTTGGTACTCTACTTTTCGCCATATTGTTCTTGAACTTATGTACTTGGCCTCGGGTTCATGTGAAAAGACTGTCCTCTCTAGCCACAGGATTTCTTCCCCCAATCTCTGTTTGCAATATACAATCTGAAGGAAACTGTTTTTGAGTATGAGACGGTAACTGGCAAATGGAAATGGACACTACAGAGGTAGAAAAGATGTACAAAAGAAGTCAAGCCCTGACTGGTTTGGCTCAGTGGATAGAGCGTCAGCCTGGGGACTGAAGGGTCCCGGGTTCGATTCCAGTCAAGGGCATGTACCTTGGTTGCGGGCACATCCCCAGTAGGGGGTGTGCAGGAGGCAGCTGTTCGATGTTTCTCTCTCATCAATGTTTCTAACTCTCTATCCCTCCCCCTTCCTCTCTGTAAAAAATCAATAAAATATATATTAAAAAAAAAAAAAGTCAAAGCCTCACACATGAAGGAAGACATTCTCGAGATTATTTTCTCCTTCCTTTTTTTAAAATTGATTTTTAGAGAAAGAGGAAGGGAAAGGGAGAGCGAGAGAAACATCGATGTGAGATCAAAACAACCATCAGCTGCCTCCTACACAGTCCCTACTGGGGATCGAGCCATCAGCCCAGGTAATGTGCCCTGTCCGGAACCAAACTGGCAACACTTTGGTATACAGGACGACTCCTACCTAACTAAGCCACACCGGCCAGGGCTGTTTTCCTCTTTCTTACCTTGGAAGAGATAGTCCTCTGTGTTTTGATCAGGGTTATCAGAGCTCCCAACAATATCAAATGGAGACCTTCCTGCCATCATCTCAAACATTAGTACTCCAAGAGCCCACCAGTCAACACTGAAACCTTCAATAGAGAAATTTTAAATTATCCAATCTGCATTCTTAAACGTCATTAATTTGAGATTCGTTTTATTACATAATAAAAAAAATAAACATAATGAGAACGTAAACTCTAGATGCATTATAACCACCGTGGTAGGCATAGAGGATTGCAAGCATATTTCACTTATCAACAAGGGGAGGTACCTGAGAGATAACTTTAAAAATAAACTATAAAAAATAACACATTCAGTTTCTTTTCTTAAATAAATGTGTAATTTCAGACTCATAGCCCGTATCTAATATTTTGTTCTGTGGACATAATTAAATTGCATTTGAGAATAACTTTCCTGGGTCTAAAACTTGATCTTCTGCTAGCTGATTAAAGATTCTTGAAGAACCTTGGAATCAGATTATGAGCAGTGGTCAGAAGTACCCATCCTCCTTTACATCTGCTGAAACAAGAGGTCCAGAACCAAGGCAGTCATGCTTTTTTAAGATAAAGCACGTCTTAAAGATATCCCAGGAAATCTGAACAATCTTCCAGAGGCTGTTCTGGAGTCATATGGATGATGTTTAAATCCCTACTCTGCCACTTCCCAGTTGTATGACCTTGAGGAGGTTACTTAAACTTTTTACACATTAGTTTCCTCGTCTGTGAAATGGGAATTAACAGTGTTTATATCATATGATTGAGAGCATTAACTTAGGTAATATATATAGACTGCTTAGAATAGTGCCTAGTACCCTTTAGTGCTTGTCACTAATAAAATATCATTCAAATGTGTACCCCCAAATACTGTAAAAGTTCCACTGTCTCCAATTTCACAGTTTGGGCTTTAATGTAGATTTTAAGGGGATCAGGATAGCTTATACTAATAAGATCAACTTTAAAATACTATAGTATACTATAATGCAATTTGTACCACATCTAACCACCCTTTTAGCACATAGCTAAAATACCACCTATTAATTTATTACCATAATCTTCTCCTCTTAAAATTTCAGGAGCAATGTAATTTGGAGTACCGCAGAAAGTGCTTGTTGTATCTCCTGGCCGTAATCCTTCCTTTTATAAAAAAGAAAAAAAGAGAAACAATAAGACCCAAAATGTCGTTTTAAATTCACCTCTTTTATTTCACCTATAGAAGCTCAGCAACTGTTAAGCTTAAATAAAATATCACTAGCACAGTTGCCTTTCACATTAAAATCATGGATTGAAATAGCTCAAAGAAAATCTGTCCTCATTAGGTGTTGATAAAAAATCAGTTCAATTACGATAAAAATTGCATTTAAAATAATTTATATTCAAGTTAAATTTAATAGAAAAAGTTAAATTATATTAGAGTAAAAGGAATTATATTTTATGAAGAAAAGAAGCACTTTAACCTTGCTTCCTAATATAACCACAGCTGGCATTATGATGTTTCTCTCTGGTTGTTCCTAGTGCATAAGTTTTTTCGGTTTTGTATTTTAATAGCTGCAGGATGGAGAAAATTAAGACAAGACCCAGTAATCTGTATAAAAAGAGAAACTACACAATAACAAATGGAGCAATCACCAAGAAATTATAACAAACTATGTATGTGCCTAACAATACAGCCTCAAAATACAAAGAATAGAAATAGACAAAAGTATTAGCATTTCACAATCCCTGCTATCGACTGAATGTTTGTGTGCCTCCGAATTCATATATTGAAGCCCTAATGTGATAGGGGAAGTGGAGCCTTTGGAAGGTAATTAGGTCGTGAATTTAGAGCCCCCAGGATGGGATTAGTATCCTTGTAAAAAGGGAAAGACAGCTAGCCCTGCTTCCCACCCCCATGGAGGATGCACTAAGAAGACAGCCATCTGTAAATGATGAAGAGTGCTGGCACCTTGACCTTGGACTTCCCAGCCTCTAGAACCATGAGAAACGAATGCTTGTTTTTGAAACCACCTTGCTTTGAAGCAGCCCTAACTGATAATACAATCCCTAATCACAACTAGAGGCCTGGTGCACAAAATTTGTGTACTTGTGTGTACTTGTGTGTGTGTGTGTGGGAGGGGGTGGCCCTCAGCCCGGCCTGCGCCCTCTCGCAGTCTGTGAGCCCGGCTTCTGGCTGAGCGGCGCTGCCCCTGTGGGAGCGCACTGACTACCAGGGAACAGCTCCTGCATTGACCGTCTGCTCCCTGGTGGCCAGTGCACATCATATCACCAGTCGTTCCGCTGTCGGGCTGAAACCGGCTCTCCAACATCCCCTAAGGGGTCCCGGATTACAAGAGGGCGCAGGACAGGCTAAGGGACCCCACCAGTGCACGATAAGGGCCAGGGAGGTTGGCCAGCAGGGAGGGACTGCGGGAGGGCTCCAGGGCGTGTCTGGCCCAGCTTGCTCAGTCCTGATCAGCCGGACCCCAGCAGCAAGCTAACCTACCGGTCAGAGTGTCTATTCCCTGGTGGTCAGTGCATGTCATAGCGACTGGTTGACCGGTTAACTGTCTGCCCCCTGGTGGTCAGTGCACATCATAGCGAGCAGTTGAGCAGCCTTAGCATATCATTAGCATATTACACTTTGATTGGTTGAACAAACGACCAGATGACTGGACACTTAGCATATTAGGCTTTTATTATATAGGATGATAGATTACATGGCCAAAATTTAGTAAGCACAGAAAGATTTGGACAAAAGCTAGAGCTGAAAAAATATATAAATTATGTAGATAGAGAATATGTCTACCAATGTTTCTGTGTGGAGAAAGGAAGGAGGGAGAGAGAGTATGTGTAAGACTCCTTGCTTGCAAAATGGAGATTATATATCCTTTTTAAGTACACGTGAGATACTGACCAAATACTAAGTCATAAAGGAGGTCACGGTTCGATTCCCAGTGACGGCACATGCCCTGGCTGTGGGCTCAATCCCCAGTAGGGGCATGTAGGAGGCAGCTGATCAATGATTCTCTCTCATCCCTGATGTTTCTATCTCTCTCTCCCTTCTTCTCTGAGATCAATAAAAATATATTTAAAAAACAAGCAATAAGGTTTTCTTAAATAAAATCAACAAGATAGTTAAATATACAATTAAGCATCTGCTTCTTTTACTTTAGAAGCATGTAATTCCCTATGTAATTACAGACTTCTTAATGTTAATGACTACAAAAAATTCAACTGAATGTATGTACCTAGAATGTAACCATTTCCCAATGTTAAATTATATGGTAAAAATTCCAAAAAAAAGGGGGGGGGGGGCTATACATTGAAAAATCAAGCCTTTTTCACATTCCTGTCCCTGACACATCTTGCTCCAGCTCCCTAGAGGCAACCACTGTTATGAGGTTCTTGATGTGTCCCTCCTAAGATATTTTAGACATAGTGTGTGTATTTTTCTTTAAATTTTACTCTATAAGCTATAACACTTCTATAAACATCTGGAAGAAATATTTAGTAATATGTTGTGACTCTAAAGATTATTTTGTGATTCCTCATAGGGATATATAAGCTATTCTGTAGATGAAGAAATATGACTGTGACTTAAGTTGTTTGGTACTATTGGCAATGACTTGACATATCGTTTAATAATAAATGACATTCACTTTCAGGGCAAAAGTCAGAGGTAAGGGATGCAGTCTGTTAACCTGTAACAGAACTATGCTAAATCATTCACTTGTTGACTGAATTATCTAAACGTAGGCCCATCAGCTAAATTGTCTACAGCGTAACAGAGATGTTACTATTAAAATTCCCCTGCTGATAAATCCTATATAATAAAAGACTAATATGCAAATCAACCAAATGGTGGAACAACCAGTTGCTATGCAGAAGCTGCCCCCTGGTGGTCAGTGCGTTCCCACAGGGGGAGTGCAGCTCAACCAGAAGCGGGGCTCATTGCTGGCAAGCGCAGTGGCGGTGGTGGGAACCTCTCCCGCCTCCGCAGCAGCGATAAGAATGTCCGACTGACAGCAGGCCTAAGCTGTCAGTTGGACATCCCCTGAAGGCTCCCAGACTGCGAGAGGGTGCAGGTCAGGCTGAGGGGTGACCCCGCCCCCCGCCAAGTGCATGATTTCGTGCACCGGGCCTCTAGTAAATAAATAATTCATAAAATAGTCAAAGTTTTTCAGTCCATAAAAATCAATGTTCACAAAATATTTCAAACATAGCCTGAAGATATTAATTCAAGTTTCCATATGCCTCTAGTCATCACTATTCTAAGCACTCTTTATATAAAAGCATCTAGTGAAAAAGTGAAGAGATTGATTAAATTAATTAAACCTAAAGGAAGTATTTCTGTAGAAACTACATAAAATTATTTTAGTGTTTTAGATTTCCCAAGGAATTGTTACAAGGAAAAGAAATTCATCCAATATTTGCCAGAGGTCTGATTTTAGGAAAGTTTAAATACTGACTCTAAGTCATAAAATAAGAACATTCTATTTCCTGGGGATTCATTTCACATTTTGTGGAAAAAGACTGAACCTTTAAGCAAAACAGTGTTACAAAAAGAATAAAACACCAAGAAATGAAGGACATGTCCTGAAAATGAACTGTACTTTATGTCAGATATTTAAAATTTAAATATAAAAAGAGATAAATTTCCTAGGAAAATTTTAAATGCATTATTGAGAATTACAATTAAATGGCAAAAACTGGAAGGTGATATGCAAGTAGTTGTGCTAACATTGAGGGACTGTAGATAATTTTTTATCTTCAAAATTTTAATAATATCACAACTTTCAAAAAAAGGTTACAGAGCATATGTAGAATTTAACTCATTATAAGACATATAACACAGAAAATATGAAATTCTGTAAATGGTTAGAACAAAAGTACAGGGTAGGGCAAAAGTAAGTTTACAGTTGTTCATATGGAAAATAATAAATAAAAGAATAAACTGTGTTTTACATATTCACAACTGTAAACTGACTTTTGCCCCACCCTGTATACTTGTTTTTGTGCTACAATTCCAAAAAGTATCCTAAACAAAGTAGTAATCATTCCTCCATCTTTAAGTATGAAGTTATTTTACCAAAACAATCTTAGCAGCATCTGAGAGCTTTCGAATAACTAGAATTTTCCCTCACCTTACACATGCCGTAGTCAGTGAGTTTAATGTGTCCTTCTGAGTCCAGCAATACATTGTCCAATTTCAAATCTCTATAAATTATCCCTCGTTCATGAAGGTAATTTAATGCTAGACTGATTTCTGCAGAGTAAAATCTAAAATAAAATGAAAAAACTCATTTGATTCAAGTTTTAAAACTGTAAATTTCTAGAGGAAGGTATTTAAGTCATACTCCTGTCTGCAAATTAAAACATCAAAATCATGTTAAAAGATTTTTTTCCTGTGTTTTTAGGAACAATACCAAACACAAATTAAAGTATCACTTTAAAACATCTGAACCCAAAACGTAATTATAAAAGATCCAGTATAGATCAAACTCATTAAATTATCAATTTGAAAGTCTCAAACAGGAGTTGTTAATCTAGATGGACTTCAGGCAGTCCATGCTCCCACAACTGGGGTAAAGTGTAAGTACCTGTGCACACGTATGCACATCTTCTACCGAGTTGCCATCACTTCTCTAAAGGACCAGTGACCTCACAAAATGCTAAGACCCACTGATTCATGTAGAATAGAAAGAACACTAAAAGTCGATCACTGAAACCATAAAATCCATACCAAGATGCCTAGAGCCCTGACCGGTTTGGTTCAGTGGATAGGGCGTCGGCCTGTGGACTGAAGGGTCCCAGGTTCGATTCCAGTCAAGGGCACATACCTTGGTTGCAGGCACATCCCCAGTGGGGAGTGTGCAGGAGGCAGCTGATCGGTGTTTCTCTCTCATCGACGACTCTACTATCTATCCCTCTCCCTTCCTCTCTGTAAAAAATCAATAAAAATATATATTTTTAAAAATGCCTAGAAAACGAACTGAAAGAAATTATTCTGCAACCATAATATTTAATATTAAAGAAAGAAGTTTTAAAATTGTCACCAACATTGGTGACAACCAGAACTTTTGACCTGACTAATGAAAATGAAATGCCAAGCTGGTTTATGGCTGCTTAGATGAAGAGCATCACTGTCTTGTTTGGAGATACGAAATATATACCTTCTAGCTACTTAATCTATGAAGAGGGAACTTGAGCCTTTAGTCTGTACTTTGGTTCTAGAAAAGCAAAGATGGTAAAAAAAAAAAAAAAAAAAATGGAACTTTAATACAATAAACTGGACTACTTTCCCCATGTCCCACTGAACAAACAAACAAATACTGGGTATGTATTCACAAAATAAAATATCATTCATGGCTTTGCTAGAAGGGCCACCATTTGATAAAGCCTAAATAAACAATAAACATACAGTAAATAAAAGAAAGAGCAGTTTGGCCCTGAGGTTAGTTGATATAATTTATAGCTTCTTATAAAATTGAAGAATATCTCTTTTTGACAAGAAATAAAAATTAATGAACTAGCAATATTTTCACTAAATAAATTATTTTTTAAAAAATAAAATCTCTAACCTTTGTTACCAATGTGTACAAACTCACAGGCTTCATTTTTTTAAATTATTCTTATGAAACACAAAATAGAATTACTGCTAATTATGAGTAAAAATCAAACCATGGCACTGAACTAAACTTCTTATCCAAGGCCATGATCCTTCCCCACCTAACTCTTCCAATATAGAAACAATTTACAATCTTGTATAATAATATTAAAGAAAGAGCACTAAACAGATAATATTTAATGCTCTTTGCTCTTATTCATCAACATGTATGGAATCACAGGAAAAAAGCCAACATCAGACCAATTAAAAAATTATAAGAATAGTCAGGCATGTATAATAGCTTAAGAGAGGAACAGTTTTATTACTCTCAAGTATATCTATATATATAAAAGGCTAATATGCTAAGTGTCCGACCTTTCGACTGTTCAAGCAGTAGCTATGATGCACCCTGACCACCAGGAGGCAGACACTCAATGCATAGGCATGAAAACATGGAACAGACTGATGAATCTCAGAGGGAAGGGAGTAGGGGGGAGGGCGGGAAGAGATTAACCAAAGATCTTATATGCATACTAGAGGCCTGGTGCACAAATTCGTGCACCGGTGGGCTTCCTCAGCCTGGCCTGTGGGGATCGGGCCAAATCTGTGCACCAGGCCTCCAACATCCTCCGAGGGGTCCTGGATTGCAAGAGGGCACAGGACAGGCCAAGGGATCCCACCAGTGCACAAATCATGTGCACTGGACCTCTAGTATGAATAATAATCGTCTAATGAAAAACTGTCAGAGATCACTGCAAACCTGATAAGATTAATAAGTATTTGTAAATTCAATTATTTCAGAGGCTGATGCTAAAATATTTTAAAGCAATTGAGTTTAGTTGACTAAAGGTTTCCCCTCTAATACTATTTATACTTTTCAAAAGCTTATAATTATATTATTACATATATATAATGGTATATATTGTAAAATATTATAATGCAAAATAACTTTTAGGTTAGTTCCCATTACTTAAAAAGAATTAACTAGTATCGAAATCAATAATTTATCTACTGTTTTCAACCACCGGCACATAAAAGTCCCATAGCTGCTCCCCAAAATCCCAACACAAACAATAATCAAGAAATTTACCTGGCATGTTCTTCAGGAAGTTTTCTTTGTCTCTGCATATGAAACATTAGATCTCCTCCATTTACATACTCTATGACAAAGAACAATCTAAAACATAGGAGAGAACACATGAAACCAAGGTCCAAAAGAAGGAAATGTAACTGTGCATTTTAAACATTGTAGAGACCAGTCACAACATAAAGAGCATTCTGTGATCTACCCTGTACAAAAATCCCAGGAATTTGGTGGAAACAAAGGGTGGTTGTAGTAGAAAGCTGTTAATCACAGTAGATACAAGAAAGTAAACCAGCATGATAGTAATTCTGTAACCTGCTACTTCTGTAGTACTAATTGCAATCCAGACCCTCCCACTCCCACCCCAATTCTAACGTCACTTCAACTGTCCCTTAAGGTAAAGAAGTTAAGATTTCTCTCCCTAGTTAAATTCTGGGAAACTTTAAATCTAAAGCTAAAACCTTAGGGATATTTAAAAGTATGGATCTCTACTGCCATATTTTGACCATATATATAAATTCATCTTTATGGTTCAAAGTATTACAGATGTCCCCTTTTTTTCCCCCCATTGTCTCCCTCTACATTCCTCACACACACCCCACTGCCCCCCAGCCCTGACCAGGCTATATTTTTTAAGCAGAAAATTTCTTCATGCTAATCCAAACAGATATCACTGATTGGTATTTGGGTGTCAGGAAATCATAAGCATCATACTGTTGTGTCTGTCTCCATGACTTCCGCTTCAGGATTTATAGTATAAAGAGCTCTTATTGTGTAATATGCAAAGTATGTAAAGCCCGTAATCACTCCATTATCTTCCAACCTTACCTGCTTTCTGTCTGAAAGCAAGAATGCAGCCCAACAAGAAAAGGATGATTGGATGCCTGCTCAAAAACATGCTTCTCTGTCTGTACCCAGTCAATATCCTATTTTAAAATATGAAAGAAATATTTACCAAACTGAAATATCACCAAACTATATTTGTTCTTGGCAATTCAATGATCACAAATGCAATTATTAACTAACTATGCTAAATATCAAGGAATGAATAATCATGCAACAACAATTTATATGCAAAGAGAAAAAAAATACTCCCAGTAAATATTTCAATATTATGAAATGGTTTAGAAAACTTTTTCAAAGCTCAATCAAGTACTTTCCCTTGATCATAATATGGTTTGATTTTTATTTTTTAAAAACCTAATAACCATCAGATTTCTTTAAAAATATTTCATATAACCCATTTGAGGCATTATTTAGAAAAATAGACTGAAGTAAGTCATAAACATTGAGGTTTTCTCTGAAATGGTACAGTTAAGTCAATTTAACAGTTTAGAAGTAATAAAACATTGTGCTTACCTCATCATCATTGACAAGCTCTTTTTTCACAACTTTCATTGCATAGATACGATCTGTTTTTTTTAATCGCACCAACAGTACTTTGGCATAACTTCCTCTTCCTATTACCCGGAGCAAATCAAAATCCTGAAGACCTAGACTGGATGATGCTTTGCCACTTTCCCTGGTGTTCATTGCCTGTTGAGAACATTTTTATCAGTTATAACTGGCCCTAGCAGGGGCTTAGTGGTTACAGCATCGGCCTGAGGACTGCAGAGTCATGGGTTCAATTCCAGTTAAGGGCGGGTACCTTGGTTGCAGGCTTGATCCCCGGCCCCCAGTGAGGGCACATGTGTGAGGCAACCAACTGATGTTTCTCACTCCCCACCACCCCACTTCCACTCTCTCTAAAAAAAAATCAATAGAAAAAATATCCTTGCATGAAGATTAACAACTTAAAAAGAGTTATAACTGGAAGTATTTTACATAAATATGATATTTCTAACACCTAGTTATACCCATGACTATTTTAAAAATATTTTCTTATTTAAGTTCTTAACAATTCTTTTCTAACATCATTCCAAACGATGCAATCTAACTACTGAAGAAGTGGGACAAATTCACGAGTTGAGGTCAGAGGGGTGGTGATAGCAACGGAGAGGGAGTTGAAACCTGAGAAATGCTAAAGGATGTCTTTAAAAGGATCTGGTTAGACCTAGCTGGTTTGGCTCAGTGAATAGAGTGTCGGCCTGTGGACTGGGGGGGGGGGGGGGGGCAAGGGGGCAGGGGGGCAGGGGAGTGGGGGGGGGGGGGTCCCGGGTTCAATTTCAGTCAAGGGCACATACCCAGGTTGTGGGCTGGATCCCCAGTGGGGGGTGTGCGGGAGGCATCCAATCAATGATTCTCTCTCATCAGTGATATTTCTATCTCTCTCTTCCTCTCTGAAATCAATTTTAAAAAAAGACTCTGGTAAACTTTGGGATATAATGGAGATGCATGAATAAAAATGACACTAACCTTGGTGACTGGGAGAGTGGAGGTGCACTGACAGAAAATGTAAGTGTGAGCATGAAATAAGATAATGAGCTTGGGTTTTCATTTTGTAGTTAGAAGTTATAATGGGACAGCAAGATGAACAAGTCTGCTGGAAGTCTGATATATGAAATCTGAGCTAATGAAAGGACACATTCAGAAACACTGGGAACTATAAGCAGAAAACAAGCATGAGGCAGTTCAGCTACTAGAAAACCTTCTTTTCTACACAACACCAAGGCTCCCTTGGCATGACAATAAGAGCCTTATAATTCATTCACAACTAGAAACGTAGGCTTCTGGTCATTTATAGAGAAGACTGAAGATGATCTTTTATTAGATAGTTGCAAAATTCTTAGCATACAATCAACAGATGTACCCATGAGAATTAAGTATGAATTTTCTGAAGTGAAGAGAATCAAGAAGAGCAAAGAGTAAATTTTGAGAAAGATAAACAAGTAAGCACTGTGTGTGTGTGTGTGTGTGTGTATAATGAAAACTTTTTAAAAAGATTAAAAAGAAGGATCACACATCAAAATTTAGAATAATCTGAATTGGTAAAATGAATAAATAAAGAGGAGTAAAGAAAAACCAGATTAGGTCAGATTAAGAAAGCAGAGAATAGTTAGAAGAAAAGCAATGTACAGACTTCATATGGCTGACAGTAAACCATAAAAGAGAGTCAAATGGACATAAGCACTAACTGGGAAGACTGAGTGAAGCTACAGAAGCCAGAACACAAGAACATTACCTTCAAAGGGCCTAACCCCAACTCCTGCTAACCTACGACTTTATATTCTGCAAAAATGCCTTCAAAAAAGAAGTGAAGCCCCAACCGGTTTGGCTCAGTGGATAGAGCGTCGGCCTGCGGACTCAAGGGTCCCAGGTTCGATTCCGGTCAAGGGCATGTACCTTGGTTGCGGGCACATCCCCAGTGGGGAGTGTGCAGGAGGCAGCTGATCGATGTTTCCCTCTCATCGATGTTTCTGACTCTCTGTCCCTCTTCCTTCCTCTCTGTAAAAAATCAATAAAATATATATATATTTTTAAAAAGAAGTGAAATAAAAACCTTTTCAGATGAACATTTACTAAGGATATCTATCCATCACTAGTCAGCTCTCTCTAAAGGAAACACTGAATTCTTCAAGAAAGATGATCTCATATGGGAGGGAAGACATGCAGGAAGGAATGTAGAAAAAAAGAATAAAATATAGATTAAACCTAAATAAGGATTGACTGCCCGCGCGCGCACACACACACACACACATTTTTAAATGTGACAAAAATAGCACCAAAGACAGAAAGGGAAGGTAAGTAAATTTAATGTATTTTAAGGTCCTTGTATATGATGGGAAATGGGAAAAGTGTAATTAGTAATTGTTATTGAATTTAAATAAGTTAAGGATATAAGATGCAACCCCTAGAACAACCAGTCATAGACTAGCAAAACAATGTCAAACGGATTCTGGTCAGAATGGTGGAGTAGTTAAGCACTGTGCTCACCTCCTCCCACATCAAAATTACAACTAAAAAATAGAGCAATCCACCTGGAGAACCACCTGAAGACTAGCTGAACGGAGCTGCTCTGACTAAGGATATAAAGAAGAGGCCACATCAAGACCTGTAGGAAGGGAAGATTCGAAACAGGCTGGCCCCACACCCGCATGTGGCAGCTGAGAATCAGGAGGGATAGCCTAGCAGCAGAGGTCCCTCTTAGGAGCGAGGGGCCCCAGCCCCACACCGGCTTCAATCCCAGGAATCCAGTGCCAGGAAGAGTAGTCCCTGCAACAGCTGAATGTGCCCAGCAGAGTGAGATGGAGGGCAGCTGGAAACCCAGATGTCCTCTTAAAGGGCCTGTGCACAGACTCACTTGCTCACAGGCACTCACCCTGAGCTCCAGCAAAGGGTAGGCAGCTCGAAAGGCACCACAGACATTCTGGGAAAGACTGAGTTGTGTGTCTTCAAGGCGAAAGCCCCACTGAGCCCCCCTCACAGAGCCTCCAGAGGCAGGCAAGTGCCAAATCTGAATCTGCATTAAACAGGTAAACACCACTCACCTATTCCTGGTGACTCACTGAGACCCCGACCCACCCAACTCTGTGGGGATTCCTTCCAGGTCAGACAGAAGGCTGCTCAAAGCCCAGCAGTCCTCTTAAAGGGCCCGCACAGAGACTCAATCGCTCACAGGCAGTCACCCTGAGCTTCCACAAAGGACCAGCAGCTCACACGGAACAAGACATACGGGGAGAAAGTGAATGGTATGGCTTTGGGGTGAGGGCCACCACTGTCCCTGTGCTGAACCCTCCCCTAACACAGCCTTTAGAGCAGCGGTTCTCAACCTGTAGGTCGCACGACCCCTTTGGCGGTCGAACGACCCTTTCACAGGGGTCACCTAAGACCATCCTGCATATCAGATATTTACGATTCATAACAGTAGCAACATTACAGTTATGAAGTAGCAACGAAAATAATTTTATGGTTGGGTCACAACATGAGGAACTGTATTTAAAGGGCCAGAAGGTTGAGAACCACTGCTTTAGAGGTAGGTGGGCACCAAATCTGAATCTGCATTAACCTGGTGAAGAATGCTTGCCCCACGGTGGTGACACCCTAAGACCCTACTCCACCCAACTCACACACTGCCTTGGCTCTTTCAGTGGCTGTGCCTCATAGGCAACCTCAGCTCCCACCAAGAGCTTTCTTAAAAAATCCCCCAAGGTCTGCAGGCCCCAGGCAGGTGGTGGTTACCCTTGGTATGCCCTGTGCCTGGGTAGCCAACCTCAGGTTACACCTTGCCCTCTTCCACAGACCTCTGGGCCCAGCACACATAGCTGCCAGCCTCAGATCACTTTGTAGCTCTACCAGGTGTCCCTGGGCTGGGCATGGGTAGCAGATGACCTCCGCCTGCACCAAAGCCCCTTACAACAGGCTCCAGAACCAACACGCCCACTGGCCAGCCTAAGACCACAACAGAGCACCAACCAATTAGTTCCAAAAATGGCACATACCAAGCATGGTCTCAGCAGGCACCACAGCCCCGCTGGGGTGAATATCACTGTGGTTGTGGCCATTCCTCACAGCCACTCAGCCTGAGGGTCAGCCATACCCACTGACAAACAAACAGCAATCCAGGCTCAACTACAATGGGAAGGCACGACAATCCACACAAGGGATATCCTGGAGCATCCAACTCAGGTGGCCAGGAAGATTATCACTGTGTCCCACAGGACACCTACTACAGAAGGCTATCCTGCCAAGTCTAGACGACATGGCTGATCTCCCTAGTACCCAAAACTAAACACAGAGGGGTAGCCAAAATGAGGAGACAAAAAAAATACCCCAAATGAAAGTACAGGAGAAAACGCCAGAAAAATAGTTAAATCAAATGGAGGCAAGAAATCTACCAGGTACAGAGTTCAATGAACTTAGAGGAAGAATAGATAAACTAAGTGAGAACTTCAACAAAGAGAGAGTAAACATAAAAACGGACATGGGTACCATAAAAAAAAAAATCATAAATGAAGAATCCAATACCTGAAATAAAGAATATGCTAGAAGAACCAACAGTAGGTTAGATAAAGCAGAAGATCAAATCAGTGACTTGGAAGACAAGTCAGTGGAAAACACCCAATCAGAACAGGAAAAAGAGGAAAAGAATTTTTTAAAATGAGGACAGTTTAAGAGACCTCTGGAACATCAAGTGTACCAACATTTGCATCATGGGGTAACTAGAATAAGAAGAGAGAGAGCAAGGATTGAAAACTGATTTGATAAAATAATGATTGGAAACTTCCTTAACAGGTGAAAGAAATGGATACACAAGTCCAGGAGGCACAGAGTCCCAAACAAGACGAACCTCAAAAAGCCTACAACAAGATACATTATAATTAAAACGCCAAAGACTGAAGACAAAGAGAAACTATTAAAAGCAGCAAGAGAAAAGCAGTTAGTTACCTACAAGGAGCTCCCGCAGACTGTCAGTTGATTTCTCAACAAAAACTTTATAGGTCAGAAGGAACTGGCATAAAATATTCAAAGCAATGAAAAACAAAGACCTACAATCAAAATTACTCTACCCAGCACAGCTATCATTTAAAAATCAAAGGAGAGATGATGAGCTTCCCAGATAAGAAAAAGCTAAAGGAATTCATCATCCCCAAACCAGTATTTCAAGAAATGTTAAAGGGACTTCTTTAAGAAAAAAAAGAAAAACAAATATGAATAACAAAATGACAATAACTATATACCTATCAACCATCACTTTAAGTGTAAATGGATTAAATGCTCCAATCAAAGGACACAGGGTGGCTGAATGGATCAGAAACAAGACCCATACATATGCTGTCTACAAGAGACTCATTTCAGATCAAAAGGCACACACAGATAGAATATAAAGGGATGGACAATGATATTTCATGCAAATGGAAATAAACAAAAAAGCTGGGGTAGCAATACTTCTATTACACAAAATAGACTTTAAAACAAAGGCTCTAACAAGAGACAAAGAAGGACAATACATAATAGTAAAGAGATCAACCCAGCAAGAAGATATCACCCTGTAAACATTTACACACCCAATTAGGGGCACCTACATTCATAAAGCAAATATTGATGGAAGTATAGGGTCAGATCGACAGCAATTATTGGGGACTTTAACACCCCACTGGCAAATATGGATAGATCATCCAGACAAAATTAAGAAGGAAATAGCATGAAATAAGCCAGTCAATGAAAGAAAAATACCACATGATCTCACTCATTTATGGATAATTAAGACCACTATAAACTGATGAACAAAAATAGATACAGAGGCAGAGCAACATAGAACAGACTGTCAAAACTACAGCGGGAAGGCCAGGGAGGGTTGGGGGGATGGGTAAGAGATCAACCGAAGGACTTGTATGCATGCATATGAGCATAACCAATGGACACAAGACACTGGGGGGTATGGGAGGCTAGGGGAAGGTCAAGGGGAGGGGGAAAAAAAAAAAGAAGGAAATAGCAACCTTAAATGACATATTAGACCAAATAGATGTAATTGATATTTTTAGAACATTTCACCCCAAAGCAGCAGAATATACATTCTTTTCAAGCACTCAGAGAACATTTCCCAGGACAGACCACATATTAGGTCACAAACAAGTCTTCATAAATTTCAGAAGATTAAAATAATTTTAAGCATCTTTTCTGACTGTAGTGGTATGAAACTAGAAATCAATTACAAGAAAATAACTGGAAAATACACAAAAACATGGAGATTAAACAATGAATGAGTTAACAATGAGATCAAGGAAGAAATCAAAAGATACCTGTGACAAATGAAATGAAAACACAACCCCAAAATCTATGGGACACAGTGAAAGCAGTCCTAAGAGGGAAATTCACAGAAATGCAAGCCTACCTCAAGAAACAAGAAAAGGCTCTCCCTCCCAGAAACACACCCATGCCTTTCCCTTTTCCCATCCCTCCCCCTCCCTGCTCCAGGCGTGTCGCCACTAGCTTCCTCACTCCCAAGCTCCAACAGCCTTTCCTTTATCTCCATAACTTGTTTCCTAAGTCCATTTCTTCTAGGAATTACTTCTCCTACCTCACTGATTTACCAAATAAATGTTCTCTTACAGTTTGGGTCTTCTTGGTTCTGAATTCTTTCCTAGCCAGAACCCAAGTACCAAAAAAACTCCAGTTAAAAAAAAAAAAAAGACAGAAACAAGAAAAATCCAAGCAAGTCAATTTGTCATATTTTTACATTGTCAAGTCTTATTAAAAGGGTAATGGCATGGCACAGCCAGTTTGGCTCAGTGGATAGAGCATCAGCCCACAAGCTGAAGGGTTCTAGATTCTATTCCAGTCTAGGGCATGTACCTCCATTGCAGGTGCAATCCCCAGGCCTGGTCCAGGTGCATGAGGGAGGCAACCAATAGATGTGTGTCTCTCTCACATCAATGTTTCTCTCTCTGTGTCTCTCCCCCTCCCTTCCACTCTCTCTAAAAATCAATGGAAGTATATCCTCGGTGAGGATTTAAAAAAAAAGCTCATGGCATAATGTACAATAAGACTAATTAAGCTTCAATAAACTAACATGAACAACTATTTTAAACATTTTTATTTAAAAAACTACTTTTAAACATATTTATTTTTTTTTAAAAAAGACTAATTAACTTACCTCCTTTTCTTCACCAACTTGGTCCAAACTCTCATGACTTGAAGGATTATATGGAATTACTAAAACCCAATCCCAAACATAAAAAAAAAGAGAAAAACAGCATCCATTAAGCTCAGTTTGACTTAAAATTTTCTCTTGATTTGATTATTTTAGTTTTTCTTTCTGGTCTTGATCATTTAAAATTAAGTAGCTGTCTTACTAATAACAAAGTGTATATAAATATGAATTAAATCCTAATCTTTAATGAGGGTAAAGGAGAGCAAAAACCAATCAGTAACCAAGTGCTGATTTTACCAAATATTTTTGCTATTTCAAAAATATTTTCCTTCTTTACCAATTAATCAATTTCTCTATAAGGGTGACTCTTCAAACCCATTTGATTATGTTAGTAGGAGTGAGGCATGGAGGCAGGGGGCTCTGGCTTGCATTCCTCACTTCTTTCATACTTAAAATGCTCCTAACTACTGAAGTAAAGAACTGACAAGACTGTTCTCTAGGCTTCTATTCTTGAAGCCACTTGGATTAAAAAAAAAAAAAAAAAAGCCTACATTTCATATAACCAGCTTCTGCTATGAACAGGAGACTATATTCTGTCCTTTCAGAAAAAGTCCTTGCTTTGCCTTCCTTGATTCATCCCCTATTAGGTGTCTCTGTCTCATTTAATTGCTCCTTAAACTTCCCAGATACACATTTGAGGTTTGTATCTACTTCACATTTGAATTCACATGATCTTTTTTGAATTTTTATACTGCATCTCTGTATCTTTTACATACTTTCTACTTCTGATAATAAAGCTTTTAATAAAAACAGGTCACTTTAACAGAGTCACCATGGCCCACAAAATCAGTATGTTTTCATTACTGAAAAAAAAAAAAAAAAAAAAAAAAACTAGGTTTGCTGAATTTAAAGGGGTCTTAAACAAAATTAATCTAAATTAGAGAAAATAGTCATTTGTTGTAATTTACATATTTGTCTTTTTAAAATGTCAAATGTATGTTAAATATTGTGATGATATTACCACCATAAAATATGGTTACCTCGCTTTGATGTGGGTAGAACAGAAATGTTTTTAAACCTAGGTATCAGAGTCACTTAAAGAAGTCTTTGAACAATATTTTGTTAATGAACAATAATTCATGACAGTGTCATTTTTACCTGTTTGTGCATGGTCTGAGTGCATGGATGACGGATCCATGGGCATCATTGGTTCCTAGAAACATTTCCAAAGAAACAGCAACTTAGTGGATTCTTTTTAAATCCCAATAACTCTATAAATTCTGGAGCATTATTTTAATGAGACACATCATATTAACACATACATTTGACAAAATATAACTTATAATGAGAACTATATTACTATATTTAATTTGCTTTTAATTTTACTATCTGACACTATATAATATTCCTGTAAATGAGGTAATGTCACATTTTACAGATAACGGAAGGAACACACAAAACTAATTTCAGGCCATCAAATAGAAATAAAAATTATTCTCCTATATACTCTGATTTCTCTTATACACTACCTAATCTTCTTTCAAGTTCCATATACACTTTAAGTCTCTGGGAGGAGTCTCTAGTATTTGACTTCTTTAGCTGAGGCCCAGAGATGGATTTCAAGATGTCTCTACACCTCTTGAAATTCCATGTAAAATTTTGTGGGAAGGTGTCAGTGAACCAAAAAAGGAAAAGAAATACCCCCTAGAAATGGACTTAACCACTGTCAATAACATAGGATAATACTAATTCAAACCAAAATGTTACTAATTCATTAATCTTGGGCCCAGATTTAATGAATACCAGCAAGAAAAGGTGAAACTGAGAAGGAACATTAATTATACATTTATAATTTTAAGGCTGCCTTAAAGATAGGGCTCATGAATTTCTTACTGCGTTTAGCACCTATTCTAAATATAATCACTAACCCTGTCCCTCTTGGGTTTTTTTTTTCCATTCACACAAGTCATCCATCACCTAGGAATACGCACACAAATATCAATAGTAACCTGGATAAATTATGTTCATACTTTTTGGCCTTCTGTTTTTCCTTAAGATTGGATGTTTACCTCCGTAACTTGTACAAACTCACATCTAAGCTTATATGAACCAGCTACATAATTCTAACACCAAAGAGACACCGCTAATAATCTTTGTTCAAAGAAGGTACTATGAGTAAACATGGTATAATCGTTCTAGAAGACAATTTAGAAGGAGGCATCCAGATCCTTTTAAATACACATATTCTTTAACCCAGTAATTCTTCTTCTTAAGATTTATTCACCAGTAAGTTCATTATGATTTTCTTCATAGGAAAACTGAGAAAACAACTCCACTGTTCAATCATGAAGAACAGATTAAAAAAAATTATGGTACTGACATATAACAAAATATTATGCTAAAAGTGATGAAGAGATAGGTAGCTAAATATAGAAAGATGACAAAAATATATTACTCAGTAAGAAAAATGGGTTAGAAAACATTACCCATATGATTTCACTTTTGTTAAAAAGCATATAAAAGAATGAGACATCCAAACATTATGTGCCTTCTGATGGATAAACACTCCACCTTTGATAAAGTAGTCTCAAAAATAACCCACAAAAATAAAACCCAAGCCTACTATTTAATCAAACTTCTAGATTCAACTATAATATACAGAAAATAAAGAGGAAAGAGGAATATTTTAAACAATACCATGAAAAAAGCAAAGAGAAAAATTAAGCAAAACTAAATGACAATACAGTTTCTTCTACAGTTAAATTGTAAGGGGGGAAAAGAGAGTGAGCAAGAGTGAGAGAGCAACACACACAGAAGGGGAGAGAGGGAGATAAAGAGAGAGCAATCGGTATATTTTAAAATAGGGAAGACATATCAATCAATTGCAAATATGGGCTTCATTTGGATCCTGATTCATAATGAAAATTGTAAAAACAAAACATTTATAAGACAACTGGAAATGTGAACATTGCCTGGATGGCTATCTGACATAAGGAATTTGGTTTTTAGTTTTTAAAAAGAATCTTTATTGTTAGAGGTACATTCTGAAACATGTCTGGGATTTGTTTCAACATAACACAGGGTTAAATTGGCCGGGGTATAGATGAAACAAGATTGGTTGTGCATTAATAACTACTGGAGCAGGGTGATTGGTATTATGGAAGTTCATTACATGGTTCCAGCTACTCTTAATATATGTTTAAATTTTTTCTACATGGAAAAATTTTAAATGTTTATACATATAAATCTTTATGGAAAGAGAAATACAAATGACCTTTAGATGGTAGATTTCATGGGGAATTTTTATTTAATTTTTCTTTATTCATCTGTAGTCTCTATTTTTTTCTATAATCAACATGTTTTTATTGCATATTTAAAAAAGAAAGTGAAGCCCTAGCTCAGTGATGGCAAACCTATAACACGCGTGTCAGAGGTGACACGCAAACTCATTTTTTTGGATGATTTTTCTTTGTTAAATGACATTTAAATATATAAAATAAATATCAAAAATATAAATCTTTGTTTTACTATGGTTGCAAATATCAAAAAATTTCTATATGTGACACGGCACCAGAGTTAAGTTAGGGTTTTTCAAAATGCTAACACACCAAGCTCAAAAGGTTCGCCATCACTGCCCTAGCTGGTTTGGCTCAGTGGATAGAGTGTCGGCCAAAGAGTCCCGGGTTCGATTCCAGTCAAAGGTTTGAGTCAGTTGCAGGTTCCTCCCTGGCCCAGGCCCTGGCCAGAGCATGTGCAGGAGGCAACCAATTGATGTGTTTCTCTCACATCTATATTTTTCTCTGCCTTTCCCTATCTCTTCCACTTTCTCTAAAATCAATGGAAAAATATCCTCAAGTGAGGATTTAAAAAAGAAAGTGAAAAATAGCCCTAGCCAGTTTGGCTCAGTGGATAGAGCGTCGGCCTGCGGACTGAAGGGTCCCGGGTTTGATTCTGGTCAAGGGCACATGCTTGGAATGCAGGCTCGATCCCTAGAAGGGGGTGTGTAGGAGGCAGCTGATCAATGATTCTCATCATTGATGTTTCTATCTCTCTCTCATCCCTTCCTCTCTGAAATAAAAATATATTCAAAGAAATGAAAGAAAGTGAAAAATAAAAATTTTAAAAGCAAAACTCTCCAATTAATCTGATACTTTAAATAGCAAACGTGAAGACTGTTCTTACCTGATCTGTGCTTAGTGTCCATGCTCGAGTAATGGGAGCTATCAACTAATGAGGTCAGCTTAAAGAAGAGAGCCCTAACCAGTTTGGCTCAGTGGATAGAGCATCGGCCTGCGAACTCAAGGGTCCCAGGTTTGATTCCGGTCAAGGGCATGTACCTTGGTTGTGGGCACATCCCAAGTAGGAGATGTGCAGGAGGTAGCTGATCGATGTTTCTCTCTCATCGATGTTTCTAACTCTCTATCCCTCTCCCTTCCTCTCTGTAAAAAATCAATAAAATATATTTTTTAAAAAAAGAGAGAAAAAAATCTCTTAAATGCTTCTCCCTATATCTTCCTACTTTAGACCAGAGGATTTTATATCAGGCTAAACATAAAACTATAACCTACAAACAAATTTGTAATGACAATTCCCAAATTCACAATATGTGAGCTGACTGTAAAATATTCCTACCCACATTCTATAACAACACTGTTGAGTTGTGATTCCTTCACCCCCCCCTCCCCCCACACACACTTTAGACCTCTGTTCTAGTAACATTATAAAAAATGCTCTATTAAAAATAAAGAAGACAACTGTGTCTTACCGGTGGTAAAGAATGTCGCCCACATTCAATTGTGACAAGTTTGTGGCACTTCTTATGAACCAGGAGTTTGCAGTTGATGCATTTATATCCCTGGCGTCCAAGTCCCCATATCCGGTCAGTACAGATGGCACAGTGGGCACGCTGGAAAGAGTAATTCAAAAGAATTCAGTGAAACAGCAAAAAAAAAAGTCAATCATTCCCCAACAGTTTGTTCATAAAATAGTGAAAATAAGTGGCTTTCTTCTCTAATTCGGTTCTCTTCATCATACATAACTTTTTCAAAGCTATGATGGTCTGGGAAAAATAAACAGAAAAGAGAGTTTGTTTTAAAGAGACAGTGAGCCCTGGCCCATGTGGCTCAATTGGTTGGGTGTTGTCCCGTGCACTGAAGGGTTGCCTTTTTGATTCCAGGTGAGGGCACATGCCTGGGCTATGGGCTTGCTCCCCAGTAGGGGGCATGCAAGAGACAGCAGATGGATGTTTCATTCTCACATCAATGTTTCTCTCTCTCCCTTCCTCTCTCTCTAAAAATTAATTTAAAAAACTGTTTAAAGAGAGAGTGAAATTTGCAACATGTTGTTTTCTGTTATAAGTCCAAGACTTTTCAGTCTTCATATAATTAGGTTTAGATTTATGAAAATAGGAAAAGTGAGTAAACTTGGAAAACATATGTCAGAAAATACGGTACAAGGACTCTCAATCAAAAATAAACCTTCCAGACTGTTCAGAGGTCAAACCAAAGCCCTGCTCTCTTAAAGAGCAATACCTAAAGTGACTTTTCATCTTATAGCTTTTTTTTGTTGTTAATATGTTTTTATTGATTTTAGAGAGAGAGGAAGGGAGAGGGAGAAAAAGAGAGAGGAACATCAACCAGCTTTCTCCAGTACATACCCCAACACACAACCTGGGCACGTGCCCTGACCAGGATCAAACCAACGACCTTTTGGTGCATAGGGCGAAAGCTCAACCAACTGAGTCAGATCAGCCAGGGTCAAAGCTTTTTAATTACCAGTGGTACCTTGGGTGGTGACTTCTATTTACATTAATGAATTCGGAACATGGCACCAGTTTTAAAATGGAAACAGGAGTCCATTGTTTTATAGTTATCAAGAATAGTTAAAAATGTTAACTTCTGGAGATAAAATGTTTTCAAACCCTGGCTCTGCAACTTCCTAGCTTTCTCATCTTGGGCAAGTTATTTAAATGCCCCACCCCTCAGTTTCTTCATCTATAAAATGGAAATATATAGTACCTATCTCACAAGATTGTGGTAAGGATTAAATGAATTAGTATATGTCAAGCATTTGGAAAAGTGCCTGAAACATAGTAAAAGCTAGAGAAGTGTTTGCAATTATTATTTTCTAAACAATGAAAATTAAAATTACAATATTAAATGATTAGCAAAATAAAACTTGTTTGTTTTATGAGTATCTGGAGTTATATTTAAAAAGACAACATTCTGGATAAGGACACATATGTAATACCTTAATCAATAAAGAAAAAAATTTTTAAAAATGCAACATTCTTATAGCTAGGGTAACCATATAATTAATCATCAAATCAGGAACATTTTTAAGAGTGACAGGAGATTCTATTAAAAATTACATCAAGAAAACAGGTGTACTGCATAAACTGGGAATGTTAGGCAGCCTTACTCCTTTAAAGGGGAATAACAAGACTACCTTTCTTTCATAATAGAGAGGGGAAAAATAGATTTCTCAAATTATCAACATTCAACAAACTAAGGTTTACCCTGTTGAAACGCTTGGCTTGAAAAGTGTGGCCATTTGCACAATAAAGCTTTCTCCAGCGGCGTGCACCTCTGCGGTAGATGGACTCTGAAAAGAGATTGAGAGTTTAAAAAAGAGCAAGTATGTATAAAAAATCATTATTATAATTAAGTCTGTTATTTTTTTTCATGATATTGATAGCAAGAAAATAATTTATATCTATAAAAACCTGAAAGTGAAAAAAATAAACTGGATTCATCAAGGGACTTGATGAAAATATAGCCCATGGAATATAAATGTTTCAGTAACTATCATTACTTTTCTGTTTTTGCAATAAACACCTGCATCCTTCACCAAGATTTACCAATTACTAACATTTTATTTTGACACAGTATATGTACTACCTAAGCAAGGACTTGCTTTCCTCTCTATTTACACATACACTTCCTCCTGAATCACTTAAAGGTAAGTTGCAGATATCCTTAAACACTTTACCCTTAAACTCCCACTGCCTAAGATTAAGGACATTCCCCCTAATTCCACTTAAGCACAATACCATTACCATGTCTTAGAAAATTAGCATTAATTTAATATTACCTAATATGAAGTTCAGATGCAAATTTCTCTATTTGCCCTCAATGTGTCATTCATAGCTTCCTTTTTCTCTTCAGGATCTAATCAAGATTCAGGCACTGCATTTGGATTGTCACTGTTTAGAAAATGATAATTGCAAGGATGCTGTATCTTTTTTGTCTCTTTCATGTATGCTAAAACAACGCTGTTGTTTGTTTTCCATAAGGTTGAGGATTTCTTTTGTTTTTTAAGTCTAGGCAGTTGTCTTAGGTTCTACATTCTGGATTTATCTGTTTCCTCATTAGAGTCAGTAATAAATATTTTGCCAAAAATAATACACTGGTGACACATCAAGAAATACACAAACTCTCACTACTGGTGCTCACTCTGTTGAAGGCAGGGATTGCTAGGTCTCTTTATCGTAAAGGTACATTTTCCTTTTTGTAAGTCGTTTTACAAATATCTAAGTGACATTTTGTAACCACAAGAATATTCTCCTCCCCAACAACCTTTCATCCAATTGTCTTTAAATTAATGCTTTTCCTAAACAAAGAACTACCACAAAATCATTCTAGACTACCTGTGAAATTTTGGTTTTAAGTCAATCACTATTATCTATATACTAGAGGCCCGGTGCACAAAAATTTGTGCACTTCGGGGGGAGGAGGGGGGGTCCCCCAGCCCGGCCTGTGCCCTCTACCAGTCTGGAACCCCTCGGGAGATAACAACCTGCTGGCTTAGGCCTGCTCCCGGGTGGCAGAGGGCAGGCCCAATCCCTAGGTGCAGCCCCTGGTCAGGCTCACAGCAGGGCCGATTGGGGAGTTGGGGCGCCGCCCCCTGTCATGCACAGAGCAGGGCGGATCGGGAGGTTGCGATGCCACCCTCAGTCACACTCAGGGTAGGGCCGATTTGGGGGTTGGGGCACCGCCCCCTGTCACACTCAAGGCAGGGTCGATGGGGAGGTTGCAGCGCCACCTCGTCACGCACAGAGCAGGGCCGATCAGGGGGTTGGGGCGCCGCCCCCTGTCACTCACAGAGCAGGGCCCATCAGGGGGTTGGGGCGCTGCCCCTGTCACACACAGAGCAGGGCGGATCAGGGGGTTGGGGCGCTGCACCCTGTCACACTCAGGGCAGGGCCGATGGAGAGGTTATGGCTCTACCCTGTCACACACAGAGCAAGGCCCGTGGGGGGGCGGGGGGGGGGGGGGCACCGCACCCTATCACACACAGAGCAGGGCCGATCAGGGGGTTGGTGCGCCGCACCCTGTCAAACACAGAGCCGCAGGGCAATCAGGGGGTTGGGGAGCTCCCCCCTATCAGGCACAGAGCAGGGCTGATCAGGGGGTTGGGGCACCTTCCCCTGTCACGAACAGAGCAGGGCAGATAGAGAGGTTGTGGCCCCGCCCCCTGTCACACACAGAGAGAGAGGGGCGATCAGGGGATTGGGGAGCTCCCCCCTATCAGGCACAGAGCAGGGCTGATCAGGGGGTTTGGGCGCTGCCCCCTGTCACGCTGATCCTGGTGCCGGGAGGCATATTACCCTTTTACTATATAAGATAGAGGCCTGGTGCACGGGTGGGGGCTGGCTGGTTTGCCCTGAAGGGTGTCCTGGATCAGGGTGGGGGTCCCCACTGGGGTGCCTGGCCAGTCTAGGTGAGGGGCTGAGGGCTGTTTTCACGTTGGCAGGTGACTAAAGCTCACAACTGCTCTTTTTTTTCTTTTTTTTTCTATTCTGGGCCAGCTTTAGCTCTGAGGCCTCGCTGCTGAAAACATCAATACAATGTTGCAGTCAGGCTGGCTGAAGCTTGGCTGAATGAAAGCCGGTTTCTGGGGTTTTGTTTAGCTTCTTATTTGCAACATAGTACATAGTTGCTTAGAGTTGCAGCTGAGAGGCTGGCAGCAGCAGGCGGGAACATTGGAGTTCGCTGTCACTGGAGCAAGCAAGCCTCCCTGTTCGCTTCAGTGCATGGCTGCCGGCCGCCATCTTGGCTGACAGTTAATTTGCATAAGGATATGCTGATTAGCCAATGGGAAGGTTAACGGTCGTACTCCAATTACCATGTTTCTCTTTTATTAGTGTAGACTGTCTATTAGTCATTAAGAAATATTCCATAATAATAGTTAATACTGTGGAAAAGTTCCATTAGGTTTCTAAACTCATTTTAAAGCAAATGTAGCACTGGATTTACTATTTAAAATTTAAATAGAAAAGACCAATTGAAATGCTCTGAATTAGAAATCTTGAGATAAGTGTAATATATAACCTTAACTATAGATGTTTTATTTTTACTTAAATATATTTTTATTGATTTCAGAGAGGAAGGAAGAGGGAGAGAGAAATAGGAACATCAATGATGAGAGAGAATCACTGATAGGCTGCCTCCTGCACGTCCCACATTGGGATCAAGCCTGCAACCAGGCACGTGCCCTGGCAGGGAATCGAACTGTGACCTCCTGGCTCATAGGCTGACACTCAACTACTGAGCCACGCCTAGATGTTTTATTTTTAATTATTTATTCTGTTAGGAGTAACCAAAGCTGAAAGAACATTCTATTTCAGCTTTCATGAACTACATCTTGATATATCTTAAATTTAAACATGTTAATGTTGGCTAGAAATTGAGAGCCAAGAGACCACATTAATGGTTATCAATTTCCCCCCTGCTCTAGTTTGTTGATATTTATTATACTGTAGAAGGGGTAGTATCAAAATCTCCACCAGCAAATTTTAAAGAGGGAAAGTGAGCATGAAATACAGTGAAAAAGTTAGGAAATATTTTATCTGTATGCTGCAGACCCATAATACAATGGCAGAGGGAACTCTAGAACCAAGATCTGCCACATGGCAAGTCCTTTAAAACCCGGGCTCGGCCAGAGAGAACGGCCACTTGCTCTGTGAAGGCAGCCGAAGCTGGCTTTAATCCACCTGCCCCCGGAAGTCCAGAGAACTATTCCTAGCTGAGTCCAAACCTACATTTTTCACTACTGCTCAGAGTTCTATCTATTTCTTATAGTTCACCACTTTCCTACATAGTACATGGCTCCATTTAACTTTATATACCAACACCCATAGTTCTTTAATTTTTTTCTTCTTACCTAGTTGCATGGAGAGTCATAGAATTAAAAGTTAGAACTACAACCCTGGCCTGTGTGACCCAGTGGTTGGAGTGTTGTCCTGTACACCAAAAGGTGGCAAGTTCGATTCCCATTCAGGGTACCAGACTGTGGGTTCAATCCCCAATTGGGATGTAAGGGGGAAGCAACAGATCAATTTTTCTCTCTCACATTGCTATTACTCTCTCTCCCTTTCTCTTCTCCCCCTCCCTCTCTCTACAAAAAAAAAAAAAATCAAAAAATTTGAAATTTCTTTTAAAGTTAGAACTACTTCATTTCATTAAAAACAAAATATTTACCACAATTCCTTCTGAAGTCATGGATATGTGTAGAAACCACAAATGAAAATGAGTTGCCTGATATCCATAACTAATAAATTATACCATATAGCAAAAGCAATAAATTATGCTCATATATAGTTTGCATATTCAAATTACATCAGGACAAATAGCTGTTTGACTCTTTCAATTCATTCATTAACAGCAATCACTAGCTTAGACATTCAAAAGAAAATCCTGTAACAACTCCTAAGGATGCATGCTGAAGTGCTTAGAGGTGAAGTGTTATGGCCATTACTTACTCTCAAATGGTACAGCAAATATAAGTAAAAATAAAACAAGTGTTTCCTATGTATGTACATGTATGCATATGTGTGCACACATACAGATATAGAGGTAGAGCACACAGATAATGTTAAAAACTGGTGAATCTAGGCAAAGGATATATGGGTTCCTTTGTTTTCAATGTTGTTTCAACTTCTCCATAAGTTTGAAATTTTCCAAAATTAAAAACCCAGAAGAAATATTATTTAACTTTCCTTTCAAATGCAGAACAGATAAATATGTCAATAAGTTATAACTAAGAACTGCCTAATTTTGATATGACAAAGTAGAGTTTAGGCAGTTCCTAATATACTCTAAATTAGATTAAAGAATGGAAAAGAAACGTAAGGAATTAAAAGTTCTATTTCTGATTTCCTCTCACTTGTGCCACTGTGTCATAAAAAACCTTATTCAATGGTATGAAGTATATAAACACTCACTGTCTTCTCCTGGACAGGGCATTCCAGGACGTTCTGGTACACAAGGAAATACTGGAAAAAATAATACAACAAATTTAAAACATACAAATTACATAGAATTTTAAACTCAGATATCAAAAAAATCGACCCAAATTTCAACCTAACCCTCTCTTGACAGATACTTAGCATATAGTCAGCATTATTTGTTTAAAGAGATCTACTTTACCAAGGGTATTTAAAAAATAGTTTCAATGAAAGTGACCATCCATAAATAATACATTAGAAGCTCAAATTATTCATTCCAGTCCTTGTTACATCATTGATTTTTTCTTTTTTTTGGCTTTAGATAAATCATTAACTACTATTCCTTTTCAGTGGTTCTTAACCTTCCTAATGCCGCAACCCTTTAATAGTAGTTCCTCATGTTGTGGTGACCCCCAACCATAAAATTATTTTCATTGCTACTTCATAACTGTAATTTTGTTACTGTTATGAATTGTAATGTAAATATCTGATATGCAGAATGTATTTTCAGGGGTCGCGACCCACAGGTTGAGAACCACTACTTTAAATCCTTGTTGTAGTGACAAGTTTACTACAATGAAGAATTAAATTATAAAATATATATAGCCAAAACCGGTTTGGCTCAGTGGATAGAGCGTCGGACTGCAGACTGAAAGGTCCCAAGTTCGATTCCGGTCAAGGGCATGTACCTGGGTTGCGGGCACATCCCCAGTAGGAGATGTGCAGGAGGCAGCTGGTCGATGTTTCTCTCTCATCGATGTTTCTAACTCTCTATCTCTCTCTCCCTTCCTCTCTGTAAAAAATCAATAAAATATAAAAAAATAAAATAAAATAAAATAAAATATATATAAATATGAACATAAACCATTATAGTTTTTAAAAGATGTATACTAAACTTAGGAATAAATTAACACCAGAAACAGTACCCAAATTCAAAAATGTAAGTTTTATGTTAGAAACCATGTATTTACAAACGAGCTAATCAGATCATATTTTTATAGAGATAAATTATAAGAAATATTACATGAACATTTAATCAACTATTTGTGGTCTGTGATGTACAAAAGAATCCTATATAATAAAAGCCTAATATGCTAAGTGTCGGTCGTCCATTCAACCAATCAAAGCATAATATGCTAATGACATGCTAAGGACACTCAACTGCTTGCTATGACATGCACTGATCACCAGGAGGCAGATAGTCGACCGGTTGACCAGTCACTATGACATGCACTGAGCATCAGGGGGCAGACAGTTGACTGGTCAACCAGTCGCTATGATGTGCACTGACCACCAGGGGGCAGACGCTCTGACTGGTAGGTTAGCTTGCTGCTGGGGTCTGGCCAATCGGGACTGAGCAAGATGGGCCGAACATGCCCTGAAGCCCTCCTGTGTCCCTCCCCGGCCCCGATCGTGCACCAGTGGAGTCTCTCAGCCTAGGTTGCACCCTCTTGCAATCCAGGACCCCTCAGGGGGACACATTGACTGTCAGGTAGTTCCATCTATATAATCCTATCTAATAAAACACAAAAAAGGTAATTAACCGTACCTCCACTATGCTTCCCATTGGCTAATCAGGGCGATATGCAAATTAACTGCCAACAAGGATGGCGGCCGGCAGCCACGCAGCTGAAGCAAGCAGGAGGCTTGCTTGCTCCAGTGATGGAGGAAGCCAAGGTTCCCCGCCTGCCACGGCTTGGCTCTGAGCTCTGGAAGCAACAATGTTTCAATTATAGAAGCTAAACAAACCCCAGATACCTGCTTTCAGCCTGCCGCGGCCTCAGAGCTGGGAGTGCCAGTTACGGCAACAATATTTCAATTATAGAAGGTAAATAAATCCCAGAATAAAAAAGAAAAAAGAAAAAAGAAAAAAGAAAAAAGGAGAGGCTGGGAGTTTCAGTTGCCCGCCAGCCTGAAAACGGCCCTCAGCCCCTCACCCAGACTGGCCAGGCACCCCAGTGGGGACCCCCACCCTAAAGGGGGTGTGGCCAGCCTGAAAACAGCCATCAGCCCCTCATCCAGGCTGGCCAGGCACCCCAGTGGGGACCCCCACCCTGAAGGGGGTGTGACCAGCTGCAAACAGCCATCAGACCCTCACCCAGGCTGGCCAGGCACCCAAGCGGGACCCCCATCCTGATTCGGGACACCCTTCAAGGCAAACCAGCCGGCCCCGACCCGTGCACCAGGCCTCAATTCTATATAGTAAAAGGGTAATATGCAAACTGACCCTAACAGCAGAAAGACTGGGAATGACTGGTCACTATGACACACACTGACCACCAGGGGGCAGACGCTCAATGCAGGAGCTGCCCTCTGGTGGTCCGTGCACTCTCACATGGGGGAGCTCTGCTCAGCCACAAGCCAGGCTGATGGCTGCCAGTACAGCGGTGGTGGTGGGAGCCTCTCCTGCCTCCTCAGCAGCGCTAAGGATGTCTGACTGCAGCTTAGGTCTGCTCCCCTCTGGCAAGTGGACATCCCCAGAGGGCTGCCGGGCTGCCAGAGGGATGTCTGATTGCCATCTTAGGCCCAATCCCCGGGGGAGCAGACCTAAGCCAGAAGGTGGTCATCCCCCGAGGGGTCCCAGACTGCAAGAGGGCACAGGAGGGGCTGAGGGACCCCCCCCCCCCCACCGAGTGCACAAATTTTTGTGCACTGGGCCTCTAGTCTATATAATAAAAGCCTAAGCGGCTGTTACAGCAGAACAACCGGAACGAGTAGTCACTATGATGCACACTGACCACCAGGAGGCAGACGCTCAATGCAGGAGCTACCCCCTAGTGGTCAGTGCGCTCCCATAGGGGGAGCACCACTCAGCCAGAAGCCAGGCTCATGGCTGGTGAGTGCAGCAGTGGTGGCGGGAGCCTCTCCCGCCTCTGCGGCAGCACTAAGGAGCAGCAAGCTGAGCGGTAAGGAGCGAGCAGGTGGGCAGTAAGGAGTGAGGGGTCCCAGGCTGCGAGAGGGATGTTAGACTGCCAGCTTGTTTTAAGCCGGCAGACAAACATCCCCCGGCTGTGAGAGGGCGCAGGCCAGGCTGAGGGACACACACCCACCCAGTGCACGAATTTCATGCACCAGACCTCTAGTCTATATATATAAAAGCCTAATGTGCTAAGTGTCTGACAGTTCGACCATTCAACCATTTGCTATGACGTGCACTGACCACTAGGGGGCAGATGTTCCGACCAGTAGGTTAGCTTGCTGCTGGGGTCTGGCTGATCGGGACTGGGAAAGACGGGCCAGACACACCCTGGAGCCCTACTGTGGTCCCTCCCCGGCCAGGCTGAGGGACCCCACTGGTGCACGAATCTGTGCACTGGGCCTCTAGTAGGTTTAATAAAGAGCACAGAGTATGAAAAGGGCAGTTCCTTATATATTTTTAAAAGTTGAAATATAAACTAATTTCTGAAAATAGATCTGTAATACAGTATTAAAACAAAATAAACTGTTTAATACTATTTTTTTAAATATATTTTATTGATTTTTTACAGAGAGGAAGGGAGAGGGATAGAGTTACAAACATTGATGAGAGAGAAACGTTGATCAGCTGCCTCTTGCACACCCCCTACTGGAGATGTGCTCACAACCAAGGTACATGCCCTTGACTGGAATCGAACCTGGGACCTTTGAGTCCGCAGGCTGACGCTCTATCCACTGAGCCAAACCGGTCAGGGCTGTTTAATACTACTGACCAATCATTTCTTCAAACATTCATTGTAGTTTCATTCTAAAAAGAGATGACTCACAAAACGGAAGACTTGTAAAGTTCTGCAAGGATCTCAACTAATTAGATTATGTAGCCC
Source organism: Myotis yumanensis (assembly GCF_028538775.1). Classification (NCBI taxonomy): domain Eukaryota; kingdom Metazoa; phylum Chordata; class Mammalia; order Chiroptera; family Vespertilionidae; genus Myotis; species Myotis yumanensis. The sequence goes on from NW_027223753.1 coordinate 186,587,952, forward strand.
TTGGGAGTCAGTATGTCAAATTCTAATGGTAGAACAAAGTCAAACTACTATTTGTCAAAAAACATACTGTATAGAAAAGTATAAGGGAATTACAACAAAGAATTGAAATGATTCATTACTTAGGGGAGATTTATATCTGCTTCAAGTTTTAAAGAGTTTCCTAGGTCTCCTAAAGCTCCCCAAAATGTTCCATAAAAAACTGCCAATGTATTGCAATTAAATGCAATACATTAAGTGGTTTCTACATGAGATAAAAAAATTGAGAGGTAGCATGGGAGAATGAAAAGAACACAGATCTGGCCCGGCCGTGTGGCTCAGCAGTTGAGCATCAACCCAGGAACAAAGAGGTCGCTGGTTCAATTCCCAGTCAGGGCACATGCCCAGGTTGGGGGCTCAATCCCCGCATGGCAGCCAATCAGTGATGTTCCTCTCTCATGGATGTTTCTATCTCTCTATCCCTTGTCTCTCCCTTCCTCTCTCTCAATAAAAATATATTTTAAAAAAAATAAAGAATACAGATCTGGAATCAGAATACCTAGATTTACAACCCAGGCAGGTCGATATTGTACCAGTTACATGCTGGCTGAGTTTAGGCTTCTTCTATACCACTATCCACCTCTCAGGCTTGCTGACTTTTAACTATGTAATAACTGTAAATAGTCTCACTGTTAATCCTTAAACAAAAGAAAGGACATTGAAGATACCTTACCTTTAGAGATCATTGTTTACATAAATTAAAAACTGCAAGTTCTATGCTAAACTTTGCTGTGAAACACTGAGTTTTAATATCCAAGGAGGCATACACAAATAAATTTCTCAAAATTAAAAAAACTAACTGATTTTGTCTTCTCTAGCAATTGAGAAACTACTGAATAAGGATAATTATATAATGATGAGCAATAGAGATTAAGAAAATGACATCAGTATTATGTTTTAATTTGGTCAAGAATATAGGCTTGGTGGTTTTTTCTTTTAATATTGCTCTAGAATAAGAAATGGCACCCCTTTACCATGAATCAAGAGTTCAGAATCCTTGTTTAGCTCATAAAGTCTAAAGGCTTCTTCTAACTCCAACTGAGATGATACTGTACACGGGTCTCCTGCAAAATATAAAAAGTAAAGGTAAGCTCACTTTTAAATCCTCTATATGATGATTAGTAAACAGTTTCTGTTACATAAAGTCTTGAGGGGAAAAATGACATACATACAGAGAGAAATATTTGACAAGGACAAATCTTTACATATTTAGATAATTCTGCTCTCTGAAGTAGGTAATATATTTCCAGTTCTATTTCTACAATATACTCAAGGTTCATAGACACCAAATTTCATACAGATAAAACCATTTCTTTCTCAATAATGTACATATTCAAAATGTAGAAACAGAATCTACCATTGATCACATTTTATATTGTCAATGCCATATGACTAATAGCCAGGGACAAGCTTTCTGTCACCTGTTCCTTTAAAAGAGGAAGTGAAAGTAGTTCCATTGAGGTCTCCATGTAATCATTTTGTCAAATTCTTCCTTCACCTGAGAGCCTGCTCAAGAGACTCACAGAAAGGAAGTGTAGCTACTAAAGTACTCTGGACTGAAGAGCAGTCCTATTTGAGCTTTTAAATGTAAATATACAGTTTCAGTAAACTTACACACAGAGAGGGGAAGGAAGAAACACCTCCCTTGGTCAACCGGCCAAAAAAAACTGAGTCATCCCTGGCAATCAATGAGATGACATATCTCCTCATAGAATGGCATTCTCGATGAAAAAGTCATTCTGAACACAGTTGGGGCCTGAGCTGGGTCCTCAACGCTGCCATTCTTTTGCTCATTCCTGTGGTTACACCAAGTGTTACCACACATTACATGCCAACAACCCCATTCAAACCTCAATCACTCTCAGCAGAGAACTGGGTGTAGTACTTGATCGAGAAAAATGAAGTCATCTCCTGTCCTGCTATGAGTATGTCTGTCCTGTTCTCTAACTTGGCCACTCTATCCCTACTTCCTTCTCTCTTCTCTGGGTATTATCCCACCAGTCTTCCTTAGTTCTATTTTTATTTTGGCTTTCCTTCCACTAGCCCTTCTCAGGAAAGCAAAGACATATTGGAGTCTTCCTCTCAAAAATCTCTCTCGCACTCAAGAAGCATCGAAAATCTCTGAAAGAGGTAGGTGTCCTGTAGGACTTTGCATCCAGGCTCTCTCCCATGCTCCACATCCCGTCTCTCTGTGTAACTACAGCAAAATTACTTCTTTGAGTTTCAATTTTCTCCTATATAAAAAGAGGGCTATTATCTACATTGCAAGTATGATGGGAAAACTAAAGACCATATATTTAAAATGACTCATAGTATACCTGATCCATTATAGGTGTGGTTTTTATTATTGCACTTTGATCAAAAGCCATAAAAGGATTTAACTATTGTTAAAGGCATCATTATAAACATATTTTTAAAAATCAATTTTTCATGAGTCCTCCAGCTGTGCAGTCAGTGCCGTGGTTCTCCACCAGGTCTGAGATCTGAGCCCCAGCCAACCCGGTCACAGCAGAGATCTAAGGAACCATGATTGCTCCCTGGCTTCAAAGAGCCTCTGGTCTAGAAGACAACAGGCTGTCAGACAAATACAGAACAGAGTGATATTGGGGGACAGGCTTACTGAAGAGGGAGGGGACCTGAGGGCCGATGGTCATAAGGGAGATCATTGGGGGTGTGGTGAAGTGAAGGGGTGCCATGAGGGCAGAAATGGGGCCATGGAGACACTATGTAGTGAGGGAAGGCACTTGCTACCTGGGAAGGGTTCTCCGTGGAAGAACCCCGACCCGCAGATAAACGTCACCTCGTGGCAGCTGCCATGATGTGGCAGGGTTACGTGTGATGGGCCCATGTTTATTTCTCTCCTGGGCTCCAAGATCCCAAAAGAGCCCATGCATCTGCCTTCAGTGCCTCTCGGGCTTGAAAATGTCTAACTCCCAGGCCTGGCCTCTTTCTCTCTAATCACATTCTTAGATTTAATCTTCTCCATCCAGTTGCTGAGCTAATCCCTTCTTTCCCAGAGGAGACCCACCCTTTTCCTCCTGGGAGGGACAGAAGATGGAATCTTTCCCTTTGCCCTCTAGGATGGCACTGTCTGCCCTCCAGCTTGTCTCCTTTTAAATCCTAAATTCACCCAGAGAAGAGTCTTTCCATTTCTCTTCTCTCCAAGGAAAAACACCCACCTGTTACATGGCCCTTGGTCATTCACAGGGTTCCATTAGGATGGCTCAGCCCCACCCTGCCCAGCCCTGACCCCTGCTTCTCATGGTGATTCTGTCCTGACCTCCCTCAGAGAAGCCTTGTGGTCTGAAGGGCCCCCACATCCTCAAACAACCCCTGCTTGCTCCCTGAAGGAGCTCATGATCTGCTGTGTCACCTGACATAAAACCTAAGTGACAACTAGATGCATGGACACATTTCTTTTTTTCTTGGGGATGCCACCATTGTCTTCCCACCTGTTTTAACTGTGGATAGTTAGGATTACTCTAATGTGGCCAAAGATCCCAGCAACCATGCTCTCAGGTTGTGTTTTTTTCCTTTCTAACATCAGGAACCCATTACACCCTTCACTCTCTCACACCAAGTATGATAGCTATGGGCCATCCGTCCACCTCAGTCAGTGCCTTTGGAAGGAATCAATGAGCCAGTCCTCAACCTTGCCCCTCCCTAACTTTCTCTTTCCTAAACGGATATCTGGGTCAATCAATTAATAGGGAGGAACACATAAATCCCATTAGGATTATGGGGTTTAGACCAGGGGTTCTGATTGGATGTTAGCATTTGAGAAGGTGCATAAAAACCTCAGGCACCAGAGGAGAGATTCACAGTCCTCCAGCTGTGCAGTCAGTGCTGTGGCTCTCCATCAGGTCTGAGATCTGAGCCCCAGCCAACCCGGTCACAGCAGACGTTTCTGCAGGATTCCTTTCTGAGCACCTTGAAGATGAGCATCCGGACGCCACCCACACTCCTGGAGCTGGCAGCAAACAGCCTGCTGAGGGACCAGGCCTCGGCCATCGCAGCTCTTGAGTACCTGCCCGCAGAGCTCTTCCCATACCTGTTCGTCATGGCCTACCGTGGTGGACACCGCCCCCAGCTACTGAAGGCGGTGGCCCAAGCCTGGCCCTTCACTGTCCTCCCTCTGGGGGTCCTGATGCAGCGTCCCCCTGATCATGCCCCAACCAGGGCTATGGGCTTAAAAGCCGTGTTTGACGCACTTGAAGTTCTGCTTGACCAGGAGGTTCGGCCCAGGAGGTGCAAACTGCGGGTGCTGGATTTAAGAAACACGGGTGCCAACTTCTGGGATATGTGGCTTGGAGTCAGCGCCCGGAATTGCTCACCGATGGGACCAGTGACTGTTCACAGCTCCAGCCCCAACATGGAGCATCCCCTGGCTCCCTTGGAGGTGTTCCTAGACCTTAACTTCAATGAAAGAGACCAGGATGAGTTTTTCATGCACATCATCCAATGGGCCCAGCAGAGGGAAGGGTTGGTACACCTGTGCTGCAAGGCACTGAGGATTTCTGAGGTGCCCTTCCAGAGGGTCAGGAGGGTCCTGGATAGGGTGCAGCTGGACTGCATCCAGGAGGTGAAAGTGAACTGCACCTGGGACCTGCCCACCCTGGGGACGTTTGCTCTCTACCTGGGTCAGATGAGTAACCTGCAGACACTCTATCTCCCCCACATCGATGTGTTGGATGAGGAGGAAGAGGACGAAGAGCAGGAGGAGGAGGGGGAGGAAGAAGAACAACAGGAAGAGGAGCAGGAGCTGAGGGAGGAGGAGGAGTTGGAGAGGGAAGAGCAGGAGCAGGAGGCAGAGGAGCAGGAGGGGGAAAGGCAGAAGCAAGAAGAGCAGCGATCCTTTTCCCAATTCCTCTCTCAGATGCTCAGGCTTCGGCACCTCCGGGAGCTCGACATGGATTCTCCCTCCTTCCTCCGAGGCCGTCTGGACCAGATGCTCAGGTGCCTGCAAACTCCCTTGAACAAACTCTGCCTAACATATTGCCAGCAGCTGACACATTCAGACCTGACACACCTGTTCCAGTGCCCAAACCTCAGGCAGCTGAAGATCCTGCATCTATTGGGCCTCAGCCTTGCGGATTTCAGTGAGCCCCTCCGAGCTCTGCTGGAGGCAGTGGCACCCACCCTCCAGGACCTGGGTCTGGATAAATGTGAGATGGCGGACTCCCAAGTCGAGGCCATCCTGCCTGTCCTAAGCCGCTGCCACCAGCTCAGGAAATTCACCATCTCTATAAACAGCTTCCCCGTGGCCACCGTGGAGAAGCTCCTGCGCCACACAACTGGGCTGCGCAGTTTAGAGGTCGAGGTGTACCCCGTCCCCCTGGAGTGTGACGGGATCCAAGGGACTGTCAACCAGGGGAGACTTGCCCTGATCCGGGCTGAGCTCACGGGAGTACTGAGGGAGTTAGGACAGCCCAGGACCATCCATCTTGCCACCAAGCATCGTAGACATAGGAAGTTTTATAAGGTGGCATTTTCATGACATGGAGCCCGAGATGTGCCCCTGTAATGACCCTGCTCACTGGGTGCACCCAGCAAAGGCTTCTTTCTGGGCCTTTGGAAGCTGAAACCTCGGGCTGGGGTGCATGATGCAGGGGGCACCTACGTTTCAGGTTCATGCTCAGTGTGCATGGAGAAAGGGAGGGACCAAGCCCGGGAACAGGATTGCAGGGGCAAAGGTTGGGGAGTTCATGGGACCTCAAAGGCAAAGTGTCCTACAATCAGAAACATGAATCTGATTTGCTTGGGGACGGGGAGAGGTATTGGGCCTCCAGCTGCATGTGTGGGAGTCAATCCTGGGTGGATGGTTGTAAAGGAATGTTCAGAAAAAAGACAATTTCGAAGGCCAAAACAAAAATAAAAATAAAAATTTCAAATACATAAATAAATAAATAAAAATCAATTTTTTCCTTTTTGCTAGGCATTGTCTTTTTGCCAAACCAGTGTCTACTTGCTGTTGGATGAAACCTAGGTCAGGCCAAGTACCCAATTTCAATGTGCACTTAGAGACTAATACTTTTGAATAACCACAAGAAAGTGTGGAAATAAGAGTTAATAGCTGACATTACGTATATTCAAATCTATTTTATTTTTATTGGACTGAATATCTTTGGTTCAGGTATTACCTTTTAGACCAACTATTTAATGCCTGATAAAGCAGGACACATTACTCAGAAGCAAAATATTCCATAGAGAGTCACCATGAAGCAAAGATGAAAGGAAAGCTTATTTCGTAAGGTCCACTCTATTACTAAAATCTGAATTTACATCCTAAAATGGCCACAGACCCAGAGTGAGATCTGCTCAGTTAAACAAATTTCAAGTGAAATCTGTATATTATCCAGCAGAACTGGTATTTTTTCAGTAAATCTTTATTTTCTTCTCAACCATAAAAAGAAAGAAGCAAATTAGAGCACTGGACCTCAAACTGTTTGGTAAATCTGCAAGAGTCAATTATTTATGAGATAACCTGATGCATATATAACACTAGTTATATATAGTAAATTCCAATATATGACTGAATTCAGTGCCCCACATTTAAAAGAATCAATATAGCCTAAAACCAAAGTTGGCACCACTGCACTCCTCTCCCTGATATTTGAGTCTGCCACAGATTAACAGACTCACTCTCTGTTCCCACCAGGATCTCCCCACTGCCTCTGGACATGGTAGTGTTCTGAACCCAGTGTCCCTACTTAAAATACAGATTTGTAAAAACTTCCCAAGAATGCTATGGTGCTTAGGTAGTAATCCCTTTAACATTGGGCCCTATCACAACACTAATGGATTTCTGGTTTCTTACTTCTTTTTTTCTGGGAGGTGGAAATTAGTGGTTACAGACGCACATGCTATCCTATCAAGCTGCCCATCCTCAACTTCCACTTCTGGAGAAGATGGGGTAATAGGAGCTGGATTTAACCCTCCACATAAAACAACAACAAAAAACTATACAAAATAAGTTTTCAAATGGTTCCAGATATTGGAAATTAAGCAACAAAGAATTAACTGCTCCCAAGTAACTTAAATGCATTCCAGAACAAAGCTCAAAAATATTTATAAGAATACAAAGATATTCAACATCCAAGAAGACAAAAGTCACACTGTCCAAAATTTAATAAATATTATTATAACCAGGCATGTGAAGAAGCAGGAAAATGACCTTTTACTGGGAGAAAAAAAATCAATCAATTGAAATTGACCCCGAACTGACACATAACAAAGAATTGACAAAGAATTTGTAGACATGGACATTAAAAGAGTTGTTATAATTATATCCAACATGTTCAAGAAGCTAGAGGTATTCAGCATGTTAAGTAAAGATGAACCTATTTAAACAGACCCAACTGAACATCTAGAAAAACTATGTCTGAAATGAAAAATATACCAGGGTAGGCTTAATGGCAGATTAGACATGGCAGAGGAAGATTAATAAACTTCAATTCACAACATAAAAGTATCCAAAATGAAATGCAGAGAAAAAGACTGAAAAAATTAACAGTGCATAACTGAGCTTTAAGATAATTTCAAGAGGCCTAATACACACGTAACTGGAGTCTATGAAGAAGGGGTGTGATGACAGAAAAAATTTTTGAAGAGATAATGGCCAAAATTTTTCCAAATATGATAAAAAGTATAAACCCATGGATCCAAGAAGCTCAACAAATCTCAAGACAAGAAACACAAAGAAAACTAAAGGTCCACCATTATCAAATTGCTTAAAACCAGTGATAAACAGAAAAAATTTAAAAGCAGCCAATGAGACACATTACATTCAGACGAACAAAGATAATGGTGACAGCAGATTTGCATCAGAAGCAATGCAAGCTGGAAGACTATGTACAGAATGAAAAACAGTCAACCTAAAATTACTTACCAGGGAAAATGATCTTTCAAAATCAAAGGTGACCTAGAGACAAATTCATAGAGAGAAATTCATAGAGAAAATAAATATAGGAGAGGTTACCAGGAGCTAGATGATAAGGGACGAGGAGTTATTGTTTAATGGGTAGAATTTTGTTTGGATGATGAAAAAGTTTTGGAAATGGGTAGTGGGGATGGTTGCATAACAATGTAAATGTGCTTAATGACACTGATTTGTACATTTAAAAAAGGTTGAAATGGTAAATTTTATGTTATGTATATTTTACCACAATTAAAAAAAGAATTTTTAAAAGGGAACATAATTGTTCTCCTTCCACAAGAATGAAACTCAAGAGATAATACCCAGTGGAGAAAGGGAAGTTCCAGAATTATGTGCTGAATAATGGCATTTATATGAATTTAAAAGCACATAAAACAACATACATTGTTATTTATATACAGAAAGCAGATCAGTGGTTGCCTGGGATGAAGAGATGAGTGAGAGAAGAGTTTGGGAAGGAATACAATGCAATTGGAGATGGGATGCTAATAAGGACAGACTTTCCCAAAATCCAGAGCATAAACTGCAGTCTGGGAGCACTGGTGCCCTATCAGGCTCCTAGAGCCTCTCTTGCCTCACCTCTCAACTCAGCCCCACCTCACTACTGCAAGGGGTTTCTCCCAGGTGGGCCTTTGTCTGATCCTTCTGCAGAGGCCAGAACTAAGAGAAGTACTTGGGGACTTTTCTAAGCCAGCTGTCTTCTGCGTGGAGTACGCTATGCCTGGGAGTGCAAGAAGACTTTCCAGGGATTACCAGACATAAACAGTTTTACAAAGGTATCAATGTCCAGATCCTTAACTTTCACATAAGCTCCTTTCTAAAAGCCATCTGCCTGGGAATGTGCCTGCGGTGCAATACCCCACCTCATCTCTTTTTCAAACATGTCTTTTCTTATTTTATAAAAAAACAAGCATGTAGATAATGTGCTTCTGTCAATTCAGTGATCCAGAAACGCAAAACTATAATTTAGATAACATGCTTAAGTAAACTGCTTCTGCTTCTGTAAACTGCTTTTTTGTAACCAGGTTCCTCATTCCAAACCTTGGGATGTAATCAATACCTTTGTGATCTTGGCCTATATAAATCTGGTGTTGGGGCTGGGGAGGGCACTATGAGATCTGGGAAAGCGAAATGCCCCCTCATAGTCCTGGATTTGCAATAAATGTGACTCTTTAATTCGAAAAAAAAAAAAAGCATATATACCTAGCATACTACATATAACATATATCCATACAAAAACTTGTAACTGATTGCCAAAATACTTTTATTTGTAATAGCCCAAAACTAGACACAACCTCAATGTCCATCAACAGAAGAATGGATAAATAAATTGTGGTACTTCAAGATGATAAAATACTACTCAGCAATAAAAAGAAGTAAACTAATATACACAACCCATACACTAATAATTATGCTGAGTGAAAGAAGCGAGACCGACCCCTCGCCCAAAAATCAGACATGCTCTAAGATTTCATTCCTATAAAACTCTAGAAAATGCAAACTAATCCATAGCAACAGAAAGCAGATCGGTAGTTGCCTGGGATGGAGGGGCAGGAGTGAGGAATTTCAAAGCCCAAGGACACCTTTGAGGGTAATGGATATGCCCCATATATCTTGCTTGTGGTGATGATTTTCTGGGTATTTCAAATTTTACACTTTTTTTTCCAAAATTTGTTTTTATTGATTTCAGAGACAGGAAGGAAGAGGGAGAAATAGAAACATCAATGATGAGAGAGAATCATCAATCAGCTGCCTCCTGCATGCCCCCTTACTGGGGATCGAGCCCACAACCCGGGCATTGTCCTGACCAGGAATTGAACCGTGACCTCCTGGTTCATGAGTCAGTGCTCAACCACTGAGCATCACCAGCCAGGTTCAAATTGTACACTTTTAAACATATAGTTTGTTGTATGTCAACTATACCTCAATAAAGCCATTTTATTTTTTATTTTTTAAAATATATTTTATTGATTTTTTACAGAGAGGAAGGGAGAAGAATAGAGAGTTAGATGAGAGAAAAGCATCAATGAGAGAGAAGCATCGATCAGCTGCCTCCTGCACACCCCCCACCGAGGATGTGCCTACAACCACGGTACATGCCCTTGACTGGAATTGAACCCGGGACCCCTCAGTCCCCAGGCCAACACTCTATCCAGTGAGCCAAACCGGCCAGGGCAAGCCATTTTATTTTTAATTAAATTTATCAGGGTCATATTGGCTAATAAAAGGAACAATGGGAGAAAAGAGAAGACATCTGTAATACTCTCAACAATAAAGATAAATTTTAAAAGGAGAAAAAAATTATATAGGTTTCAAGTGTACAATTCTTTTTTTTTTATTAAATCTTTATTGTTCAGATTATTACATTTGTTCCTCTTTTTTTCCCCCCATAACTCCCTTCCAGTTCCCACCCCACCCTCCGCCCTCACTCCCCACCCACTGTCCTCATCCATAGGTGCACGATTTTTGTCCAGTCTCTTCCCGCATCTCCCACACCCCTTCCCCCCCCCAAGAATAGTCAGTCCATTCCCTTTCTATGTCCCTGATTCATTATAATCACCAGTTCATTCTGTTCCTCAGATTATTTATTCACTTGATTCTTAGATTCACTTGTTGATAGATGAGTATTTGTTGTTCATAATTTGTATCTTTACCTTTTTCTTCTTCTTCCTCTTCTTAAAGGATACCTTTCAGCATTTCATATAATACTGGTTTGATGGTGATGAACTCCTTTAGCTTTTCCTTATCTGTGAAGCTCTTTATCTGACCTTCAATTCTGAATGATAGCTTTGCTGGATAAAGTAATCTTGGTTGTAGGTTCTTGGTATTCATCCCTTTGAATATTTCTTGCCACTCCCTTCTGGCCTGCAAAGTCTCTGTTGAGAAATCAGCTGACAGTCGTATGGGTATTCCCTTGTAGGTAACTGAGTTTCTTTCTCTTGCTGCTTTTAAGACACTCTCTTTGTCTTTTGCTCTTGGCATTTTAATTATGATGTGTCTTGGTGTGGTCCTCTTTGGATTCCTTTTGTTTGGGGTTCTCTGCGCTTCTTGGACCTGTAAGTCCATTTCTTTCACCAGGAAGGGGAAGTTTTCTGCCATTATTTCTTCAAATAGGTTTTCAATATCTTGCTCTCTCTCATCTTCTGGCACCCCTATAATTCTGATGTTGGTACGCTTGAAGCTGTCCCAGAGGCTCCTTACACTATCTTCGTATTTTCGGATTCTTTTTTCATTTTGCTTTTCCGGTTGGGTGTTTTTTGCTTCTTCGCATTTCAAATCTTTGACTTGATTCTTGCGCTCCTCTGGTCTGCTGTTGGGAGTCTGTATAATATTCTTTATTTCAGTCAGTGTATGCTTAATTTCTAGTTGGTTCTTTATCACAACATTGAGGGTCTCATTAGATTTCTTGTAGATCTCAATAAGTTTATCGGCGGCTTCTAGACAGTTCTCGAGGGACCGTAAAAGTGTGGTTCTGAACTCAATATCCTCCATTGACAATTTTGTCCTGTTTCTTTGTCTCTGCATTTTTTATGCTTTCTTGGTGCACCCTCTAGTGGTCTTTGTGCGCGGTCTTGTTGTAGTTAAGCCTTGATTGTTGTAGTTAATACTAGAGGGATTTGACCTCCAGGCCAACTGGCCGTGAAAATCAGCTGTGTCTGCAGTGGGAAAACTTCTGTCCTCTGGGGAGGTACTAATCTAGCCTTTGCCTGAGGCTATCCGGCAAATGGCTCTGCGCAGGGCTTGGGTGGGGCGGGTCGCGGGGCGGGTCGCATGGGATCAACAGGGCGGGCGGAGGGAGCAGTTATGGCTGCTCTCAGACCCGTCCCCAGAGGATCTGCCTCTCAGCGTCCCAGCAACCGCTGCAAACCTCGGAGAGAAAGCTGCCCTCACGTTCCGACCGATGCCAGACAATCCCACTTCTCCAGTTGAGTCTGGGTCCCTAGAGACTCGCCCAGAGCTGGAGCTCAGAATCTGAGACTCCCTCCCGATTGAAAACGACAACCGCGCCCTGAGCCCACCAGCCCGCTCCACGGGCACCTCCGCACCTTTGTATTTTCTGCACTGCACCTCCTCTGAGCCTCGGTATGCTGTTCTCTTTCCTTCTAGTTGAAGAATTTCCCCTCACCCAGCCTTCCTGTGGTTCTGGGTGATGTCCGTTCCGTCTTTTAGTTGTATTTTGAAGTGGTTGTGCGAGGCAGCAATCTCCGGTGTTTACCTATGCCGCCATCTTAGTTTCTCAAGTGTACAATTCTATGCTATATCATCTTGATGTTGTATTGTGTGCCCACCACCCAATAAAGCCATTTCTTAAAAATATGAAATGGAGACATGAAAAGCTGAAAGAATTCATCACCAGCAAGCCTCCACTACAAGAAATGTTGAAGGAAGCAGGAGGAAAGTAAGAGTTACAAAGAGATCTGCTCAAGGGTACTTAGATGCTTTTTCTTACTGATACTGATTTCATTTTTTAATTACCAGGTTTGAAGCCATAATACTGCTATTAAAGTAATTGAAATAACAATAACTAGACATTCAGTCAAAAAGTTTTTCTCACTGACATGATTGCCAAAATTAGTATATAGTGTGGGGTGATAAAGAAAAAGTCTGAAGAATGATTTGCTATTTTAGTTCTCAGCACACCAGCTAAAATTACACCAGACTAAAGATGCTTGGAAAATATCACATAAAAGAAGTATGTTCCTTACTATCTTAAGTTTGGTTTTGTTACACCTTGACACTCAATTTCCTCTCCTAATACCACCTGAGTTTTATAATACAAGCCAGGAAGAAGTTTAAGCTCCCAGAATTCAGAAAAACTCCATACTTTTATGCCAAAGAATGCTTATATTCATTTTAAATGTCCATGAATCTAACTTATCTAAACTAATAGGACATGAATTTAAAGAGCTATATCCAAATAGCCTCTCCAAGTCTCACTGCAAATCATTTTCAATTTTTCCCCTCACATAGTCTTTTACAGGGTATATATATATAAAAAAAAGAATTCACATATGCTATTGGTGAAAGTATAACAAAAGTACAATATTTTTGGTGGTCAATTTAGTACATCTATCGTCAAGGACACATTCCATTTCAGGGAATTTACCCTAGAGATAATACACTACAGGTGCCCCCAAAAATCTACAAGTGCACACACATATTCTTTGCACTAATATTTTTTATAATGACTTTACAAACAATCCTAATACCTATCAAAAGGGAACTAGTTAAATAAATTAAAGTACAACCATGTTATAATGCCACAAAACATTTTAAGAGGAACAAGATAAATCTCTATGCACTGATATGAAAAAATAGCCACAAGATGGTAAGTGAAAAAGCACATTAAATTATAGCTTGTACAACATCAGTCTTTTTGTAAAAAAGAAAAAGACCTATTACCATGTCCCTTCTAGTTGTATATTCACAGAAAAATACATCGTCAATTTGTTTATAGCAACTATTTCTGGGGATCTAAGGATGCCCAGAGTTACTTTTTCCTTCACACAAATCATGTTTTTATTGATTTTAGAGAGACAGGAAGGGAGAAACATCGACATCCTGCATGCCCCCTGCTGGGGATCAAGCCTGCAGGTGCCCTGACCCAGAATCGAACCTATAACCCAATATCCTTAATAAAAACTTCAATAAGAAACAAAATGTCCAAAGGTTAACTTTCTAGAAAAAGAGAAAGAACAGAAAGAAACATAGTGAAATTTAAACCAGGTAATCAAACCCTGAATAAATTAGAAGGTTAGAAAATACTATTAGGTTGTAAATATAAAAAGTGCATCCTTAAGGAAAAATGGCCACAGTTTTAAAATGACGAATTAAAAAGTCACATTTATCATTCTCTGCTCCACACCCTCTCACAGTATGAGAAAGGGGGTTGTGATTATTACAAAATTTTACTATTCATTCTAAAGTCTTTAGTTCCATTAAACAAACCAGTTTTTCCACATGTACATCAAAACAAATCAGTAAAACTAGTTTTGAACACAAGGAAAAAGGGTGGTTGCCATAAATCTGTTTAAAGGAATGAAGTAAGCGTATGATCTTTATTTACTCTAATATAAAACCCCACAATTAAAAGTTTAGCTTCTAGAACAGTGTTTCTCATAAACCAGAGAAATAAAATTATAGTTCTTTCTTCCATACATCCTAGAGAAAATTTTTTCTCCAGATAAGCATGTCCCAAATGCCTATGTGGCTAAAAACAAAGGTGACAAAACTACAACTGAAAGGTAATTACAAGGAACTCAAAAATAATTACTATTGGCTCTGTATGCCTACAATCAAGAAAAGACTGGTATCAGAAATTAACCAGGGCAAGAAGGTAATCAATAAACTTTAATGGAAAGTTTAACTTTATTTGAATGAGGCAAAGGCTATAGTTTTCTTGTTTTCCCCCAGAACATTAGGACACTTAATAGCTATTTAGAGAGAAAAACTATGAACTGTATTATAAAAAGGTAAGACTATTTCATCAGATAATTAATTGAATTTACTATGTGAATCTGTTACCTAAAATTTGCTACTGTTAAGAAAAAAACAGAACACACCACAACTCTCAATGCTTAAATCTCCCATAATAAACATAAAACTACGCTATGGAAAGGCCTGATATTAAGCTTTCATACAAGTCACAATTTTGTGTGCATACTATTACTGAGTACCGCCCTAGGTACTGGAGTTCCACAGTGAACCATGATCTCTGCTCTCATGGAGCTTGCATTTTACCATACAAATAAGATGCAAAGTGAATAGGGCTAAAAGGCTTCTTGGAGGACATGACATTTGAGTTAAGACCTGAATGACAAGGAAGAGAAAGCCATGTGACAATCTGGGAACAGAATTCTCCAAGCAAAGATAATACAAAATGTAAGGGTACTATAAGATATTTTAATGAATTGTCTCTAAATCAGTTTTTTAAAATATAATGTCTGTTGATTTCAGAGAGGAAGGGAGAAGCAGAGAAAGATAGAAACATCAATGAGAGAATCATTGATCAGCTGCCTCCTGCACGCGCCCCCACCCCCACCCCCACTAGGGATCGAGCCCACAAACCGGGCATGTGCCCTGACTGGGAATCAAACCCGTGACCTCCTGGTTCCTAGGCTGATGCTCAACAACTAAGCCTCACCAGCCGGGAAAGATCTTTTTTTTTTTTCTTTTTTTTTTTAAATATATTTTATTGATTTTTTACAGAGAGGAAGGGAAGGGAGAGAGATAGAGAGTTAGAAACATCGATGAGAGAGAAACATCGATCAGCTGCCTCCTGCACATCTCCCACTGGGGATGTGCCCGCAACCCAGGTACATGCCCCTGACCGGAATTGAACCCGGGACCCCCGAGTCCGCAGGCCGACGCTCTATCCACTGAGCCAAACCGGTTTCGGCCGGGAAAGATCTTTTAACTACACTTCAGTGACATTCCATCATGCACAATAAAGTCAAATGTGGCTTGCAAAGCCTTCAGGAATTCATGCAACTCACCTGAAAATAAAGATTAAAATAAAGATTCTGATTCAGTGGTCTGTAATGGGGCCTGAGATTCCCTTTCTACTAAGTTCTGCAGACCACACTTTGAGTAGCAAGGATCTAGCTCAAGTTCATACCTCACAGCACTCCCACACAGTGAATTAATGCTCTTCCCCACATACCATGTTCTTACCTCTGTGCCTCTTTATAACTTCACCGTAAACGGTTTTTCCCTTACCTCCTCCACTGCAAAAACTTTTACTCTTCATTACAGTTTAGTTCAAACATCACAGAGACTTCAGGCATATGTTGATGCTACTTCCTTTGTATTCCACCACACTTCACATGTCTGTCTCCCCATGAGACTGTGAGTGTGGGGATAGAAAAATACTATCCTCGACACACAGATACTCAATAAATGCTTTTTGAGTACAAGTCAGTAAGGTATGGCATTTTTGCCGCAGTCTTTGAAATAATGTTTGTCACAATCACTTTTATTCCATAACATTTTCTTTAAAGTAATATACAGTAAAAAAATACTGTCAAATTATTAAAGGTCACTTAAAATATAAGACAATACAAATTCAAAATTAAAGTAAAATGTAATACTATTTGATGAGATATTTATCTTATTGCTGGAAAAAAGTCACACTGATTTCACTCTATTTTAGGGTAAAAAGGGCAAAACAAAGATGGTACTCTTTGGTAGTCTTTCAATTTAAATACTTACAGAAAAATAAGAATGGCATCAAATTTGTAGTATACCTTCCCCCCCTTAAATTAATAAGGACTTCTATTATGTTTTAAAAATAAATGACAAGAAGAGCATCTAAATCAAATGCTTACACTTGCAGTCCTCTCTTTACCACTCACCTTCCTCATCGATCCATTTCATGGTAAAAAGCTGTTCATTGTCAAAAGAACACATGTCTCGAACCTCATTGCAAAGGCCCTCAAAGGAGATGGAAGGTTCAAAGTGTGTTATCATGATATCCCTGAAAAAGAAAGGGCGTTTTGAGTTAGACAATGATTAAAATGAATAATGCTCTACACATTACTGAATGCCTGACGACTTGATGGACTTCAGCTATTTTGTATGTGCATCAATATCTGTTGCTTCCAGTAAACTATCTGTGCAAAGTAAAAATTAAATTGGTAAGAAACTAATTTAATTCAGTCTCCACCTAACAGCTCTGACAGATGGTAGTCCCACCTTTGCTTTAATATTCATTATCAGAAGATCACTTTTTTACTAGGCATTGCACTCCATGGATGAATGGCTTCTGCCTTATATTTAACAGAAAACTGTTCCAATCACTAGTCCCAGGTCTCCCCTTCTCAAAAAGTCTACCCTTTGTCCAAGAAATGGCCCTTCAATAATTTGACAAAGATCTGTCATGTCCTCTTCCTCAGCCCTAACTTCCACAGATTAACCACCCATAAGACTGTCAACCATTCTTTCCATGTCATAATTTTTAGATCTCATACCCTCATGTTCACCATTTTCCCAAAAAATCCCTATTTGCCAAAATTGGCTTTTAAATGATTCATATTTTAAGGTGGATACTCAAAAAATGTATGAATAGACATAAATGTGTAAGCAATAGTATGTAAGTCCACCTAGCAGCCATTCATTATAAAACTTAAAATGTAACAAAAAGTAGATAAGTGGATAAAAAAGCTGTGGTACTCAGTGGTTGAATGTGGACCTATGAACCAGGGGGTCACGGTTCAATTCCCGGTCAGGGCACATGCCCAGGTTGCAGGCTTGACCCCACTGGAAGTCAGGCAGGAAGCAGCTGATCAGTGATTCTCTCTTACCATTGATGTTTCTATCTCTCTCTCTCCCTCTCCCTTCCTCTCTGAAATCAATAAAAACATATTAAAAAATAAAATAAAAGGCTGTGGTACATTTACACAATGGAATACTACTCTGTGTAAAATGGAAGAAAATTTACTCTTTGCAACAGCATGGATGAGCCTGGAGAACATTATGCTAAGTGAAATAAGCCAATCAGAGAAAGGTAAGTACCATATAATTTCGCTCATACGTGGAATTTAATGAGCAAACTGAACTACCAAGCAAACTAGAGACAGACTCAGATAGAGAGCAGGCAGATAGCTGGGCAGGGGGGATGATGGGTGGGGGAGAGATTGAGCAAAAAAAAGAAAAGAAAAAAGAAAGAACTCATGGACATGGACAACAGTGTGGTGATTGTGGAGAGGAGGGGTGGGTGGAGGTGGAAGAGGGCATAGAGGGGATAAATCGTGATGGAAAAAATAAAATAAATAAAAAAGATGTTTTAAGCAAAAGCCTGGGGTTTCTCCCAAGAAGCCATGCGAAGCCTGTGATTTAATCATATAGTAGTCATCCTTCCAAAGGTAAGTTAAACAGACAGAATGACTCTAAGGGAACACTTACATAACTGTCTCTATGTGTCACACTCTGTTCTAAGGGTTTACAAAGTTAATGTAGTTCATGTGCTTCCTCTATTTTAAACTCTTCAAATGCCTTTTGTCTCTCATGCAGAGTAAAATCCAAAGTCCCTAGTGTCTACAAGGCCCTCTGTGAACTGGCCCTGGCTACCTCTTTTACCGCCAGACCTATAAACCAATGTTTGTAGTCCACCGCCTACCCCAGCTACAATGTAAGCTCATTATATTCCTAGTGGCCAACATAATGCCTAACACAGAATGGTTACTTGATAAATATTTGTTTGAAGAAACGAAGGAATTGACACTGTGTTAGGAACTGTGAATAAACCCAAGTATTTGGAACATAGAGCAGGAAATAAGAAATTAAAAATTTCAGTCATCTGCAAAAAAAAAGTTAAAACTGCAGTTTTAAGGGCTATTAAAGGTAAGCAGAGAGCCAAGCATAGAAACTGAATGGCCTTTTTTTGATAATCATTCTCTTCCTAAGTATCTCATGGTTTTCTGCCCCTTCTTCTACGAACCCTCTTGCCTTGGCTTTCTTAACAGTATGCTACCCTCGCTCTCTTTCTACTATATTCTGAACACTTTTGTCTTCAATCACAAGATATTCTTTACACCCGCTCTATTATTCCTTTATTTATTCCGACTCTCTCTCAAACCTACTGCACATTCAATGTTTTAACTATTATCTCTATGTAGGAGTCTCCTAAATCTGTAATTCCAACTCTCTGTAGTATTTAAGACTCTTGATAATCTGGTTCTAATTTCTATTCTCAACTTGATCCCATCATTCCCAACACAAATTACTACAAATATCTGGTTTAACTCACAATCCTCAAACATAAGACCTTGATGATCCAATCTTTAATCCTGACATTTCCTCAGTTTAAGGCTCAGTTTATGGAGGGAAATGGGGATCAATCGTAACAGGCACTTCAACACAACTTCCATTAAACCTTTTTCAACTGAACAAGTCCAATGGTCTATATTTCTAAACCTGTCCAACATGTATTTTATGTTCCACCTTTTGTTATTTAACTCATCATATACTGGTAACACATCCTCAACTAAATTGTAAACAACTGGAAGACGCAAATTTTGGACTTTTAAATATATTCACATAACCAGTGACATAATTAGGACCCAAATATTTCTTAACTAAATATAGAAGAAATACTTTCTAGGAGAAATCCATCTTCCAGAAGATGTACTTATGACAAGGGAATATCACTGTTTCTTTTGCCTATAAACAGTTATAGAACACTGAACATGTTCCAGGCACTAAAGAAACTTTATCTTACATAATCTTCAAAATAACCATCAAACTAGACATACTGATCCTATTTTACCAATTTAAAAAGTAAAACACTTTCAACTCTAGAACACTATCTGCCAGTGTCTCACAGATAGAACATAGAATATGAATTAAAATCCAAATCTTCAAATAACCTCATGGTGGATGCTTTAATCTGACCTTCCCCCTCCGCACTCCCCGCCCCCAGATTCACCCATTAGCAATGGAGCATTTATTATACCAGCTTCTGGAAGTATTACCAGCAGACAATCCCCAGTTGTCAGCCTCCTTCAGAGATTTCACTCTTTGCATATGATCATACCCCCTTCCTAGAAACAGCCCACAACCAATGACTAATTCGATGTGGGGGTATAAAAAGGCCCTAGATGTGACTCAGGAAAAAGTGTGAACTCCTCTTCAGAACTCACTCTCTGGAGGGTTAACTAAGGTATCTGTTGAGATTTCAGAGCATCTTGATTCTTTCCTACCTAAGCTTGCTCCCTTCCCTTCCCTCTTCCTCCAAGAGTCCTCCTGTATAAATCTCCTTCATGCTAATCTGAGACACAACTTTCCACACCAGCTATTAGCAGATGATATTGTTTTGACAAAAAATATAATGGATACAAACAGTCAATCACACCTTTAAGAGATCGGCTAATGAAAAATGTAATCCTTGTTTTGGAAATTAGTCAACTTTAATACCTGAAGGTAAATAATTTTTTGATTCTTCAGAGAAAATACATTGCCAACATATATAAATTATACATATTTTATGTCTCCTTCAACTAAATGTGAAATCCATGAGAGCAGGAACTCTGTTTTGCTCACTGCTATATCACCAATACCTAAAGCAGTGTCTGGTCCAGAATGGACGCTCACTAAATATATACGTTAAATGAATGGAGGTGTCACATGCTGTACTCTAAAGAAAGCAAGGGAAATGTAAAAATAAAAAGCATTCCAGAAAAGAGGAATGGCATATAAGAGGCAGCCAAAGTATAATGGTTCAGACCATGAGAGCTAAAGCCAGGATGCTTGGGTTTGCATCAAGGCTCTATCACTCACCAGCTGCGTATCCTCATGTGAGTTACTTAACTTCTCTGTGGCTCAACTTCATCATTTATAAAATAGGAACAATAACACCTCATATGGTATTATAAAGATTTAATGGATTAAGTGAATTCATCTTTATAGTATTTAGAATAGTGCATATAGCATACTCTATATGTATTGAATAAATTTTAAAAAATAGCCCGGCTGGTGTGGTTCAGGGGTTGAGCATCGACCTATGAACCAGGAGGTCATGGTTCGATTCCCGGTCAGGGCACACGCCCTGGTTGTGGGTTTGGTAAAAAAAAAAAAAAAAAAGTTATGTATTCATAGAATAATTTAAATAGAAGTGAAACCTCATTAGAGAGATAAAAATAACCCAACCTTCTAAAAGCAAAACTCAGATGCTTCTGGTTTAATATGGTAGAGGGAACACACATCTATATCTTTTCATCCTAAGGGCCCACTGAAATGACAAATTATCAAAGGCTTTGAAAACAAAAAAAGGCACAAACAGCATACCAGGAACTATGAGAAAGTCCTAGAGGATTCAAAACAGATGGGATAAAACTGACCCCAGAAACCATATCAGCCCCAAACAACAAGAGTTAAGAGGAACCTTAAAAAAGAGAACTTTTATTGACACAAGATTACTTTTCCCTCCTCTAAGCATCTAATCACATCACCTGGAATCTTCAAGTGCATAACACTTACATAAGCGTTCATTATAAATTCTTTTTTAAATCGCTTTAAAGAAAAAACTATGAGTTAAAGAGTAGAATAATGTTATAAACCTTTACAATGCAAAAATTACTTAGAAAAATCATGATATGAAAAAACGAATGGAAGTATAAATTCAAAAATGTTCCTTTCCTAGTGGAGAGTCAGTACTCTAGCTAAACTAGTAAAACAAAAATGGGCAAAGAACTTGGAACATATATTTCTTCAAAGAGGATATACAAATCGCCAACAAATTTATGAAAACATGTTCAACATCACTAATCATTGGGAAAATGCATATCGAAACCATAATGAAATATCACTGCACACCCATTAGGGTGCTATTTAAAAAAGCACACAGAATAACAGTGTTGACAAGGATGTGGAGAAAAATTGTTGCATTGTTGGTGGAAATGTAAAAATGAAATTTCTGTATAATCCAGCAAGTCCACCTCTGGGTATATATATCCAAAAGAACTGAAAGCAGATACTCCACCAGATATTTGGACGCCCATGTTCATGGCAGCATTATTCACAATAGCCAAAACATGGGAGCAACCCAAATGTCCATCAACAGATGAATAAATAAAAT
This sequence comes from Myotis yumanensis, assembly GCF_028538775.1. Classification (NCBI taxonomy): domain Eukaryota; kingdom Metazoa; phylum Chordata; class Mammalia; order Chiroptera; family Vespertilionidae; genus Myotis; species Myotis yumanensis. The sequence continues at coordinate 186,609,497 of NW_027223753.1, forward strand.
TGTGTGTGTGTGTATATATATATATATATATATATATATATATATATATATATATATGACTAAAGGACTATTCCGTTTTGAAAAGTAAGGAAATTCTGGCACATGCTACAACATAGATAAACCTTGACTTGAAAAAGGCCAGTCACAAAAAGACAAATACTGTAATGACTGCACTTACATGAAGTATCTAGACTAATCAAATTCATAGAAACAGAAAATAGAATAGTAGTTGTCAGGTGTTGTGGGGAAGGGAAATGGGGAGTAGTTCACTAAGGACAGAGTTTCAGTTTTGCAAAACGCAAAATTCTGGAGATTGGTTGCACAACAATATGAATGTAGTTAATACTACTGAAGTGCACACTTTAAAATTTTTTTTTCTTAAAAAGAAAAAAGAAAAGCAGGAAAAGGAATATTATTTCAATTATAAATGTAACCACAAGAAGGATTAAAAATAGTCAGATGAGAAGATAATGAAGAAGTGTTAAATTCGTCATCATTCATATTAATCAATAAATATATTAAAACAAAACAAAATTTTAAAAGTAATTAACTCTGGGTGGTGGAACTGGGGATTTGGCTGAGACTAGAAATGGAAAGAAGATGTACTTTGTACTTAGACCCTTCTGAATGGTAGGAGTATTATTATTTTTAATTCTTTATTGTTGAAAGTATTACATATGTCCCCTTTTCCCACCATTGTCGTCTCCCAGCCTGCCCCTGTCCCCCAGTCCCAGTCTACACCTCCCCCATGCTTAATGGTATAATTATTAACTTTTCTACCATGTAAATGGATGATTATAAAACTTACTTTCTAATAAAATAAATATAAATGAAATATAAAACTTATTTTGAATAACTTCTATAAATTATTGTTTTAAATATTTAAAAAATTTTAAATAGAAAACAGTTCCTTCTTCTAATGACATTACAGAAAATCTGCCTACCTTAAAGCAATTTTTCTTTCAAAATATGCTCAAGGTTATTAGTGCGAGAGGGTAAGGGTTGGCAGAAATGTATTTTAGAATTAAATCAGAAGAGAAGGAAAGGCTCCCATAAAATTTCTTTGGCAAAAACAAGTGTGACATTATCATTTTTGAATGCAAGGAGAAAATAATTAGTATCCTCAAGCTATCACTTCCTTATTCAGGTCCACATGGAGTTAAAATTAACACATATGTAAGCATGTCTATAAACAATAGGGATTTTTCAGAAATCTTATTTTTTCTCAAGAGCTAAAAAATATTTATCAGAACATACAAATATTTTTTAAAAATCTGTGCAATCCTTAGAAAACATGAATACATACTTCCTAAAGAGACTCAGTGAAGGAGTCGTGCTTTATCAACTGCCACTCCTTAAGTTCCAGAAACTAAAATATTTAAGGGAGTTTTATAAACACTTCTCTAAGTAATTGGGAAAACACCATGTTCATACACTCCATAATCACCAAATCCTTATCATAGTAGCAAAGCTAAAAATGAGCTGCAAAATAAAGATATTACATTTTAAAGGTATAAAACAAATTATGCAGGAAAGATTTTTTTTCTTGTTTTAACTTCAGTGTTACATAAATTACCTCCTACTACTAGTCTTCAACAAAATATAGTCTGCTTCACCACAGAGTTTCCCAAAATGACAAATTCAGGTACAGTTTTAGCTAAATTTTTTAAAAGGGAAAAAAAATGCATTTTTCATTTTGCTACTGAACTTCTGAAGACATTCGTTATGTTCCTATGTTCTAAAATACAGAATCTAAAGTTTTTCCTTAGGACTAATTGCTTTTAGAAATAAATACAGAGAACCACATTCAGCCCTTTTGCTATCTCAACATAAGCTTTTCTCCTTTAAATGTATAGTCAGAAATAAAAGTTTTCTTTGGAATCACCAATATAATAGACTTAGGCAGGGTTATCCATAGATGGTAAAACCATGGGTGAAAGGTTTTGGAGGAATAGAATATTTATACAATCTCAAAGTATCACCCGTAAAGTTAATTGTTAATTATAAAAAGTCATAAACCGTTTTAAGTAATAAAGGAGATCGAAAATTGACTCCAAAAGAGTAACTGTGAATATGAATCTGACAATAAAACAAAAAAGTTACCTTTAAAAGCCCTACTAATATAGTAAAAGGGAAAAAAAAAAATTTCTCTGTGGCTTATTCAGCTTCAGTGTTAACATCCATAAAATGGAGATAATGATATATACCTCTGAATATGTGAAAATTAAATAAAAGTAAGTGCAAAACCTATCACAGTTCTTGGAACATGTGGGTACATCACGAAAGTTAGTTCCTAAACTCTTTAACATACTTCAAGGGCAAAAAGGAGACTGGGTATCTTTGAACATAATTTATTACATTTTTCTAGATATTGATCATATTTCATTAAATAATCAATCACTACTAAAATTCAACACTGTCTGGAAAACCTAGCCATACGGTTAAGATAAGAAAAATAAATGAGATATATAGAAAAAAAGAGGCAAAACTGTTTTTTGCAGATGGCATTTTCTACCTCTAAATTCTAAGACAGTTAACTAAGAAATTAGAACTAATAAGGTGGCCAGTTTGACTTAAGCATACAAAATTTGATGGTATATAATAAAAAGGAATAAAAGCAACAGAAATTTATAAAAGCAATTTATAAAAGAATGACAAACTATCTAAGAATAAACTTAACAGGAAATGTGCAAGACCTATGGGATGGGAACCTTACTGAAAAACATGAAAGAAATTAATAAATAGGTATTAAATACCAGATACTCGTAGTTGTAAGACAGCTGAATATTATAAAACTAGCAGTTCTCAAATTAGTCTATAAATTCAATGCAATTTCAAATCAAAATGCCAGTAAGATTTATTTGTGGGGGGGCGGGGGAGAACCTATAAAAATCTTCAAAAATTCATCTGGAAGAGAAAATATACGAGAATAGCCAAGAAAATCTGGAAACAGAAAATTAATGAAATGGGTCTTTCCATAACATACATTAAAATTAACTATAGTCCGGCTGGTGTGGCTGGGTGGATTGAGCGTCATCTCATGGACCAAGAGGTCCTGAATTCAATTCCTAGTCAGGGCGCTTGCCTAGGTTTCGGGCTCGATTCCCAGTAGGGGGCGTGCAGGAGGAAGCCAATCAATAATTCTCTCTCATCATTGATGTTTCTATCCCTCTCTCCCTCTCCCTTCCTCTCTGAAATCAATAAAAATATATATATTAAAAAATAAAAGCCTCAAACATTTAATCCTCTAGGAAGGCTTCCCTCACCCCAAGCTCCTCTCCAACATCCATCCCTGCAAATACCTTACACACACATTTATTAACTCTTCTATGTCTTTCCTCCTATAAGTTTCTTAGTTCCTCAAGGGCAGAGCCTTGTAATTATCCTCTGTGTCCACCCTAGCACCACACGCCTGGCTTATAGTAGGTGTTCAACTATTTATTTATTTATTTATTTATTTATTTATTTATTTATTTTTAATCCTCACTGAGGATATGCTTTTCATTGATTCTAGAGAGAGGAAGATAGAGGGAGAGGGAGAAAGGGAGAGGAAGAAAGAGAGAAAAACATTGATTGTTTGCCTCCTGTACGCCCCCAACTGGGGATCGAACCTGAACCAAAACTGTGACCTTTGGTGCACAGGACAATGCTCTAACCAACTGAGCCACACCATCTAGGGCCAACAAGTTTATTACATTGAATTCAAACACATTTAAGTAATATGTGAAATCATAAGCAAGTCTGGAATTTTTAAAATTCATGTTTTAACAAGGTCCATTTCAATCATTAAAAAAAAAAAACAACACTCAAGTTACCTTAAAAAGAGGTTTGGGAGTTGTATTAGAAAGCTATCCTGGACCTCTAGGGAAAAAAATTTTAAATATGTATGTTTTTATTGATTTCAGAGAGGAAGGGAAAGGGAGAGAGAGAGAGAAACATCAATGATGAGAAGAAACTTCGATCAGATGCCTCTTGCACACTCCTACTAGGGATTTAGCCTGAAACCCGGGCATGTGCCCTGACTGGGAATCGAACCATGACCTTGTTCATGGGTGAATGCTCAAATACTGAACCACATCGGCCCCGCAGGGAGAATTTTCTGTAGAGAACTGTTTCTTTCTGCTCTGCTTCATGAGATCTTGCACATGGTCGGTCCTGGGCTTACCAGCCTCTCCCTCAACTCTTCAGCTTAGTTAGTCCTCACTGCTAACAAGCAACTTATCTCCATATCATCTAATTCAAATTTCTAAGAGGGTTGTTTGGGTTTGGGTTTTTGGCACCAGGCCACCATGTCCTTTCTCTCTCCCCAGTAAAGCTGTGGATCAATTGCTCTATGGTTAGGTGCCATGCCGAAGCTCTAGGACCAATAACTAACATTCCCCCAATTCTCAACTCCATACACTATTTTTATTTCCTTAGAACCATTACTAAAGTATATCACTAAAATTATGGTGCAATACTTTAAAAAACAAGTCTTGTCAAGACTTGTTAACAGTAAAAAAAAAAAAAAAAAAAAATCCTGCCGATTTCTTCACTGAACCAGCTATACATTCCAAATATGCAAGGAGTTAACAATCTTTTTATCTGTAGATGTGCACACAAAGAATCCTCTGGATTGTTGTAACTGCTCAAGAGCAGTGTTTAAAAAGCACTTTTTATAAGCTTTTTGAAAAATTTCCTAAACCCTTATAATGTAAAGAAATGAGTAGTTAAATTTGATCCCATAATAACAAGTAATTTCATATAAGGATAATCACATCCAATGGCAATCTATCACTAACCAACAAAACCTGTTTCTCTTCCTCGGCACTAAGGCCACTCACTGACAAGCTACCGTGGCAAGGAAAGAGGGGTTCAGGCTGTGAGACAGGCACTCTTAGGTGGGCTCCAATAGAATCAGAGTCTCAGTGCTTAAAAACTAGAAAAAAATCTAATTAAATGTCTGTGATAGCTAGGAGACATCACATTTATACTAAAAAGAAATTTAACAGAATGCTAACACTATACACATCTTTGAAAGGAGAGGGCCATTTAATCACTACAAAATGCTGCTATTCCAAGATTCAACATTTACTGGATAGAAATATTGTTAGAAGGAAATAAGGGGAAAGCTCTTGGATAATAGCTATTCAGAAAATCTGAAACAAAAATACTTTTTTTCCAATGCAGATTGTCCTTACATTTCTTGACAAGAAGGATTTTTATTTTAAAATCAGGTAGGTGTTCTAGTTAGCCAACCTGTTTATTAACTATCCTCATTGGTGACTCATTTTAGTTTCATCTGCAGTAATGTGCAGGTGACTGTAATATCATAACCATCCATTTAGACTATTGTTAAAAACATATAATCTTAACAGATCTAATTTCAGAGGGCAGAAATTGGTACAATTTAGAGTGCTGATGTTGTCTTTAAATGAGGCTTGAAATGAAGGCACTATTAGAAAGCTTTCATTAAATTAAAAGCACTAAAGGGCAAGAGATTCATTCCTTAGCAAAAATTCATAGGTATAAAATAAAACAAAGAAAATGTTAGCTTGAATGTCTTGGAGAAATTTTAGTCAAGCATTAAAAGGGTAATGAGCCAAGAAAATATGATAATACATTCCTAAAGTATAGCATACTTTGATTTCTTTCCAAAGGAGAAGCTTACAATGATTTTGATTTACTAATTAGGCCTATGTACATTTGTCAAACTAATAAAAATGGGAACAAAGAAGCACCAGTTTCTTCATCTTCCATAGTTGGAATAAGTGAAAACTATCCATATTTAATAAGTCAAGAATTTATATATTTTAAGTCATAAAGGTAAATCAGAAAACTAAAAACAATAGACTAACATTAAAAATTGATAGGCACCAGGAGGAGAAAAAGCAAAAGGTAGTATGCATCCAATTTCTCATCTTTCAGAGTATCAAAAGATATTATCTAAAGTTGATGAATCACAAAACAGAACTATAACCTTTAAAATAATAAAGGCAACCTCCAGAAGAACCAGAAATCAACTGTCAACAGTAGTTACCTCTGGAGGTTGGGAAGGTGAGATGGGGAACACTTTTTATTTTACATCTGTACAATTTGCACTCTCCTACCATGTGTGTATATTCATTTTTTAATCTACCTTTTAAACTACCAATAATCAGATACCTTAAAAAAAAAAACAGGTACTGTATTTCATGCTCTGTACCTAACAACTCATGAACTGTAGACTTTATAAAATGGAACACACTCTAAAGTGAAGTATCTATTAAATTAAAGGTAAGATAAAAGAAGCAAAACTTTTTTCCCATAATGCAAAATTCATAGCTGAGCATCCTCAAGTCAACTGTGACAACTACAAACCATTTAAAAAAAAAAAAAAAAACCTACACACCATTCTTGGCATTGTTTTAAAATCAAGACCTCCTTGATCACCCTGGTTGGTGTTCCCAGTGGTTAGAGCATCAGTCCCGCACGGAAGGGTCGTGGGTTCAATTCCTGGTCAAGGGCAGATACATGGGTAATAGGCTTGATCCCTGGCCCCAGTTGGGGTGCATTCGAGAGACAACCAATCGATGTGTCTCTCTCACATTAATGTCTCTCTCTCCTCCCTCTCCCCCTCCCCACCCTTTCACTCTCTCTAGAAATCAATGGGAAAAATATCCTTGGGAAAATTAACAAACAAAGACCTCCTTGATCAATTTAAACAAAAACACTGATATTGTCCAAAATAATACCTGTGAACAACTTCTGAATACAGTCAAGCTGATACACACAGGTCAGAGGCCTCATGGCAGCAAACAAAATAAACTAGTATGTCCTTACATCAGTCAGTAACATTTAGGGGTTGAAATCAAAAGGAGAGGCATTTTGAAAGTTTGCTATCTTCACTGATCCTTTCAGGAATGTACAAGTATGCATTGCAGTTTCAACCTCCCAGTGCCTGAGTTTTTTAAAGCAATTTATTTCTGCTTGGACAAGCAGTTAAGACATGCCAAGACGGTTGGGTTTTCTGTTAACCCTTAGCTTCAACCCTTTATTCTCACACTAACATTTCACCTTTCTACTTCTCCTAAATATAATTAGATCAAAGAAATTTAAAAGCCACAACTGAATTCAAGGGAATGGGGACACTTCAGGTCGCCGACTATGATGGACTATGATTTAATACAACAATCTCAGGACTGGATTATTTCTGGTAAACCACAGTAATTATAACTTAGATAATAATATGAATAAAGATCACAGATTTTCCAGCTGTGTCTAGCCTCCTCCTCTTCTCACCTTGCATGGTCTCACCCTATGGGAAGATGCATGAAGCAACAACCCTGACAGGGAAGCGTTCACAAAACTTTACGCATGCACAATCTAATCTTGGAGACATAAATACCCAATGCACATCCCCAAAAACGCATCGACTCTACTCTTCAATAATAACTGCTATGTCTAATTTACTGGCAGCCGGACCACAGTCCAGATACACTTGGTGAACTCTCCCACCTAGGCAAGGAAAGAAACCTGACTTAGAGAACCAGAGGCCCTGGGCCTGCTGGAAATCCAAAGGGCCAGCACACTGGAGCCCCCGTCTTTGCAGCCCACAGCAAACTTAGTTCACCGAGGCATCGCTCGGAGTCCACTCTCAACTCCGAACCACACGTCCGGACTTCACGACCTCTAAACCCGTGTAAATTTCCCATCAGGCGAGTCCATCCTACCCACCAGGTGGACCTGCTCGATTCCAAGGCTCCTCCCTGGGACCCTACTCGGGACCCTCAGCCACGCGACTCCCAGACGCGCCCCGCACCACCCTCTGAGCGTGCTCCCACCCAGCGTCCCATGCTCCTCCCCCGGCCACTCGGTCACCCATCCCGAGTCCCCAGCGTCGCCCCCCCAGACCAACCCGCCACCACATGTCCAGTCCCCCGCCACCTCTGCAGCCCCGCACCCTGCCCGCCTCCAGGCCAAGGGGCGCTGGCCTCTCCCCTGCCTCCCCGCCTCCACGCCGGGCACTCACCCGCGGTAGTAGGCTTTCACCCGGACCTGGTGAGCATGGTCCCCGAAGCCGCCGCCCGCGATCGGGTGAGACATGGTAGTGCTGTCCCTCTGGGTCGGCATCTCCTGCCTCCCCCGCCTCAACGCCGGAGGCCGAGGGGGCTGGGGGCGCGCGGGGGGACCCGGCTGCCAGAGCCTCCCCGGAGCCGCGGCGCGCCGCTCCTCTCCCTGCGCTCCCGCCCGCGGCGCGGACCCAAGGGTCGCCTCGCCCGGGCAGCCGGAACCACGCGGCTCCTCCCACCGCCCGCGGCCGCCACCGCCTCTACCGCGGCGCGGACCCAGCACGCCTCCCCGCCCGGGCCCCTCCCATCTCGCGGGCTCCAAAGGCCCACATTCCCGGGGAGGGAGGGCGCCACCACCGAGCCGACTCCAGGAGCCTCAAGGCCCGGCTGAACCATTCCGACGGAGGGCGAGGACCAGGGGGGGAGAGGACGGGAGGCGCCAGCCACCCCACCCAGTGCCGAGCGAGGGTCTTTCGTGGCAGCCGTGTCGGAGAGCGCGCAAACGTTCCGGTCGCTGCCGTTCCGTGAAAAGCCCTCTCCCTGTCGGGAAAGTGGTAGCGGGGAGATGCAGCGGCATCGCACCCCGGGGTCCCGACTTGGTGGCGTCCGTGGTCAGCCGACTAGGGATTCGGGGAGGTTTCCTGAGCGGGTTTCTGGGATTTGGAGTCCCCGGGGGATTCTGGGACTGGAGGTTCCTTCGGTGCCGGGCGCCCCGCCTCCTCGCCGAGTGTCTCCAGCTTGCGCCCCAGGAACCGTCGGAGTGGAAATCCTGGATCCAGCTTGGGCGTCCCAAGTCACTGGAAATGCCTGGGCTGCGTCACGATCTCTGGCTTTTTTTTCTTTGATGAATTCTCCCTTCCGATTGCATTAATCATCCCCATTGTATAGTGCCTTTTTGTAGGAACAAAAGTTTGATTACCTGCCCAGCATAGCCTCTTTCATGGATAGAATTAAATAGTGTAACCAATGTACTAATGAAAGTAATAAAGGAGGAAACTCAACTAAGGAAATATGATAGAAGACTGACTTTTCTTCCTTCTTGGCCCCATATCTAGGACCGTGTATATTGCATAGAACAAGTGTACCATGAGTATCCAATCCATCCTTCCATCCATCCATCCATCAGCATTTTTTTCTTTTAACTCTGGCTAACAAAGGATTAAAAGAATCTGTCCTTCCACTCGTCCTGGCTCTGCCACATAGTGCAGTTAGAGATAGCATGAATCCAGCCCCTGCATCAGTCCTGGTACCAAACTTTTTCCAAATTGGCTGCACCATTTTACATTTGTACCAACCATGTATGAAGGTTCCAACTTCTTTATGTCCTTGTCAACACCATATTCTTCATTATAATCATCCTAGTGTTTATGAAAGTGGTATGTCATTGTGTGTTTTTTAAACAACTGTATTTTATTTATTTTTGTAATCTTTACATGCGGATGTGTTTATTGATTTTTTAGAGAGAGGAAGGGACAGAGTGAACAAGAGAGAGAAACATCAATGTAAGAGAGAAACATCAATCGGTTGCCTCCCATATGAATCCCAATTAGGAATCAAACCCACCACCTCTTTGGTGTATCCTGGATGATACCCCAACCAACTGAGCCACCCTGCCATGGCCTCATTGTGGTTTTGATTTGCATTTCTCTAATGACTAATGACTTTTTGTGTTTTTATTGTCCTTTTGTGTATTTCCTTTGGAGAAAAGTGTCCATTTAAATCCTTTGGCCATTTTAAAATTGGGTAATCTTTTTTTTTTATTGAGTTGTTTATATATTCTGTAAACAAGTTCTTCATTAGATGATTGCAAATATTTTCTCCTATTCTGTGTTTTGGTTTTTCATTTTCGGGTGGTATCATTTGCAGCACAAAAGTTTTTAATTTTGATTAAGTCTAATGGGTCTATTTTTTCGTTGTTGTTGCCTGTCCTTTTGATGTCATGTCTAAGAAGGTTTTGCCTAACTCAAGATCATGAAGATTTACAATTATTTTTCTTCTAAAAGTTTTATAGTCTAACTCTTAATTTAGGTCTATGATCCATATTGCATTAATTTTTTGTGTGTAATATAAGTAAGTACCCTTTGTAATACTTTAAGCAATAAAATAAATAAATAAGTAAATAAAATAAAATTAAAAAAAATATATATATATAAGTAAGTAGTCCAAATTTGCATACAGATATCCAGTTGTCCCAGAACCATTTGTTGAAAAGCCTATTTTTTTCCCATGAATTGTCTTTACTCTTGGCAAAAATCAATTAACCAAAATGTGTTTATTTCTGAACTAGGGGCTCAGTGCACGAATTTGTGCATCTTGAAAGGAACTGTGGGCTGTGAGGCTGCAGTGGGCACAGGGGTGGGTCTCGGCCCATCTTCCACATCCCCACCTGCCCCCTCCCACCGCAGCCCCCAGTCCCCTGTCTGCCAGCAGCCCTGCTCCCTCCACCACTGCTCCCACACACTGATTGCACCAGCCCTGCTCGCAAAATGATTGGGGCTACGAGTGGTGGCTTCTGCCCCAATTGTCCCTCAGGAGCAGGGGAAGGTGGAGAAGCCCTCAGGGGCGATCAAGCCTGGCGCCAGGTGCCAGCAGCAGGTGCAAGCAGTGGCTCTGGTGTTGGCAGCAGTTGCAAGCAGGCCAGCGCCAGCAGCAGGTGCGAGCACTAGGCGGGACCGTGGTACAAAGGAGCAAAGAATTTTCAGTAACCACCAGAGACTCGCCCCGATGACAGTGACGGGCGCCATGCCTTGGTCTGGCGCTCCCACTCACCTGCTCCACCATCCTGCCACCCACTCTGTTCCACGCTCTGCCGCCTGCTGCTGACACCCGTCACATTCCACGGGTGCACATCACTGGTTGTTCGGTTGTTCCACCGTTCAGTCTATTTGCATATTAGGGTTTTATATATATAGATTCTCAATTATATTCCATTGATCTATCTATCCATCCTTATGCAAGAATCACACTGTTTTCATTACTGCAGTTTTGTGGTAAGTTAAAACAGGGAAATTTGAGTCTTACAACTTTGTCTTCTTCAAAATTGTTTTGACTATTGAACACGAGTCCGTGCGCGAGTAGCTCGCTGTTGCTTGCCTCAGCTGGCCACCCCGCCCACCACCGCTTGTAGCTCTCCCACACACGTAGCTCGCTACCCCACCTTCCTGTAGCTGTCTGCCACAGGTAGCTCGCTGCCCCACCCTCCTGCTGATCGGTCACAGTGTAAAGACCATTTGCATATTACCTCTTTATTATATAGGATTGCTGCTTTGAAGTCTTTGACTGCTAAGTCCAACAGCAGTGTCTTCTCAAAGGCAGTTTCTGTGTATATGGGTCCCACTTGCCTGTTTCTTTGTATGTCTCATAATTTTTTGTTTGCAAACTATATATTTCCATAGTAGCAACTCTGGAAACTGATCCTGACTGGCTCCAGGGCTTGTTGTCATAGTTGTTTGTTTATTTGTTTAGTGTCTTGGCAAAACCAACTCAGTAAACTCTATTTCCCCCTCACTGTGCAGCCTCTGATGCATTTCCTCATAGGATGCAGCTTTGGCATACACAATGTCACCTTGACTTCTCTCTTCCATGGGAATGACAGTGGTTTTAGCAGGTTCTCCCTCTCTCTCTCTCTCTCTCTCTCTCTCTCCCTCTCTCTTTTACTTCCCCCTCTTTACTTTTCAAATTTAATTGCAAGTATTTGGTGACAAATATCTTTAGGAAATTCACAATGTAATGATTCTTATAAGATGTTGAATAATAAAATACATTTAAGAAAAAATGGATGAAAAACCTGAAAGGGAAGGAGACTATGAGAGAACATAGTCAGTAGAGCATTATTACAATGTCTCTCTTCTCTTTTAGACATTTTTTTACAACTTTATTTTACAAATGTTATACTTTACAAATGTTAAAATTAGCCTGTTTCTAGTGTGTAATAGAGTGACTTTTAGAAAATTTGTTCAATTGTGCATTCATCACCATAAATCAGTTTTAGAACGTTAAAAATTTTTTAATTAATTTTGGGAGAGAGAGACATTGATTTATTGCTCCACTCATGTATGTTTTCATGTTTCTTGTATATGCCCTGACTGAGGATCAAACTGCAACCTTGTTGATTTGGGACAACGCTCCAACCATCTGAGCTACCCATCAGGTCCTAAACATTTTTACTACCCCAGTAAGATCCATCATGCCCACTTACAATTAATTCAACTTACACCTCTAGCCCTAGCCAACCAGTAATCCATGTTCTGTCTCTATAGATTTGCCCTTTCTGGACATTTTACGTAAATGTAATCATATAATATGTGGTTGGTTGTGTCTGCCTTCTTTCATTTAGCATGCTATTTTTGCATTAGTGCAGTAGTTCAAGTTAGAGTGTTCTGATATGCCAAGGTTCCGAGGTGTTTTTTGTTTTGTTTATCTTTGTTAATCTTCACCCAAGAGAGCGTGGAAGGGAGGGAGGGGAAGGAGAGAGAGAGAAAAAACATTGATGTGAGAGAGAGACATCAATTGGTTGCCTCCTGCACAAGCCCTGACTAGGGCCTGGGAATGATCCTGCAACCCAGGTATATGCCCTTGAGGGGAAATCGAACCCTCAACCTGCAGTGCTCAGGAGGACCCATGATCTAACCACTGAGCACATAGGGAAAGGTTGCGGGTTTAATTCTCTGGTCAGGGCCCATACAGGAAGCAACCAATGAATAAACAACAAATTCATGCATCTCAATCTCTCTCTCTCTCTCTCTCTCTCTCTCTTTCTCTCTCTCTCTCTCTTTCTCTCTCTCCTTCCCTCCCTAGTTAGGTTCCCTTTCCTTCACCTCCCTATCAAGCTTTTGGCTGGTTTACTGTTATTGATATCACTCCCAGCTGTTAGCCTCCACTAATTGGCAATGTATTGCTCCAGTGTTTTTGACAGTACCTTGAGGCATAAATTACCTCATTGTCTGAGGCAATGGTTGTTTTTTTGTAATTTTGATCAGTGTGGTTGTTTCAATAAGGCGAGTATACCGGGGGCTCCTCATGTCTCCATCCTGGAAGTGGTCTGACATTAATTTTTAAAGTTAATAAGGCACAAACATTTATGTATATAGGATGATCAGGGCACAGAAATGATGTTACTTTTAGTAACAAAATACCAGAAACTATCTAATCATCTCTTTGGCTAAAGAAAACCAGACTGTGTAAAAAGGTTTACAAAGAACTTGGCATCACATTAATCACATATTTAGGAAAATTTGGCTTCCTTTCTAGAGACTGAGCTGCTCTAACAAGAAAATGACTGATCAGAATAGATAAAACTTTATATTCAGTTTTAATTAGCCTTATTAATGAGCCCCAAAGCCAGGATCAAATATGAAAATTTGTTTGCTATGTTCTTGATGTCATCTAATATATCCTGTTACTAGGTCTTTCATGCCTGTTTCTCAATTGAGAATCATATGATTAAAATAGGAAGTCAATGGTAGACACTGTGAACAAGACTCTCAAAGTCCATTACCTTTCAGTTGTACTTAAAACGGTGCTTACGAATACCTTCAATTTTGCATAAGCCTGTTGCCCTTAACCTAACATTCTTCAGTGGTTACACTGAACATGTGATAATGTCATTAAAAGGAGAGAAAAGTGTTTAAACTGCAAGTTCTAATCATTTAGAGGTACTTTTTTAAAAATATATTTTTTTCACAGAGAGGAAGGGAGAGGGATGGAGAGTCAGAAACATCAGTGAGAGAGAAACATTGATCAGCTGCCTCCTGCACGCCCCCCACCGGGGGGACGTGCCCGCAACCAAGGTACATGCCCTTGACCGGAATCGAACCTGGGACCCTTGAGTCCGCAGGCCGACGCTCTATCCACTGAGCCAAACCGGTTCTGGCTAGAGGGACTTTTTGACCTGTGGAGATAAACAGTGGGCCCTGGGCTGAATTACATACTTGCCTTACTGCAATAACTTTAATAGGAAAATAATTAATTAATTCTCAAATCCATAGGCTTAAGGGACTTAAAACATTTTGGGCTAACATTCTCTAATTTTGTCATTATCAGAGTGCTTGTCCAAGGTGGAGCAAAGAAATAACCTGCTTGGAGAATGGTGAATGAGACAATAACTAGTGGGCACAGGTCCTGTGGGATCATGTCCTAATATCACATTCATTGTTTTATTTAATCTTCAAGAGCAGAAGCCATGTCCAGAACTCCTGATTGAAGTCCTGATAGCTGAGACTTCATGAGAGACTTTAGTTTTTATTCTGTTGATTAACATAGCAAGCAACAACCCCAAGACTTCCCTTTACCCTTCTTTCTCCTACGCCCTCACACAGCCCCATTGACATCCAGCCAACTTTATCTCCAAGTTATCTGGGTACTCCCTTTACTCCAGCTGCACAAACTTATTTCTACTATATCTCCCAATCTCACTCCCACATAACACATAATTTATGACATAGCAGTTTGGGCCTTAATTTATTTTGCCTTTGAAATAAAAGATCTTGCACTTTGAATTTAAAATAACTTTAAAATTCACGATATGTGTTCCCTGATAATCACAGAAAAGGAAGCTTATTCATTGATGCCAATGACACATATTTCTGATTTTGTATATGTCATTTCCTCTACTTAGTCTGAAATGCCCTCCCTAACTTAGTCCCTGCCGCTCCTGCCCGAGTTCTACTCTCCTTCTCACCTCTGCTTCCCTGCCGGAAGCCGGTCCATCCTTGCTGCTTGACACAGTCGCTGCAGGAAAGAAACATCTGCACAGCATATGTTTCAAGGGACCTGGCGTATATAGCATACTGTTCTTAATATGTTCGCTCCCCTTAGCGCCATGTGTTTTAACCAAGGTCACCTCTCCGAGAAAGGTTGTTTCCCCAGGAAGGGATTTTTCCCTGAAGTTAGGGAGGGAATAAAATCCCTTAACTAAGTGCCAGGCGGGTAGTTAATCACTTTAACTATGAACAATCACGCTTAAGCTACATAATCTTTACTCCCTGGAATGGAGATAAGAAACGCCCTAACCTTTGCAATAGAAATTGACAGGATTAAAATTGACTGGTATAAATACAGATGTAACAAGACAATAAACATCAGATCCTGATCAGATCCTAACCAGAACTTTGGCTGGAGATCCTGGCTAGAGGTCCTGACTAGGCTGCTGATCAACTGAAGGCTGTCTCCGTGTCATTCCTTCTTCGCCGACACCTTTGGGGACCCCTGGACCTGCTGGGGCTGGACCCCAGCTCTTCCCAGCCTGTTAGGTACCCATTCTCTTCATGTTTCCTCTTCTTCTGCACTCCTGCTCGACACTCTGTTTATACGTCAATTACATCCCGCATTGCACAGTATCATACTTTATTTTCTTGCTGGCACATTCATAAGGTTGGAGCTCTACTTTGTTCATCTCTGTATCCTTGCACCTAGCACATAATAGGTTCTCAGTGTCTGTTGACACTGAACAACACCACTTTGCTTCATTTTTCTTATCTATTAGAAAAGGGTAAGCATTTGCTTTACTTGAAAAAGATTTCCTGAGGCTGGAGCACATTTAATTCTTAAAATATTAAGTAGCAAGTCGTTAATACAAAAAACACATGACAGAAGAGGTTTGTTTTAATGAACCATCAATGGAGAATTCTGTTAAGCAGAAAAATCAGCAATAAAATTATAAAACATTTGCTTAAGGAAAGTAACTGAATATTAAAAGGTCTAAGAAACCTCAACATAATCAGCTCCAATGGGGTTAATTGGTGCCAGGCACTAGGCTCTCTCCTTCTTTTCTTTCTTTTTTTTTTTTTTTTTTTAATATATTTTATTGATTTTTTACAGAGAGGAAGGGAGAGAGATAGAGAGTTAGAAACATCGATGAGAGAGAAACATTGATCAGCTGCCTCCTGCACATCTCCTACTGGGGATGTGCCCGCAACCCAGGTACATGCCCTTGACCGGAATCGAACCTGGGACCTTTCAGTCCGCAGGCCGACGCTCTAGCCACTGAGCCAAACCGGTTTCGGCTCTCTCCTTCTTTTCAAGAAAGTTACAATCTAGATAGAATGTCAGGACATACACCAATAAAAAGAAAAATAATGCAAAACAGCAAACTATGTGCCAAGAAATGACAAAGAGCAATTGCAGCAGCTCCTGAGTACTACCTCAGGAGCCAGAAGAACGCATTTATATCTGACTAGACTGAAAGGCACAAGGTTGACTAGTGAAATGATGTTGAAAGAGCCTCTATCAAAACATAGAAACTTCATTTATTTATTTTTTAATATTTTTATTGATTTCAGAGAGGAAGGAAGAAGGAGATAGAGATGGAAACATCAATGATGAGAGAGAATCATTGATCGGCTGCCTCCTGCACGCCCCACACTGGGAATCGAGCCCGTAACTCAGGCATCTGCCCTGACTGGGAATCAAACTGTGACCTTCTGGTTCATAGGTTGACACTCAACCACTGAGCCACATCTGCTGGGCTAGAAACTTCATTTAGAAATGTCATTGTTTAATGACGTTTGCACACCAAGTATGCTGTCACTAATAGCAATTGACCAGCAAATGTACGTTACCCTCTGATTTGAAATGGCAAACCTGTTCATGAGGATGGCATATTCAATTGAAAATGTGAACGTAATCTAGTAATGTTCCCAGCTTCAGAAGTTCACCCACTCCAGTTTGTCCTCCCTCAGTAATCTAGTTCTCTCTCAGCCTCTGGAGTGAGCTCCTGGGACTCCCCCACAAGGTTGCCAACCTTTCTCCCCCCGGACAGAGGACCAGCTCATTTCTCTACCACCTTCACCTACTTCCTACTGGACTCAAATATTTTCATATGGCATTTCTCTGACCTTGAATTAAACCACATCCTATGTGGGGGTCGCAGAGAAATCAGGAGGAAAAGGAGAGCTGAGTCTACAATGATTTCTGGCTGCTTGATCACATGCACAATGAAGCTGCCTGTTAGTCCACCGGCACATTGTGCTTATCGTCCTGAGACTTAAGCATAAGGTATTTTAATGACTTGGTATGGCTTCCTATCCTGGATAATAACAAATTATAAGTCAGCCTGTAATTAAATCAGCAAAGGACTCCAGACACTAACACCTTTCAAGCAAAGCTACCATCTTCATTAAGTGCCTCAACGGTAGGAATCTTACCTTTTAAGGCTTTTTTGTGTGTGTTTTTGGTGGCATTTAGAAAGCTGCAGGAATTCAACAAATATTAAATTACTTTAATATTGAAATAGGTTTACATTGGTTTATGTCCATTTAAATGCTAAAATTAATCTTAGTGTGATAAGAAAGAAACCGGAGACATCAAACAAGCAGAGCAAGTCTTTATTTTCTTTGCCTTGTTAAAGCTGTGACCTGAAAGGTTAGTTCAACATGCTAAGTGCTGAGCTATCCGTTTACTCAAGTCAAGCGTAATTCCTAAGGAAGTGACTCTCATGTTTCCTAACTTGGAATCTTTCAACTAGAATCATGGAATGGTAGCATTTACTAGCTGGAAGTTAACATTACATCATCTAGGTCAGTCTTCTCAAACATGCATACAAAGTAGGTTGGGATTTTCTGAAAATGAAGACTCTGATTTAGGAGGTCTAGGATGGGACCCAGATTTTGCATTTCAAGCCAACTTTCACGTGATGCTGATGCTGTTGTTCCACTGATTACAATTTGAGGAGCAAAAAGTCTAGGCCTCATTTTACAAATGAAGTCCAGAGAAGTGAAATGAGAATGATTTTACCATTGATCCAATGTGTTTCATTCTTTAGCATAAATGTAAAATATCATGAATTTGAAACAGAGATTGAGTGATTTCTGGTAGATGAGGGAAAACATTAACTTCACAATATTCCAAGGGTTTGTTTGTTTGTTTGTTTGTTCCATGACCTAACCACATGCTAAAATGCTCTGTATTCAGTTATTAGAGAAGCACTCAGTTATTAGAGAAGCACTTTAGCCCACACATAATTTGTCTTATCACAATCAATTAACAGGCTCACTGTAGTCCCATAGAGGCATAATAGTCTACCAACTATGATGTCATGGCATATTCTTTCTCATTTGGCAACTTTTTATTTAGTCTTAATTTTATATTTTAACTCAGTTGAATAGTTTCAAAGATACTGGTTATGTTCTATAAAGTAATATGAGAATAGATTATTCCATCTCCTTCCTCCTTCTCAAAACTAGAACGAAAGCTTGAGATAAGAAAGAAAACAGGATGATTTTTCTCTACTTTCTGACTCAGTAATTTAAAACTACAGCTCAGAGTTTCCTTGAGAGTTCGTTTAATTTATTGAATTGTTGGGGGAATTCTGCCAAAGTTTTTTATGCTTTTAATAGAATTCTAATCCTTTTAATAGTAATATTAAGAAATATTTAAATATATAAGGTATCCCCCAAAAATGTATACACACTTTAACAGCTGATAACTCACTTAATTTTGAAAATGAATTGTATGTTAATAAACACTAACTTTATAATCATTCAAAGTGTGTATACTGTTATGCCCAGATTTCAGGATCCCCAAGAAACCACATCAGGGAGCCAGCCATGTCCGATGCAAAAGCATAAGAGTCTTTATTCGAGCTAGCTCGGCTCCCCCACCTTGCCGACACAGCAGCAGGAAGCAGAGAGAGATAACTCTGTGTGGAGACGGGTTATATAGGGGGAGTTGGAGTAAGGGGAGGAGAAAGGACTGTACTCTGCCGATTGGCCAGGCAAGAGTCGGTGTCTTGTTCCTGGGTGTGGCTAGCAGAAGCTTAGACTTCCGAGAAGAAGCTCCTTGCCAAGCACGTGGCCAAGGTAAGATGGAGCACTTACCCTGGGGCAAGATGGAGGGCGTAGCCCTTACCCTGGGGCAAGGTGGAGGGCGTAGCCCTTACCCTGGGGCAAGGTGGAGGGCCTAGCCCTTACCCTGGGGCAAGGTGGAGGGCCTAGCCCTTACCCTGGGGCAAGGTGGAGGGCCTAGTCCTCGCCCTTTCATATACTAGCTGATAACTCACTTTTGAAAATGAACTGCATGTTAATAAACACTGACTTTATAATCATTCAAAGTGTGTATACATGTGAAGGGGACACCCAGTATATACTAATTATCAGGTCCCTGGTCTCTCTATTCCTCTAGGAAAGCTAGGAAAGGGAGGAAACAGAATGAAACGTAGGCCTAATAGCTTCTTATTTTAAACAGGAATTATCTAAACACACTTATTACTTATTATCTAAGTAATATTAATAAACATCTTCTCCATGTCCACTAGGTACAAGGCTCTACATTTCGTACAATAAAGTGTAAAATCTAAAATTCTCCCAAGTCTAGTTGGAGTAGTCTACTTAGGAAGGCCACACATAAATCTGTGACAAATAATAATTCAAGATTATATAACATTCCAAAGCAATAGGGCAGTACAAAGAGATTGCTAATTTTGTGGAAGAGCACGTACTGGTAAAATCTATAGAAATTCAGAGAAAGGAGTGATTATGTACAGCTAGGATGGAGATTTAAAAAAAAAATCTCTGATAGCAGTTATCTCAGAAGATAAGTGTGCTATGAAACCAAAGCATTGTCTTTCATCTGGAAAGGGCCTTATCAAGGACTAACTGGAAAAAAATGCTTTATCAAGGACTAACTGAAAAAATCCTTTGTTAACTTATAATAGTTAGAATGTAAATTCAAAGAGACCTGGGACCCTCTGGTAAATTTACATAAGATAGGCCACAAGCTGCTATTTAGCCTTCCAACATCTGCATTTTCTTACTGACAAGTGAGGGGGTCTATGATCTCAAAAACCCATTTCAGTCTAAACTGTAAGATTCTGGGATCCCTTGGAAACTTTTGATTTGAAAAATTCACTAGACTGTGAGTTTCATGTATAAAACTTCCCCAACACCTAGCAAAGTCTACTGCACTTGGTATTTGTTGGTTAACAATAGGAATCTTCAATCAGCTTTTCATTCATTGAACGTGTTTGTTGAGGATTTACTATGTCATAGTCCCATGGAAGACACGGAAGTAGGAAACAAGTTTCCTTCAAGGAGCGCACTTAGTAGCCATGTGCCAATGTTGATTTAGAAATTCATAATAAGAGCCAAGATAATTCAATGGAAGAAATAATACGGGTTTTGTTTTTTTGTTTGTTTGTTTTAGTAAATGATGCTGGAATAATTGAATATCCATATATAAGGGAATAAAGTTGGAGCCCTACCTAAACCATTTACAAAATTAACTTAAAATGGATCCAAGTCCAGCTGTTGTGGCTCAGTGATTGAGTGTCGACCTATGAACAGGAGGTTATGGTTCGATTCCCAGGTGTGGGTCAGGGAACATGTCCGAGTTGTGGGCTCGATCCCTGGTGAGGGGCATAGAGGAGGCTGCCAATCAATGATTCTCTCTCATCATTGATGTTTCTATCTCTCTCTCTATCTAAATGTAAGAGCTAAAATGGTAAAACTTCCTCTCTGAAATCAATAAAAAAAATTATTTCTTAAAATGCATCAAAGATCTAAATGTAAGAGCTAAAATTGTAAAACTTAGAGGAAACATAGTAGTAAATCTTTGTAACCTTTTATTAGGCAATGGTCTCTTAGACTGCACACCAAAAGCACAAATAACAAAAGAAAAAAGAAAATTGAACTTCATAAAAATTAAAAATGTTGGTATTTCAAAGAACACCATCAAGAAAGTGAAAAGTCATCTCACAGAATTGGAAAATACATTTGCAAATCATATCTCTGATAAGGGAATAGGATTCAGATGAATAAGTAACTTGTACAACTAAACAATAAAAAGGCAAATAACTCAATTTCTCTTTGTGGACAAAGAATTTGAATAGACATTCTCCAAAGAGGACATACAAATGGCCAATGAAAAATATTCATCATTAGTCATTAGGGAAATGCAACTCAAAATCACAATGAGAATCCACTTCACACCCACTAGGTTGACTATAATCAAAGAGAGATAATAACAAATGCTGGTGAAGATGTGCAGAAATTGGAATCCCCTCATATTCAGGTGGGAATGTAAAGTAGTACAGCTGCATTGGAAAACAGTTCGATGATTCTTCAAGATGTTGTACACAGTTACTGTACGATTCGACAATTCTACTCCTGGTTATATAACTAAGAGAATTAAAAACATGTCTGCACAAAAACTAGTACATAAATGTTCACAGAAACATTATTTGTTATAGCTAAAAAGTGAAATCAAACAAAATGACCATTGTTTGTTTGTTTGTTTGTTTTAGCAAATGATGCTGGAACAATTGGATATCTACACTAATAAAAGACAAAGATGCTTATTGACCATAGCTTTGCTACACCCTAAGGCACACCCACCAGTCAATCAGAGTGACTATATGCAAATTGACCCAACCAAGATGGCTGCCGGCAGCCACGTAGCTGGAGCAAGCAGGAGGCTTGGTTGCGCGGGCGATGGAGGAAGCCAAGCTTCCCACCTGCTCTGAGCTAGTTGTGGGCTCCACTCATGGCAACAAAGTTTCAATTATAGAAGACAAACAAATCCCAGATACCTGCTTCCAGCCAGCCTCCACTGGGAGCTTGCGTGGCTGGGGGTTGTAGCCAGCCTGCAAACAGCCATCATCCCCTCACCCAGGCTGGCCACACCCTCATGGGGTGAGGGTCCCGGCTGGGGGGCTTAGCCAGCCTGAAAACGGCCCTCAGCCCCTCACCCAGTCTGGCCAGGCACCCCAGTGGGGACCCCCACACTGAAGGGGATTTGGCCAGCCTACAAACAGCCATTAGCCCTCACCCAGGCTGGCCAGGCACTCCTATATAATAAAAGGATAATATGCAAATTGACCCTAACAGCAGAAAGACTGGGAATGACTGGTCACTATGACACACACTGACCACCAGGAGGCAGATGCTCAATGCAGGAGCTGCGCCCTGGTGGTCAGTGTGCTCCCACAAGGGGAGCTCTGCTCAGCCACAAGCCAGGCTGATGGCTGAAAGTACAGCGGTGGTGGTGGGAACCTCTCCCGCCTCCTCAGCAGCACTAAGGATGTCCGACTGCAGCTTAGACCTGCTCCCCGCTGGCAAGTGGACATCCCCTGAGGGCTCCTGGGCTGCCAGAGGGATGTCTGACTGCCAGCTTAGGCCCAATCTCCCAGGGAGCAGGCCTAAGCCAGTGGGTGGTCATTCCCCGAGGGATCCCAGACTGCGAGAGGGCACAGGCCAGACTGAGGGACCTCCCCGAGTGTACAAATTTTTGTGCACTGGGCCTCTAGTCCGTATATAAAGGAATAAAGTTGAAGGATAGATAAACAAAATGTGGTGTTTCCACAAAATGGAATAGGGTTCATCTACAAAAAGGAATGAAGTACTGAAACATATTACAATGTGGATGAACCTTGAAAACATTAAACTAAGTAAAAGAAGGCAGACAGAAAAGATCACGTGTTATATAAATCTTGTTTGTATCAAATGTCCACAACAGACAAATCCATAGACACAAAAGCAGAGTAGCAGTTGCCAGGAAGGGGGGAAGGGGTGATGAAAATGTTCTGGAATTAGATAGTGGCGACGGTTATACAACATTGTGAATATACATTGAGTTGTACACTTTAAACAGATGAATTTCATGTTATGTGTGAATTATATCTCAATTAAAAACAAACATCTGGTAAGTACTGTTAAAGGAATATACACAGAGTGGGTGGAGAGATTCAGCATATTAAACAGGCCAGAACTTGTGTTTTGGGGTTGGACTCTGGTTCCAAAGCTAGACCTGCGGCTTTGTGACCTTGGACAGGTTACTTAATGCCACAAAAATGAGTATCATCATCAGCAAAATGGAAGATAAGTATACCTATGTCATGGGCTTGCTCTGCAAATTAGATAGGACACTGTGTAGAACACTCAATAAGTAGACAACAAGTATAGCCTTGTCTTTCTCCCCTCAACCTCTTCTTTTTTTTAAAATTTTTTTATTGCTTAAAGTATTACAAAGGGTATTACATATGTGTCCTTTTTTTTTCCCCCGCCCTTGACAATCCCCTGGCCTCCCCTAACCCCCAGTGTCTTATGTCCATTGGTTATGCTCATATGCATGCATACAAGTCCTTCGGTTGATCTCTTACCCCCCTCCCTCCTGCCCCCCAACCCTCCCCGGCTTTCCCGCTGCAGTTTGACAATCTGTTTGAGGCAGCTCTGCCTCTGTATCTATTATTGTTCAAAAGTTTATAATGGTCTCTATTATCCATGAATGAGTGAAATCATGTGGTATTTTTCTCAACCTCTTCTTAATGCTATTTTAGGTGGAATTAATGTTGAGTGTAAAAGCAAAGCAGAGAAAAGGCCTCGCTGCTGACTGAATGATGAGAAAGTCAATGAGGCAGTTGGAAGCAGGGGAAGGTATTTTAGAGTCAGAAAATAAAGACCCTAAAAGCCAAGGAAGGAGCTTTGGATTTAGACTTTTATTATTTAGCCCCCAAATCAGCTGAAGTTTTAGGGAAAAGAGGAGTGTGAAGATATTTGTTCTTTGGATGAGAACAGAGGAAAGGGTGGCCCAGAATAGCCAAGAACAGTAGCTCTGGGACCTCAGGAGAAGATGCAGATTCTTCACTTCATTAATATAGACCAAGGCCTGCATCTTAGAGAACTTGATGTGGTCTACTTGCTGAAAATGAGTTCCTAATGATTATTTGATGACAGATTTTCTATATTTAATTGCTTGCACTAGCAAGTATTTTTTTTAAATCCTCACCTGAGGATATTTTTCCATTGATTTTTTAAAATATATATTATTGATTTTTTACAGAGAGGAAGGGAGAGGGATAGAGAGTTAGAAACATCGATGAGAGAGAAACATCGATCAGCTGCCTCCTGCACATCTCCTACTGGGGATGTGCCCGCAACCCAGGTACATGCCCTTGACCGGAATCGAACCTAGGACCTTTCAGTCCGCAGGCCGACGCTCTATCCACTGAGCCAAACCGGTTTCGGCTTCCATTGATTTTTAGAGAGAGTGGAAGAGAGAGGGAAAGACAGAGAGAAACATTGATGTAAGAGAAACACATCAGTTGGTTGCCTCCTGCACATTCCCCAACCAGGGCCCAGGCCAGGGAGGAGCCTGCAACCGAGGTACGTGCCTTTGACCAAAATCAAATCTGGGATCCTTTGGTCCTCAGGCTGATGCTCTATCCACTGAGCAAAACTGGCTAGGGCCACCAGCAAGTTTTATTTTTAATATATTTTTATTGAGTTCAGAGAGGAAGGAAGAGGGAAAGAGAGATAGAAACACCAATGATGAGAGAGAATCATTGACTGGCTGTCTCCTGCACGCCCCCGACTGGGGATCAAGCCCACAACTCAGGCATGTGCCCTTGACTGGAATTGAACCTGGGACCCTTCAGTTTGCAGGCCGACGCTCTATCCACCGCGCCAAACCAGCCAGGGCCACCAGCAAGTATTTTGATAAAACCAAACCTTCGATGATTCCAGCAAAAGACGGTATTTATTGTGGGAGCAGTGCAATATCCAGTCTGAGCACTACGTGGCAAAATTGAAAGCGTTTGTTCTAATTTTGACTCAAGCAGGTTATGTAACTTGCTCTGTATTTACTTCCCTTTCAGAGAACAAATGACAACTTTAATCTGACTTCAAACTATTATGAAAATAAATAAACATGTCAAAGCTCTTTGAAGTTCAATGATGGAAAATACCCTTTAAATCCAAAATTTCACTACATAAATAGACAGTAAATTATTATTCTTTTCCTGAATCAATTTTTAGTGTACCCCCCCTCCCTGGTCTTGCCCTTGAACATTTCTACAATTACAAAAAACTTTCTGAATTCCTATTCTGAAAAAATGTCTCTACAGTATATTGCAGTAGGAGTAAGCCCTAAATACATGCACATAGTGCATTGTGGTTATACAACACGTTGACAAATACAATCACATTTAGATTAATTGATTTCTCCCAAAAGTTCATCTGGTAAAAATTACTGTTATCTCTGCTTTAGTGATAATCAAGTTGGTATTCAGAGAGGTTAAATGAATTGCCGAAGATCACTGGCTGGAAATGCACAGTACCAATTCTTAAATTCAGCTTTTTAACTCCAAATTTCTAGCCCTGCTAATCTTCCTGCATTAAACTAGACAAAGATTCACACACACACACACACACACACACACACACACACACAAATATTTAATTACCTAACAAATATTCCATACCTGTCACAGAGAATGGATTGCTTCTGGGCTCTTAAATATACCATATTGAGACAAAGGACATTTATTGTAGATTAAGATTAAATAGTATGGTATTAGCTAAGAGAAAATTACAGCTTTTACATATTTTATTTCCATAAAACTACTTCAAATAAGTAATGCAAGCATTTCTCAAAATATGTCAACGTTACAAAATTACTTAAATAAAGCTCTATATATGTTAAGTCATCATAGCAGAAATCATTTTTCAATCAATATATATTGTACTATGCTTAGTATAGTATATAGTGTATTTAAAATACCACATAGCAATAATAGTCTATCCTTCAGCTGAAGAATTTAATCAGGGGATAAAACTTCATAATACTTAAACTAGGTTAGAAATGTATTAAACATGCTTTTAGGGGTATATTTTCTGATATTTTGGCATTTTGGTGGTATTACTGACAGAACAAAGACTGCCCCTCCCGGAGCTAGCTGACTCCTGGAGATAGCAAATGACTCCCTGTGAATGTGCTTTCCATATAAAAACCAACCAATCCAAAACTCATACCCCCAACCACCTCCTTTAGCTAACTCCCACACACCAAGTCAATATTTTCTGCTGTCCTAAATCACCCCAGGGCACTGGACAACTAGAGACCACCCCTATGGATCGGAGTCTACCAACATTATTGAAACTGTCCAATCCCAAATTTGCTCAAACTTTCTTTTTTCCCCCTTCTTTTTTTCCTTTATTTTTGTTTTTATTTATCTATTATTTATCTATTTATTATGTTTTAAAATCTTTACTGTTTTTTTTGGGGGGGGGTATAAATGATCCCTTTTAAAATCTTTACTGTTGAGAGTATTACAGATGTCCTTCCTTTTTTCTTCCCATTGCCCCCCTCTATCCAGTTCCTGCCCTGCCCCAGGCCTTTGCCACCCGCCTTTCCTCTGAGATTCGTCAGTCTGTTTCATGTTTCCATGCCTCTGATTCTATTTTATTCATCAGTTTATTTTGTTCATTAGATTTCTTGTTCATTTATTTTGATTTTTAGATTCAATTGTTGGTAGATATGTATTTATTGTTCATATTTTTTATTGTCAGTTCTCCTCCTCCTCCTCCTCCTCCTCCTCCTCCTTCTCCTTCTCCTCCTCCTCCTCCTCCTCCTCCTCCTCCTCCTCCTCCTCCTCCTCCTTCTTCTTCTTCTTCTTCTTCTTCTTCTTCTTCTTCTTCTTCTTCTCTTCTTCTTCTTCTAACACCCTTCAACTTTCCTTCTAGTACTGGTTTGGTGGTGATGAACTCCTTTAGCTTTTTCTTGCCTGTAAAGCTCTTTATCTGACCTTCAATTCTAAATTATAGCTTTGCTGTGTAGAGTAATCCTGGTTGTAGGTCTTTGCTATTCATCACTTTGAATATTTCTTGCCACTCCCTTCTGGTCTGCAATGTTTCTGTTGAAAATGACAGTCGTATGGGAGCTCCCTTGTAGGTAACTAACTGCTTTTCTCTTACTGCTTTTAAGAGCCTCTCTTTGTCTTTTGCCCTTGGCATTTTAATTATGATGTGTTTTGGTGTGGTCCTCTTTGGGTTTCTCTTGTTTGGGACTTTCTGTGCTTCCTGGACTTGTAAGTCCATTTCTTTCACCAGGGAGGGAAAGTTTTCTGTCATTATTTCTTCAAATAGATTGTCAATATCTTGCTCTCTCTTCTCCTTCTGGAACCCCCATAATTCAAATGTTGATACACTTGAAGTTGTCCCAGAGGCTTCTTACACTATCTTTATGTTTTTGGATTCTTTTTTCTTTTTGTTCTTCTGATTGTTTTTTGCTTCCTCATATTCCAAATCATTGATTTGATTCTCAGAATTCTCTACTATTGAATCACTGTAAATTATTCTTTATTTCAGTTAGTGTATGCTTAATTTCTGACTGGTCTTTTCTTATGTCTTTGACATTCTCACTAAGATCCTTGAATATCTCACTAAGTCCATTGAATCTCTCATTAAGTCCCTTGAAGTAAGATTCTTGAGTAACCTTATAACCCAGGGGTCCACAAACTACGGCCTGCGGGCCACATGCAAATACAAATATTGTATTTGTTCCCGTTTTGTTTTTTTACTTCAAAATAAGATATGTGCAGTGTGCATAGGAATTTGTTCATAGTTTTTTTTAAAACTATAGTCCGGCCCTCCAACGGTCTGAGGGACAGTGAACTGGCCCCCTGTTTAAAAAGTTTGAGGTCCCCTGTTATAACCATTGTTTTGAACTCTGTATCTAGTAGCTTGCTTGTTTCCATTTCTTTCATTTGTAACATGTTTTTTGTCTCCACATTTTGGCTTCCTGTGTTTGTTTCTATGTATTCGCTAGAGCTGTTATGTCTCCTGGAATTGGTAGAGTGGCCTTGTGTAATAGGTGTCCTGTAGGGGACCCAGTGGCTCAGCCTCCCCAGTCACCTGAGCAGGGAACTCTAGGTGTGCTCCTGTGTGGGCTGTGTGCACAGTCTTATTGTAGTTGAGGCTTTGATTGGCGTCACTGGGAGGAATTGGTGTCAATGGGAGGAATTGGTCTCCAGGCCAATTGTCTGTGATGATCAGCTGAGTCTACAATGGAAGAGCTGCTATGCATGAGACATCCCTAAGGAGCAGGACTTGCGTCAGTGGGGCTTTGGTGCTCACTGAGTCTGACCCTTGAGTGTGCCGATTGTGGATGTGTAGAATTGTAATCTGGTATGGTCTGAAGCTGTTCACTGGGCCACTGGCTCTGCGGCCTCCCCAGAGATGCAAAGTCAGCCACAGTCTGGGGCCACCTGGCAGGAGCTACTGAGAGATCTATAGATGGCTGCTATTTGTATTGGGCTAGGAAGTGCCCAGGTGAGGCCCAGCTCTGAGGCAAGGCAGGCTGGTGCTAGTGCTGGTTGTTGAGTCTTTAATTGATACTGTTTGGGGCATGCTGACTCCAGGTGCTGCTTATTTAAGAGATCTTAGCAAAGTTTGAAGCCTGTGCCAGCACAGGCCACTCATATGGAAAAGCAGCTGCAAACAGCCTGGTTGGGGCTGCAAATTGGATGGGGCAGAGTCTCAAGGAATCACCAGGGCAGAGCGGACAGTGTGGGCCATGCTGATGGAAACTCAGATATGGCTGCCAGTCAGCACTGCAATGGGGAAGGTCCCAGCACAGGAACAATGACCCCTGCAAGCACCCCTGTCTGGGAGAAAGTCACCTCTGAGTTCCAGTTCCTCCCCTCGATTCCCTCCAAAGCCATTGCCTGGCACTGGAGCACAGAGGAATCAGGACTGTGTAAGTTTGTACGCAGGCCCTTTAAAAGGAACACCTTGGACTCCACACCCTCCGTGTCACTCAGCCACAATTTCTGCTGTTTCTTTACATATTTTTTTTTATTGATTTCAGAGAGGAAGAGAGAGGGAAAGGTAGAAAGATCAATGATGAGAGAGAATCATTGATTGGCTGCCTCCTGCACACCCATTACTGGGGATGGAGCCCACAACCTGGGCATGTGCCCTTGACTGGAGTTGAACCTGGGACCCTTCAGTCCATAGGCCAATGCTTTATCCACTGAGCCAAACTGGTTAGGGCATCCCCGCTGGTTTTTACAGCCCAATGTTATGGGGACTTCTCTTCCCAGCTCTGGAACCCTGGACTTGGGGTCTGGTGTGGAGCTGGGACCCCTTACTCTTCATGGGAAGCCTTGGAGATATCCTTCCTGACTAAAGAAATGCCACACATGTGGTGATGGGTTATTTTGCAAAATATACATATCGCAAATCATTATGTTGTACACTGGAAACTAATATAATATTACATGTCTTTTATATCTCAACTAGAGGCACAGGGCACGAATTCATGCATGGATGGGATCCCTTGGCCTGGTTGGCGATTGGGGCAAATCAGGGCCAATCAGGGCCAACCAGCTGGGGGAAGGGACCATGGGAGGTTGGTTGTAGGAGTGCACTGACCACCAAGGGGCAGCTCCTGCATTGAGCGTCTGCCCCCTGTTGGTCAGTGCACATCATAACAGCCCGTTGACTGGTCATTTGGTCATTCAGTTGCTTAGGTTTTTATATATAGGTAGAAAGAAAGGAGGGAATGAAAGAAGGAAGGAAGGAGGGAAGGAAGGAAGGAAAGAAGGAAAGAAGGAAAAAGGGAAGGAAATAAAGAAGAAAAAGAGAAAGGAAGAAAGAAAGGTGAAAAAATCCTGATGCCCAGGATGTCACCCTGAGGTTGTTCCAATTAGTATGGGATGCTCTCCTAACACCACCAAAATAGCTTATAAAAGCTCTCCAGGTGATTCACATGTGTAGTCAGAGTTAAAAGCCACTGGTGTCAGAACCATTTTTTGTACTTATAGTCTAAATCAAATTCTTTTTTTTTTTGCAAGGCAAATATCTTTACTCCTGCAGGAGGGTGCACAGGCACATGATCTGGAAGCACAGGCACCTAAATCAAATTCTAAAACCTCATGAAACTCACTCACTTTTATGTAATTATTTTTCAAACATTTCAGGATTCCAGGAATATAAAAGAGTAAAATGTTCATTTAGAGTGATCGAATGCAAAAGTTAAAGAGAAAAAAATTAAGAGAACAATTCCACTTATAATAGCAACGAAAAGAATAAAATACTGTCCTGACTGGTTTGGCTCAGTGGATAGAGTGTCGGCCTGCAGACTAAAGGGTCCCAGGTTCGGTTCCAGTCAAGGGCATGTACCTTGGTTGCGGGTGTGCAGTAGGGGGTGTGCAGAAGGCAGTTGATCGATGTTTCTCTCTCATCGATATTAACTCTCTATCCCTCTCCCTTCCTCTCTGTAAAAAATCAATAAAATATATTTTTTTAAAAAAAAGAATAAAATATTTAGGCATTAAAGCGAAACAAGGAACCATACTTGCAATGTATGGGAAAGAATATTTCAGGGTTTTATGGAAGGCCCTAAGGTAAGCAAAGTTTGGCATGTTTGAGGAATTGAAAGAAAACTATGACACTGACATGGAAAGACATATTAAGAGAAAAAGATTGCCAAAGAGTATGTAGAGTCCAATGCCATTTTGATAAAAGAGATACATAGTACACTTATATGTATGTTAGTACATGGAAAATTAAGGAGGATTTGCAATGGGATGTTAATAATTATTATTTTTGGGCATGGAAAGAGTGAGTGGATTATAGTGGACTGTCACTTTCTACTTCAGATATGTTCTTTCTTTATTTAAATTTTTGCACAAGATAATTTTATCGAGATGGCGGCGTAGGTAAACACCGGAGACCGCTGCCGCAAACAACCAGTTCAAAAATACAACTAAAAGACGGAACAGACATCACCCAGAACCACAGGAAAGCTGGCTGAAGAGAGACTCTACAACTAGAAGGAAAGAGAACAGCAAACCGAGGCTCAGAGGCGGCGCAGTGTGGAAAATACAAAGGTACCGAGGTGCGCGCGCAAAGCGGGCTGGTGGCTGAGGGCGCGGTTGTCGTTTTCGGTCGGGAGTGAGTCTCAGACTCTGGGCTCCAGATCCGGGCGAGTCTCTAGGGACTCAGACTCAAACGGGAGAAGCGGGATTATCCGGCATCAGTTGGAACCTGAGGGCAGCTTTCTCTCCGAGGTTTGCAGCGGCTGCCGGGGTTCTGAGAAGCAGAGCCTCTGGGAACGGGACTGAGAGCGGCCATAACTGCTCCCTCCACCCGCCCTGTTGATCCCGCCCCGCCCAAACCCTGCGCACAGCCATTTGCCGATCGCCTCAGGCAAAGGCTGGATTAGCGCCTCCCCAGAAGGCAGACGTTTTCCACACAGCTGTTTCCTGCAGCCAGTCGGCCTGGTGGTCAAATCCCTCTAGTGTTAACTACAACAATTAAGGCTTGGCTAGAACAAGACTGCGCACAAAGACCACAAGGGGGTGCACCAAGAAAGCATAAAAGATGCGGAGACAAAAAAACATGACAGAAATGGAGGATATGGAGCTAAGAATCGCAATTTTGAGGGCTTGCCATAAATTTGTGCAGAGCCTCACGAAAACTAATGAGACCCTCGATGCTACGATAAAGAAATTAGAAAGTAAGCATACACGGACTGAAATAAAGAATATTATACCCAATAGCAGACCAGAGGAGCACAAGAATCAAACCAAAGATTTGAATTTCGAAGAAGCAAAAAACACCCAACCGGAAAAGCAAAATGAAAAAAGAATCTGAAAGTGTGAAGATAGTGTAAGGAGCCTCTGGGACAGTTTCAAGCGTACCAACATCAGAATAATAGGGGTGCCAGAAGATGAAAGACAGCAAGATATTGAAAACCTATTTCAAGAAATAATGGCAGAAAACTTCCCCCACCTGGTGAAAGAAATGGACTTACAGGTCCAAGAAGCGCAGAGAACCCCAAACAAAAGGAATCCAAAGAGGACCACACCAAGACACATCATAATTAAAATGCCAAGAGCAAAAGACAAAGAGAAAATCTTAAAAGCAGCAAGAGAAAGAGACTCAATTACCTACAAGGGAATATCCATACGACTGTCAGCTGATTTCTCAACAGAAACTTTGCAGGCCAGAAGGGAATGGCAAGAAATATTCAAAGTGCTGAATACCAAGAACCTACAACCAAGATTACTTTATCCAGCAAAGCTATCATTCAGAACTGAAGGTCAGATAAAGAGCTTCACAGATAAGGAAAAGCTAAAGGAGTTCATCACCACTAAACCAGTATTATACGAAATGCTGAAAGGTATCCTTTAAGAAGAGGAAGAAGAAAAAGGTAAAGATACAAATTGTGAACAACAAACATGCATCTATCAACAAGTGAATCTAAGAATCAAGTGAATAAATAATCTGATGTACAGAATGAACTGGTGATTATAATGAATCAGGGACATAGAAAGGGAATGGACTGACTATTTTTGGGGGGGTAAGGGGAATGGGAGATTCGGGAAGAGACTGGACAAAAATCGTGCACCTATGGATGAGGACAGTGGGTGGGGAGTGAGGGCGGAGGGTGGGGCGGGAACTGGAAGGAGGGGAGTTATGGGGGGGGGGGGAAGAGGAACAAATGTAATCTGAACAATAAAAATTTAATTAAAATAAATAAATAAATAAATAAATTTTTGCACAAATTTGTATTCAGGATTGACTACAGATAAATATTAACATTAAATTCTGTATCTTTGTATGCCTCTGTTAAATAACTTTCTCAACTTTCCAGCCCTGTTCTAGCTTTGCATGTTCCATAATGTATTTTGTTCTGCCTTCTGTTGTCTCTGGCATTTTACGTATTTTTGAGAGACTTATCTATCATAAATAGAACATTACAATTAAGATTTAATGTCAAACTGATATGACAGTTTATTTTTGTACATTAGGAGCATACAGGCAAAAATCTATTCTTTGATACTGAAACTAGCCTATATAATAAAAGGGTAATATGCAAATAGACTGAATGGCAGAACAACCAAACAACCAAAGTGTAATATGCTAATGATATGCAAAGGCTGCTCAACCACTCTCTATGATGTGCACTGACCACCAGGGGGTAGATGCTCTGATGGGTAGGTTAGCTTGCTGCTGGGGTCCGGCTAAACAGGACTGAACGAGATGGGCCAGACACACCCTGGAGCCCTCCCGAGGTCCCTCCATGGCCCGATCATGCACCAGTGGGGTTTCTCAGCCTGGCCTGTGCCCTCTCCCAATCTGGGACTCCTCAGGGGATGTCAGAGAGCCGGTTTCAGCCTGATCCTGCAGGCCACTCCCCTTGGGAGGGCACCAGATGCAGGGCTCATGGCTGGTGAGCACTGCTGTGGCAGCACCAGCCTCTCCTGATGGGGGCTGATTGGACGTGAGCCTGCGGCAGGCACAGTGGGGCCAGGATGAGCGGGAGCAGCAGGTAGGAGCTGCAGGCAGCATTGGACTGCGGGTTTTGGCCCAATTCCTGCAGGCCACCCAGAGGGACCTCACCCGTGCACGAATTCATGCACCGGGCCTCTAGTATATTTTATAATATAGCAGATGCAAGTTTAAAAAATATAAAATACTAACTTTAAAAAGTAAGGACTACCCTATAATTTAAAAAAATCATAGCCTTTGGAAATAGGGTAGGAGGATTATTTTCCTTTACTTTAAGAATAATAATATGGGGCAAATAACAATAAAAAGGTGAGCATTTATTATGTTCTACTGTTTATATACATTATTTCAATTTGTATTTAACTTCAAAAATAACTTTGTGGCAAATATTATCCCTATTTTTCAGATCAGAAACCTGGGGATTCTGATTTGATTTAGATTAGAGGGGCTAAGTAACTTTATTCATTCAATGTCCATTTCAATGAGCATTTAATTTTTTTAAAAAATATATCTTTATTGATTTCAGAGAGGAAGGGAGAGGGAAAGAGAAATAGAAACATCAATGATGAGAGAGAATCATTAATTGGCCACCTCCTACATGTCCCCCACTGGGGATCAAGCTTGCAACCGAGGCATGTGCCTTTGACCAAAATCAAACCGGGACCCTTCAGTCCGCAGGCTGATGCTCTATCCACTGAGCCAAACCAGCTAGGGCAGCACTTAAGTTTTAAGAACTGGGAATACAGTGCACAAAACGCGAAGCTTACAACCTGGAGGTTGATGGGAGTACTGAATAAATAAACCAATATGTACATAACGTAATGTCTGGTGCATTACAGTGTTATGAAGAAAAGTGAAGTGGGATAGGGAAAGGAAGTGATGAGAAGGCCATATTAAGGTAGGTGGTGGGGAGTACTATCCGAGAAGGTATGTGAGCAGAGTCCTGAAAGAAGTGAGGAAGTGAGATCTGGGGAATAGCAAGAGCAAAAAAGAAAAAGCAAGGAGGCCAGTGTGGCTGAGACAGTGAGCAACACAAAACCCTGGGCTCTCTGCTAAGAGCGATGGGAAGCCACTGGAGGATTTGAGCAGCGATGTGGTCAGATTTACAGTCTTAAAAGCTTACTTAGGCTGCTGGCTGGCGAAGAGACTATAGAGAAACCAGAGTAGAGAAGCAGGATGACCTGTCAGGAGCCGATAATGGTGGTTTAGGAGAGCGATGCTGGGCCGAGGCTGAAAACAGTGGAGGTGGTGAGAAGTGTCACATTCGCTTGTATTTGGATGATTTCATTCATGTTCACGGTAGTGTGGCCAGAGATGAAGTTCCATTTTGAAGGGGGAGCAGACAGGATTGCAAAAGGTCGCACAGCTAGGGCGTGGAAGAGCCAGGATTCGTAGCTAAGTTTGTCTGATTCCACAGCCTTGCTTATAACAACTCTTCTAGGCTGCCGTAACGCGAAGCAAACATTAAGCATGAAAGCAGAGTGAAAGTGAAAGTACATAGCGTCTCCAAGTGTTTAATGAGCACCTCCTCGCTTGAAGGCTTTTCAGCACCAGGCAAACCACTCTGGATGGGGGGATAGGAGATCAGGATTCAGCTTCTTCTTTTGCCATAGATTCTTCCTCCCTGTGGGTCACATGATGGCTCATGGCCCTTCCCGCTTTAATGTTCAGTGCTGCTACTATTCAGCACCTGGGGAAATACAGCTGACTGTGTACAGTGCCGCCCACAAGCATACAAGGGAAGATAAGGCTGATAAGCATATGATTAACCTCCCGAGAGGTGGCAGGACTGGAGACTGTCTTTTCAGTTTCAATACTATTTGGTTTAGTAAAAGCATATTGTTTTGGTATATTACTTTCAAGGAAAAGACAAAGTCAGCCTGTACATGGTCTCATTCAATTTACAGGGTACCCTAGAATTTCATGCACTGTCCATCCAACTAGTCAAGCAGTTATTCCGCAACAAGCATTTAAAACCTACTGAGCTTTAGGCATACTCAATTGCATTTATTGAGCAAATATAGGTGAAGGTAGACCTTGGTAAAAAGTTTTTTTTTAAAAAGAGGATTTTTTCCGCCGAATTGGTTTGGCTCAGTGGATAGAGCATCGGCCTGCGGACTCAGGGGTCCCAGGTTCCATTCCGGTCAGGGGCATGTACCTTGGTTGCGGGCACATCCCCACTGGGGGGCGTGCAGGAGGCAGCCGATCCATCTCTCTCTTCGATGTTTCTGGCTCTCTATCCCTCTCCCTTCTTCTCTGTAAAAAAATCAATAAAATATATATTTTTAAAAAAGAGGATTTTTACATGTTGCTTTCTAAGAGTTTACAACAATCTTTAGGGAGTTGTTGTCCCCCCCCGCCCCCCCCTTTTCTTTCCCACATTATAAAACTAAACCTGGCTCGCGCTTTCTCTTCGGAGGCCCACACAACGCGGAGGACAGGGGTAGGGTGTGCTGAGAGCGCAACCAGCGCCCCCACGAGCCTTCTCAACAAGCCCAAGAGCGAGATGACCGCGGAGGAGCCGCAGAAGCGGGGGGAGGAAGAATTGAACACGGGCCCACTCTCCGTGCTCACGCAGTCCGTCAAGAACAACACCCAGGTGCTCATCCACTGCCGCAACAACAAGAAGCTCCTGGGCCGGGTGAAGGCTTTTGACAGGCACTGCAACATGGTGCTGGAGAATGTGGAGGAGATGGGGACTGAGGTCCCCAAGGGTGGCCAGGTCCAGAAGAAGTCCAAGCCAGTCCACAAGGACCGCTACATCTCCGCGATGTTCCCGCGCGGGCATTCGGCCATTGTGGCCCTGCGGCACCCACTCATCGCTGGCAAGTAGGGGCCTGCTCCCTGCTTGGCGCCAGGCCTCTCGGGCACCAGGACTGCCGGCTGTGTTTTGTAGGCATTCCTCTGCCATAGACAGGCGGATCCGTGACATAGAATAGAGGTCAGCAAACATTGTCTGTGAAGGGCCAGATAGTAAGTAGTGGATCAATATAGCGTCTGTGGCAACTACTTAGCTCTGTCCTTGTAGCACAAAAGCAGCCGGTGACAATACATAAAAGAACAAACATGAATGCGTTCTAATAGACTTTATTTATGGATACTGAAATTTAAATTTCACATAATTTGCACTTGTCACAAAAATAGTATTCTTCGTTTGATTCCCCAATTCTTAGAAAATGTAAAAACCATCATTAGCTTAATTGCTGGACAAAAACAAGCAGCAGTCTGTATTTGGCCTGTGGGCTTGTGATACTGTGATTTATAATAAGAAATATATTTTAGGGCTTCGACCCCATTCCTGGCACAGAGTTCCTAAAACCCTTGTAATTCCCTCTTCTCAAGGGAGGGGAGAAGAACTGGAAGTTGAATCAATTACCACCAATAGCCAATGATTTACTCGGTCATAATTATGCAATGGAGCCTTTTTAGACACTCAAAAGACAGGGTGTAGAGAGTTTCTGCCTCGGCGAGCCCATGGGGGTGCTGGGAGAGTGAGGTGCCCGAAGAGGGTGCAGAGCTTGCCCAGAGTCTCTTCCATCTGGCTGTGCTTGGCAGGAAGGGACTTTTCATACTCATCTTGACGTTTCCTCCTGCCTCATCGTAGTTCCTATATATCTCTATCTATGTCATTTATTAGTAAACCACATTAGCAAATTAGTGGCCACTCCTGCTTGTTCCCTGTGGTATTCTAATTTGCAACCCTTTGCTAAGTGCTCAGCACGTTCATGTGGAAGACATAGGATAGTCAGGACGATTCCGTGACCACCCACCACACCAGCATCCTGAACACTGTCTCTGAGATAGAGAAGCTGCTGGTTCAGACCCCCAAACTCCAACTCGCCCCAGGAAACAAGCCTTGCAGCCACCAGGCCATTTCCTTTCCCTCCGAGACCTTAGCATCGGATCCTCCTGGTTTTCTCTCATCTCACTCTGCAGTTTGCACAGGCTTTAGCGTACTTCGTGTGTTCTTCAGGTTTTTAATTTAACAGTGGAAGCAGAACTTTTCTTATCCTGGTTACAGACCCCTCTCCAAGAGGAAGAAGACCCTACGCAAGAGAAAGCCGGGAGGTGGAGGTGAGACACTTTAGTATCTAATTTGGGGAAACCTGGTCAATTCCCAGAGAGAGCAGAGCCTGCGTTTGGAAAAGGGGCGGCGGGGTGGGGGTGGGGGGCTGGACGCCGGCGACCCCACGTGACCCCGGGGGCCCGGGGTTGGGTCGACCCCGCCCCTCTGCCTGCCGCCGCCGCCGCCGCCGCCGGGGGGCGCATGCGCAGCCCGTGTTAGTGATGGAGGAGAGAAGATGGCGGAAGCGGAGTGAGTGACTCGCTGGTGACTGATGTCGTAACCGGGGGGTGAATGGGGGCAGCGACACGTCCTCCAAGGGGCAAGCTCAGGGCTGTCTCGCGGGCAGTGCGGGGAAGGGGAGGCCCGCGGGCTTCCTCGTCGTGGAGGAGCCCGCTCGGCCCGCGTCCGGGGGGTGGAGGCGACCAGTGAGGGTCCAGTTACCTCCAGGCGGGAGCGCCCCTTCCGTCACCGGGTCCCGGATGGGTGGGCCCCCGTCCTCAGGGTCACCGCCGGGACCCCGGCCCCTGGGCTGCAGCCCTGTGGGCCCCCCGGGCGCTGTCATCCCTGCCAGCGGGCCCCGCGGGCAGCCTGGGGACGGAGCGCGCGCCGGGCCCGCGGAGGCTGGGCTGGGCTGGGCGGCCGCGGCCAGGCCTCCTCCGCGCCACCCCCTCGGCCTCGGTGGGAAACCCCGAGACGGGGGGTGCCCGCCGCCCGCCCCCGGGAGGCGCGGAGGAGGGGTCCTCGCAGCGGCGGGGGCTGCTGGGGGGCCGGCCAGGCGGCACCCCCTGGAAGGGAGGCGCTTCCCCGCGGTCCTCGGCTGCGGGCCGCTGCCGCCCCGGGGCCGCGCTCCTGCCGGCGGCGTGATGCTGTGCCCGGGAGACACGCCGACTGCGTCCGCCCGGTAGGCCTGGGGGCGCCCGCCGGGCCGCCGGCTGTGCTGCCGGCATCGAACTCCGCGGGGGACGGTGGAGTTGCAGAAACTGCCCCTTTGTGCCGGGTCTCCAGATGCATGTCAGTGGTTGGGCCGGTTCCGCTCGGCGAGGGGTGGCGTTGTGCCGACCGTTTGGGTTCTCTGTGACCATTTTTGGTTCGTTAGGGCTGGGGGTCGAGGGTCCGGTGGGGCGGAATGGCACGCGCTGTCCAGGGACCGGCCTGGAAGCGGACTCGCGGCCCAGCGCTGGGCCGAGGTTCGGGGCGTTGGGACAGCCGGTCACTGGGAAGAAGTTTACCGGATCGACCACAGCGTGTTCCGTTGTTGAGCAGTGACCGCGCGGTGCTGCGGTCTGAGTATTGGGATGCAGTCTGAAAAACTGCTTAAAAGCCAGCAGAGAAGCGTAAGGATGTAGGAGTCATTTACGAATCAAAAAAGTAAGTGTAGTCAGCTTGGCCCCATTCACTTTTCCTCTCATTAAATCGAGATTTTTAAAAAGCATATAAATATTATTTACATAAAGGACAAAGAAAACTTGTACATTAAAGGTATGGGAATAGTGTATGGGTACACAATTAGTGCCACATTCCTTTGTCTTCTCCTGAAGTAGAAAGTGTTCATATGACATACATTCTGACTTGTCGGTGCTGCTCATGGGAGGTCCGCCAGATTTTGTTTCTGGGAAGAAAAGATGGGACATAAGGGCAGATAAAGCGAGTATATGCTCGGTGCTCTTTCACCATGGTGGTGCATTTTTCACCCCCCACAAAACCCACTTGTAGTTCTAGTTTCTAACAATATTGAGGCCCTTAGAATTGACTTAAATTGTTTGAATTTATTCAGATATAAATTCTGTATTTAGTAGAACTTTATACAACAGGGAAGTGAGTTCATAATATTAGAAGGGGAAAAATCAGAAAGTCTTGTACACAAATGTACTTTACTGTCCATTCCTGAGGAAAGTGACATAATTATGCTCTTTTCAAATTTTAGGACAATTCTTTGTGAAAAAGAGATTTTGGTAAAGAAGTGGGGAAATTGTTGTCAGCTCTTCTCTATGGGGTCAGAGTAATCTGCTTATAAGTATAACTCATTATACTTATTAGATGTAGTGAGATTAATTAGGGAAAAAGCTAGTGTGATTTTTTATTAACTTATTTTCTAAAAGAACTTACTTGTAAAGCAAGTATATATGGTAGCCAAAAATTAAGCTAATTAGCACAAGCCCTTAGGCACACTATTTTAATGTTATAGATAAGAATGATTTGAAAAAAAAAAGAAAAGAAAGATTTGAACTTGTAGTTAGTATGGTCAGAAGAATGTAAATTATATTTTAAATTCCCTGAAGTTGCTTTAGTTTTTATTTTCCTAGGTAGTTTAGTATTCACTCATCACCTGTTTTGGTTTCAAAATACTCATCTTCTTTCAATAATGAAAATAAATTTTAGACCCGGCTTTATCTGTGTTACATATCCCAAATAATTTAAATTCAAATTTAGTTGGTATTAAGTATTAAATATGCTATTTATTTGTGAAGTACTTTTTTAAAAATTGTTTTATTGCTTAAAGTATTACAAAGAGTATTACATATGTCTCCTTTTTTTCCCACCCTTGACAATCCCCTGGCCTCCCCTACCCCCCAGTGTCTATGTCCATTGTTTATGCTTATATGCATGCATACAAGTCCTTCGGTTGATCTCTTACCCCCACCGCCCCACCCCCCAACCCTCCCCAGCCTTCCCGCTGTAGTTTGACAGTCTGTTCGAGGCTGCTCTGCCTCTGTATCTATTATTGTTCATAAGTTTATAGTGGTCTTTATTATCCATGAATGAGTGAGATCATGTGGTATTTTTCCTTCATTGACTGGCTTATTTCACTTAGCATAATGCTCTCCAGTTCCATCCATGCCGTTGCAAATGGTAAGAGTTCCTTCTTTTTTACAGCAGCATAGTATTCCATCGTGTAGATGTACCACAGTTTTCTAATCCATTCATCTGCTGATGGGCACTTAGGCTGTTTCCAGATCTTAGCTATGGTGAATTGTGCTGCTATGAACATAGGGGTGCATATATCCTTTCTGATTGGTGTTTCTGATTTCTTGGGATATATTCAAGGTGTTTATGGTGACTGTGTGCTATCTGTGTTTTGAGGACCTTCTTAGAAATTTAGACTTGATAATTTCTTTGGAATTATTAAATATTATTTAAAACCCATAAGATAATGCTTTTGCCAGTACAAACCCTTTGTGTTATCTGCCAGATTTAAGGACCACGGTACAGCTATGGATAGTGAACCAAACCCTGGAACAT
This sequence comes from Myotis yumanensis, assembly GCF_028538775.1. Lineage (NCBI taxonomy): Eukaryota > Metazoa > Chordata > Mammalia > Chiroptera > Vespertilionidae > Myotis > Myotis yumanensis. The sequence goes on from NW_027223753.1 coordinate 186,649,843, forward strand.
CTTCTGTGTCGACAACAACCAGTAGCACTACCACTACCACCATCACCACTTCCTCCTCTCGAATGCAGCAACCACAGATCTCAGTCTACAGTGGCTCAGACCGACATGCTGTACAGGTATTTCAGTTATAAAGATGGGTAGGCTAAGACTTAGGATGTCATTATTTTTGCTTATGCCAAATTTTGTTTCATATCCAATGAATTATATGATATCCTCTAAGTACAGTTAGAATTATTAATGTTCAAAACACTCAAAAAGTTACTTAATAATTATTCTGTTGAGAGGGCTTACATTTGTCAGAGTGTAGCTTTTTTTAAAAAATCTTTATTGTTGAAAGTCTTACATAGGTTCTCTTTTTCCCCCCATTTAACCTCTTCCAGTCCGTTCTTATTCCCCCCTACCCCCCTCCCACCCCTGAGTGTAGCTTTTAAAATATGTAAGGAAAATTATAATTGGAAGCTGTCTAGCTGCTGCTGCAGTATGGATATACTCAGTCTAGAGCCCCAACATGCAGAATGGCTCTAGGTTTTTGGGGGTTATTTTATATTTGGACCCATAATATAGACTTAGGGAGATCTATTCAGGTCTGTAGATGTGTTAAGAGGTTCATTTTAAACTTAAGAACCCTAAGGAGAAGGATTCATTCTAAAGCTCTTAGGGGCAGAGGTGGAAAGGAATTCTAAGGAGGAAAAATCTTGGGCTCTTCACTTAGTTGAGAAAATTAAATTTACTTGGTTAACCTTTATAATAATGGAAGTTAAGGCAATATGGTATTGCATATAAAGGACATGGGCATTGCAGTCTGATATGCTCTTTGAATTTCACTTTCTCATTAGTAGTTATATAATCTTGGGTGGGAGGCATAATAGCCTCAGGAAACTGTAAAATGAGGATGAGACCACCACTTTATTAGTTATTATGAGGATTAAAGGAAGCATCTAGAACTGTGTGGGCACATTAGATGTATCCAGTTCGTAATAATAGCTAACATTTATTGAACAGTTTCTATGATAAAAGTTTTGCATGGGTTATTAGATACTATTATTATCTCCATTTTATAAATGGGAAAACTGATGTTTTACTAGTAAGTAGTCTGACTTTCCTAAACTCATAAAGCTAGTAGGGTCTCTGATTCTGGAGTTGCGCCCTTAACCACTCTTTGAGTTCTTATTTTTTTTCCATTATACCTGCTTATTCTCTCTAGATTCCCCATAATTGCATTCTACATTGAAAATAACTTTGCAACATAGTCCTCTCCCTATTCATTTTTTCTAGAGTGGATACCTCAGTATAATGACTATTTAACTGTTGTATGGTTTAGGATTCTGACGTTACCATGGGTGGAATCAGAATTGTTGGAGACCCAGTCAGTTAAAAAATTCAAACTGGAATGCAGAATGTGTTTTTAATGTTCTTCATCTTTCTCTGAGGCAAGGGATATAGGGAAGAGTATCAAGATCTTTGAACATACAGATGATGTGATATTTTAATATGCCATTTGTTCTCTAGTTTTTACCTGAGCTGGATGTGTTAATAAGAAACAGTGTTATGTACCGCATAGGGAATATAGTCAATATTACCGTAATAACTTTGTATAGTGTGATCACTTCATAAGGCATATAGATGTTGAATCACTGTGTTGTACACCTGGAAGTATTATATTAATACTTTAATAAAAATTTTTAAAGTGTTACTGGAAGTATATAGATATAGATATTTCTCATAAATAGCACTAACACTAGTTTGCATAATATCCTAGAATTGCTTCCCCTAAAATACCATCAAATCAATATTTATTGAACTAAGTAGTTCTTTAATACCTTCAGCTTTCATTTTCAGTCATTTGAATGTTCTTTATCATCCTCATTCCTTTAGAGCAGGGGTGTGGAACCTTTTTTTTGCCAAGGGCCATTTGGATATTTATAACATCACTAGAGGCCTGGTGCACGAAATTCATGCATGGGCGGGGGTGGGGGGTGGGGGGGTTGTCCCTCAGCCCGGCCTGTGTCTTCTTGCAGTCGGACATCCCCCGAGGGCTCCTGGACTGCAAGAGGAATTTCATGCCCTGGGCCTCTAGTACTGTTATAATCCTAAATTACTTGATGCTGGTCTATAGTCCTCTGCAACTAGGGGTCAGAAGCCTACATTGATATTGTGACAGAAGTCTGTAGCAGGCTTAGCAATTTGGAGTTGGAGAAATGAGATATGAACAAGTGAAAGTAAACAATACCAAGGAAATATGCTTTCTTGGAATTTTGTGGTTCAAGGTGTCCTGAGTCATACCCTAAAGCTGTAGGATATGGCTCTATTTCTCCCTTATCTCTCTGGTTTGATGCTGCTGTTAGAGTTCTATGCTGTTTCAGAGTCACAGTGGGCATGCTGTGACTTTGGGATGTGGTTGCAGAGGACTACCATAGTCTGACTTATTGGTTTGGGCAGGTAAAGAATTTTTCTCTGTTAATAGAATGGTTGTTTTTTCTGTGTTTATGAAGTTTCAGGCTCAGATTTTATATTATACTAATACATATTTTCAGTAACACTTTTATAGGAATTATTTTAGTAAGAATAGTTTTATTCTATTGTTGAAACAATTGAAACACAGAATCTGACATTTAAAAAACATTTATAAATGTTTGAAAAATTACATTTGAAAGGTAATTAGTAATTTTCTAAAAAGTAAATTGCTTTATAATTTTATGATGATTAATATAATACCTACTCATTCTAAAGTTTTTTCAGTAATTTAAAGAAAAATAGAGCCTTAACTGGTTTAGCTCAGTGGATAGAGCATCAGTCTGCGGACTGAAGAGTCCCAGGTTCGATTACTGTCAAGGGCACATGTGGGCTCGATCCCCAGTAAGGGGCGTACAGGAGGCAGTTGATCAATGATTTTCTCTCATCATTGATATTTCTATCTCTCTCTTCCTCTCCCTCTCTGAAATCAATAAAACTATATTTAAAAAAGAAAAAGAAAAGTACAAACGAGAAGGTAAAAATCATCTCTAATCCAGTTTGGTAGTCTTTTAACGTTTTCCTGTATATTCTTTCAAAACTTTTAATATAGCCATAGCTGGTTTGGCTCAGTGGATAGAGTGTCGGCCTGTGGACTGAAGGGTCCTGGGTTTGATTCTGGTCTTGGGCACATGCCCGGGTTGTGGGCTCCATCCCCAGTGTGGGGAGTGCAGGAGGCGGCCGATCAGTGATTCTCTCTCATCCATTGATGTTTCTGTCTCTCTCTCCCACTCCCTTCCTCTCTGAAATCAATTTAAAAAAAAATTTAAAGTATTATTAAAAAACACACAAACTTTTAATATAAAAGGGCATTTGACTCTATACACTATTTAGTAGCCTGCTTTTTTCACCTTATGATGTATTTGGGAATTATTTTTGTTAATTAATGTAGATACACTAGTATGTGCTATGTTGTACAGTAGCTACTAGCTTATGTGGCTATTTATATTTAACTTAAAATGAAGTAAAATTAAAAACTCAATTCCTTAGTTGCACTGGACACATTGTAAGTGCTCAGGAGACACATGTGGCTAGTGGCTACTATATTGGGCAGCAGGAGACACATGTGGTTAGTGGCTACTATATTGGGCAGCACTGCTTTGCATTACTATTTGTAATGGCTTCAGGGTTATACGTATTCCTTCCTGTACCCAAGCCCTGAATTCTGCCAAGTTTTATTCAAAATGCTTATACCAATTTACATTTTTATGACCATTTATGAGAGTACCTGTTTCCTCAGTTAGTAGTCTTTTAAATCTTTATCCATCTGAAAGTTGGAAAATAATATCCTGTTTTAATTTGTAATTTTTGTCTGTTAATGGGATTGAAGATCTTTTCAAATGGTTGTTTGCACCTTTTTTCTTTTGTGAATTGACTATACAGGGTAGTTTTAATTTGTATGGATTTAATTTGTGCAATCCTAGAGATATGTAATTAGGAGAGAACTATGTTAATAAGCTTTTGACAGTGAATATTCAAGTAGCAAAATTTTAAACTTTCACTTTTTTAATACTTTATTTTATGGTTAAGATTATGGTTTGACATTGGTTCAATTGACTTATCACAGGTAATTCAACAGGCATTGCATCGCCCCTCCAGCTCAGCTGCTCAGTACCTTCAGCAAATGTATGCAGCTCAACAGCAGCACTTAATGCTGCACACTGCAGCTCTTCAGCAGCAGCACTTAAGCAGCTCCCAGCTTCAGAGCCTTGCTGCCGTTCAGGTGAGAGTGGAATAAATGAAAAATTATGAGGCCTAAGTTGACATTATTTCCAGATACTGCAGAAAATAAATGAATTGGGTATTATTTCAGAGTTCAGATGTTTTGTGATAATTTTTTATTAAGGAAATATAATAGGCTGCCAAATGGAACTTAATTTAAAAAATAATGGATATGTTTTATATATTACTCTGTTGCTTTTTCTTCCACTGCTTTTTATCTACATTGCAGGATTGCTACGCTAGTGTCATGATTTTGCATGTAAAATTTTAGGTATAACAGTGAATACTTAGGATTAGGTGAATTATATTTACATTTTAACAAAAAAAGTTGTTTTTCCAGTATGCAAGAAATTTACACTATTGAAAAAAATCAAACGGTATAAAATTGTTTATAAGAGTTAAAGTAGAAGTATTCCTTTACTACACCCACTGCTGTTTTCCACTCTTCAGGGTTGGCCACTGTATCAGTTAATATGTAACCCTCCAGAAATTTTCTGTATAAAGATATGCATATGTACTTTCTAAAATCTAATCACACTATTCCTACTAATAACAGGATGATTTTATGATTAAATGCTTGTGTTTTAAAAAAGATTTTCATTATTATTCTGTTTATTTAAATAAAACTACATGTGAGATTTAATCTTAAATCTTACTGGAGGAGGATCTCAGTTGACTGAACCTGAAAAAGGTTTATATCTATTGTAATCACATACCCAGCTGTTGCTTTTTCTTGGTAGTGTAATTTTAAGTAACATCGTGTTTGTGATATGAGTTAGGAAACTGAAACCCACTGGCACTTGACGTAGCTTCAATTTCTTTTTTGTAATGTTGCAGTGGTGATTCCACTAAAGAAGATAGAAGCCTGTAGAGTAAAACTGACAATGAGTGCAGCTATTAAAATCATATTACCCTTTGGGTCCTGTTTCCACCATTCAGCTTTTTTGTTTTTTCTTAATCTGTTTGGCCAAAGCTTAATCCATGTTCACTGTAAAATGAATAGCTTCATATATAGACATTTTTACTTTTCTTATGGTTTTGTGGTATCCTGGTACCAGAAAGATTTTAACTCTAGGTTTTTATGGACATATTATAAAGATCTTGTTATTTTAGGCAAGTTTATCCAGTGGAAGACCATCTACATCCCCCACAGGAAGTGTCACACAACAGTCAAGTATGTCCCAGACGTCTGTAAGTGCCCTAAACTTTTTCCTGGATTTAAAAATTTTAATTATTGCTTTCCAAAAGTAAACCATTAATATTTGCAAAGCTGTTAATTGTATATTTGTTTAAATACTATTTAAGTAAAAAGTACCTAGAAGTAAGAATGATAAGGTTCAAGAATTCAGAACTAATGTTAAATTTCGGAAAATCTGAGTCTAAAAATATTTTTGTTTTACTTCTTATACATTGTTTCCCATGAAGTGTATTCAGGTCTTTTGTGGTTCTAAATGATTGCAGTTTTCAGTATGTATTGAAAGCCTGAAATGTACAATGCACGGGTATTAGGCCATGCATTTACTGTGATATACTACAGAATGTCATATCCTTGGTAGACATCTAAATGTTTCTAGCTTTTTCTCTGAAATTCACATTTTAGAAATTATACATTTCAGCTTATGCTTACTTGAGTTATCTGGGTCAAATTTACAATTAGTCCACTCAAGATAGTATAATTTATTTTGAAAAAGGTGTAAAAGAAAGCTGGTTTGCTCTCTTGCATATATTGTGGGAAATTGTGCAAACTTTCCTGGTTAAAAGAAATTTATAGGCATGGTAATACTTGTTTAACTTTTTATATAATTTCAAATTGCAAGAATAATAAAAAGATTTACTCAGATTTACCAGTTGTTAGCATTTTGGTTCATTGCTTTATCATTTTCTTTCTCTACATATTTACATATTGTTTTTTTCTGAATCCTTTGTGGGTATGTTGAGCCATGTTTCTTTAGTCCTATATATTTTGATATATATTTACTAGAAACAAAGTCATTCCTTTACGAAGCCACACGAAAATGATCAAATTCCGTAAACTTAACATTGCTGCAATGTAGTGTATATTAAAATTTCATCAGTTGTCCTAGGTTTATCAATCTCATCACTATAGATGTTTTGGACCAGATAATTCTTTTTTTCTTTTTTTAATTTTTATTTATTGATTTTAGAGAGAAAGGAGAGAGACAGAGGGAGAAACATTGCACTCATTGGTTGATTCTTGTATGAACCCAGAACCTTGGCATATCGGGACAATGCTCTAACCAACTGAGCTAACCAGCCAAAGATGGACCAGATAATTCTTTGTTTTGGGGGCTGTCTTGTGCATTATAGAATGTTTAGCAACACCCTTAGCTTCTAGCCACTTAGATATCAGTACACTGTGGCCCTCCCCCTTCCTCCATTGTGACCTCCAAAAATGTCTCTAGGCACATTTTGCCTAATGTTTTCTAGGGACAGAATTGCCCCTTGAGAACCATTGAGTTAACCCTATAATGTCCTTCCTAGCTACTTTTTCTTGATCCAATGTGGTAATATGTTAATGCTTTGTAAAATTAACTCCAACAGAATATTGTTTGTAGATTGCTAAGGAATTGAAGGTGAACTTGTGCTGTCCTTCTTTAGCTAAGGGAAGTATCCTGGAATATAAATAGAATTAGTTAAAAAAGAAATTACTTATGCTTTGAAAATGTTAGACTGAAGGAAATGAAAAATCTAAGTAATATGGCCTTACGTATTGATACTAAACATTTTGTGGACTGGTTAAAAACCTTATAGACCAATTCTTTATTCCATGAAATACTGGAATAACTTTTGACAACATAGAGATACGTGTTTTTAAAATTTTTCTCTTCACATTATTAAAAGGTATCCTTTTAAACTATTTTTCTTTCATTACGATTTTATGAATGTGACTTTCACAGAAATTATAATTCCAGTGATTGTGCTTAATTTTTATGACATTGTTAGTGCTACTTGTCATAAATTAGGCAGCTTGTGTCCTGAAATATGCCAGAGCCTGTGAGTGGCTGCTGGGGAAAAGAAGTAAGTAGGGAGAATAGATATCCAGAAAAAGAAATAATATATTGGCCGAACCGGTTTGGCTCAGTGGATAGAGCATTGGCCTGCGGACTAAAGGGTCCCAGGTTCGATTCCGGTCAAGGGCATGTACCTTGGTTGTGGGCACATCCCTACTGGGGGGGCGTGCAGGTTGATTGATCTCTCTCATCGATGTTTCTAACTCTCTATCCCTCTCCCTTCTTCTCTGTAAAAAATCAATAAAATATATTTTAAAAAAAAGAAATAATATATTGCATTTGTTTTCTTTTTTAAAAAAGATATATTTATATTGATACAGAGCAGTGGTTCTCAACCTTCCTAATGCCGTGACCCTTTAATACAGTTCCTCATGTTGTGGTGACCCCTGACCACAACATTATTTTTGTTGCTACTTCATAATTGTAATTTTGCTACTGTTATGAATCGTAATGTAAATATCTGATATGCAGGATGTATTTTCATTGTTACAAATTGAACATAATTAAAGCATAGTGATTAATCACAAAAACAATATGTAATTATATATGTGTTTTCTGATGGTCTTAGGCGACCCCTGTGAAGGGTCGTTTGACCCCCAAAGGGGTTGCGACCCACAGGTTGGCGACCCACAGGTTGAGAACCGCTGATATAGAGGAAGGAAGAGGGAGAGAGAGAGAAACATCAATGAGGGGAGAGAATCATTGATCAGCTGCCACTTACATGCCCCCTACTGGGGATCGAGCCCACAATCCAAGCATGTGCCCTTGACTGGAATCGAACCTGGGACCCTTCAGTCCACAGGCCGATGCTCTATCCACTGAGCCAAACTGGCTAGGGCCATTTGTTTTATTTTCTATTCCAGTTGAGCAATAGCTCAAGTAAGTTGACCAGCATTTCAAATTATGATACCCAAGATTGCTTAATAAATTTAGGTCAAGCTCTGAAAGACGGGCAGAGCATGGTAGCAGAACTCTTTAGGTAGTGACCATAATGATCTGTCCGGTGGCAGACTAGTAGTTTGCTTATTTTGAGGTAAGTTTTCAGATAACAGTGAAAGTCATGGGAATTAGTCCAGCCTCCAGTAGAAAAAAGGGATACAAGTTAGTTTGTCAAATTAACAGCCAAATAAGTTGGGGTTTAGAGTAGGAGTGGGATCCCAATGGGGAAATGGAATATTGTATTTTTAAAAAATGGAGTCAAAATCCAGTGATACCACTTGGGAAACTATGTATGTGGAGAAATCTATTCTTAATATAATGTATAGGTAATTAGTGGGTGCCAGTATCCTCTTATTTACCCTCATTAGAACAGAAAGACTAATTCTAGATACTTATCAGTAGTGAGTGTTGATTTTATGATTGATTAGCTCTAAAACTAGTTGGAACTGAGCCTTTAGATGTCTTTGTACTTCAACTAAATGAGACTAAGATTTAGTTAAACTTGGATTGTCTAAAATGAAATCTAAACCAATTAAAAACTCTTCTGCAAAGGCATCAGCAAAGTTAAAAAATAACAAAATGGTTGAAAATATATTTAAACCATATTTATTAACCAGCTTATGTTTGTGAAATAGCAATGGCTCTTTTATATCAGTAAGATAAACAGTGAGAATTCACAAAATACCTGCATTAGTAATTTTCAAAAGAAAGACTATTTTTAGCTTTTAAATACATGAAAATATATTTATCATATTAGTAATAAAGAAACATATGTAAAACAACAATGACAGACTATTTTCACTTCTCAAATTAGAAAACAAGGAAAAGCATTGAGACAATACCCGTTGTTGGCAAGGATGTGAGAAAGTAGGCAGACTCATTGTTAATGGAAATGTAATTGGTATAGTTTTTCTAGACAGTTATTTGGCAATGTGTATAAAAATTTAAACTGTGCATGCCCTTTCATATGGCACTCTCATTTTTAGTGATGTCATTTACTAAAAAGGACAGATAATTATGCAGAATGATATAGATAATTATGCAAATATGCATGGTTTATAATAGTGAGTAATTATAAACAATATACATGTCCTTTAATTGAGGATTAATTTTACAGAGAGACTTAGATTTTCATTAGGTATTAAGTTGAAAAATAGCAAGAATGTATAGTATGATCTCATTTACTTTATCTATTTAGGTTATTCTATTCTTTCAGTTCTAAACTTTCCATTTGGTTCTTTATATCTTCTGTTTCTTTGCTGAGAGTATATTTTTCACTTGATTCAGTCAGGCTCATAACTGCTTATTCAGAGATGATTGCTTTAAAATCTTTCTCAGATAATTATATCTTGTCTTGGTGTTGGCATTTATTTATCAATTGTCTTTCATTCGGCTTGAGAGCTCTTTCTAGTTCTTTAATACAGTGAGTGATTTTTGATTAAAACTTGGACATTTTCAGTATTATGTTATGAGACAGGTTCCCCATTTGGTCTCCATTGATACCCAAAGGGGTGCTCCTTGTAATTGCTGAGTGGGGGGTGAGAGTTCTGGCTCCTCACTGGGCCCCCACTGATGCTTTCCTGGCTGGCAGAGATAGGACTGCTTCCCATATGGTCTCCACTGATTCTGCAGGGAACAGGTGGGTTTGTGGTGGTGGTCTGTTATTGCCTGGCTAGAATTAAAGTCCTGGCTCTCTACCTGCCCTTCTCTGACACTAACCCTTTGGAGGGAATAGGGGATTGGGGTGCCTATTAGTAGGTCTTTGCTGGTGTGGGTGTGGGTGGGGCCACAATGTTTTCTGTGAAGTAGAGCAATTAAAAAATAAAAACTTGCTAGGCTGTCTCTTTCCTGGTCCTTTGGCTAGAAATAGCAGGCTTCTGTTGGGGCTCCTTCTTGTCTGTGCCCATTGATGTTTTAGTGGTACAGTCTTCTTGAGCCCAAAGTTTGGGTTATATGAGAAATAAAGAAATCCCAGGGAGCTCACACCCACATTGTTTACTGGGTCCTGAGGTCTCTAGCCAGTCTGCTTTTCCCACCTTTGGGATTATCTTATGTTTATCTAGGGTTTTTAGTAATAATTAGGAAGAGGAAGAGGGAAAAGTATGTCTATTCCATCTTTCTGGAAACAGACTTCCTGTCATTTAACTTGCTATTTTTTTTAAAAATTGATCTCAGAGAGAGGAAGGGAGAGGGAGAGAGAGATAGAAACATCAATGATGAGAGAGAATCATTGATCAGCTGCCTCCTGCATGCCCCCAACTGGGGATTGAGTATGAAACCTGGACATGTGCCCTGACCAAGAATTGAACCAGGTTCTCCTGGTTCATAGGTCGACGCTCAACCACTGAGCCACACTGGCTGGGCTTAACTTATTTTTTAAAAGTTATATCTATATATCTGATTATGCAGGAAGAAAATCTGTGATACACAACAAACTGTTAATCAGTGGTTATTTCTGATTGAAGAACTCTATTTTATTGTTTTTTATATTGCCTAAGTAAAATGTGAATACACTCTCATTGTCTAAACGACAGACAATACAAGTGTATAGAGTGCTTCAATACTGTGACAGTTGACCTGGTAGCTTTGACTGCTACTAAGTGACTAATGGGCAGGTAGTGTGTACAGTGTGTATGTGCTGGACAAAGGGATGATTCATGTCCCATGTGGGATGGAGCAGGATGGTGTAAGATTTCATCATGCTACTCAGAATGACATGCAATTTAAAACTTATGAATTGTTTATTTCTGGAATTTTTCACTTAATATTTTTGGACTAATTTGTGAAAAGCAAAACCACGGATAAGGGGGGACCACTATGCATTATTGTTTGTATATACAGTGTAGTCACTTGTCTCTCAACATGTTCTTCTCATATGTGATTTACACACACACACACACACACACACACATTTGTATGTAATTATATAAGTAAGATTATACTACATGTAATTCTGTAGTATTTTTCTCTTAACGTTGGGCCATTAAGATATTTTCATTCCATATAATATAGGTATACATTATTTTTTTTATGTCTGTATACTGTTTCTCCCTGTAGATAATACTGAGTTGATTCTGATCAGTCAATTGTCAGCAGTGGCTCTCAAATGGGCTTTGGCTCTAGAGAGTACTCTGGGCCAGAGACCCTGTGTAACCTTCTGTTGGGGACCCCAAGAGGTGGTTGGGAGTTAAATGGCTATTCTTAGCAGACTAGGTTTTATCTGGTGACTCTTGGAATCAGTGCCAGTGGGAAGAGACTCCAGGAATAGGACTTAAGCAGTAAGTTCCTTTATGAAGTGTGGGGCCAGGATTGGCCAAGGCTTTAAAGTGAAAGGGACTTAGGAGTGTTGGGATGTAATTGACAGAGAACTATTAAGGGCATCTGGTTCAGGTCAGTGGAACAAAGCAGGAAAGAGAGGAGAACCTTACCAGTTGTGGAAAGTAATGAAAGTTTCTGTTAGGCCAGCAGTGGAGATGACTTCTTGCAGAGGTGAGGACTAATCTACGCACTCTCACGGGTTGGGCATTCATTAGTAGACACTGCCTGACATGTTATTTGCTATATGGAACTTAAAAATAAACATGATATTTGTTCTTTGATCTCACTACGTAGACAAAGTGAAATGCAATTCAGGTGGTTAGGAAGTAACTATTCAGTTTTCTCACTTCCTTTTTTTCTTTTTAAAGACCAAGAAAAGTATTCTGTCTGTACTTTGTGTTCTATTTCCTTAAAGAGTACTCAGGCATTTTAGCTATCAGCCAGTCATTTTTTAAAAAGACTTTTATTATGTTTTTGTTTAAAGAGTGTGTGGTTTGTGCCTCTTCCTCCCCCACCCCATCACTGACTGAAAAAAGTGCCAAGGCATTATTACTGCAGACTGACCCAGATTATTGATAGAGCTTTCAAGTTATAGGAAAGCCCCTGAATGCCAAAATACATGAGTTGGAAAACCTGGGTTCAGTTTTACACTGCTAAGTGATTTAATCTTTGGAGCAAGGCTTTATCCAAAATGTCTATTTGTAGAGTGATATAGAAAAAGATTACATTTTGGGGGGTTTCTTAATAATTTATTATATAGCACATCAAAAATTTATTATCTAGCACATCTCTACATTTTTACTCTGCTTTGTTAAAGGCTATACCTAAATTATTGTTTCTCTCTATATCTGTCTCTCTTTCTCACACACACACTCATGTTCTTTGTGATGGACTTATATATTACATTAAAACTCTGAAATATGCCTTAAAATAACATGGTATTTATTAACTTAATAAACTTATTGAATGAAGGCATTTTTACGGATATTGGATATATGAAGATGAATAACACATGGTCCCCACCCTTAAAGAAATAAATTATTGTTTAGAAGGGTAGAAGTATATGCCAGAGTATCTGGAAGATAATAGACAAAAAGAAGGTAAAATAGTTTTACTATGGGATGTGGGGATGCCTGGAAAAGCTTATTAGAGCTGAAGATTTTTGAGAGGGAGTTGTTCACGGTATAGGTGGAGAGGGGGCAGGGCTTGGGGGCATTCAGTCCAGTCCAGAGCATTATTACCAGGGCCATAGAGGCTGGAGAAATCATGATATTGCAAATAGCTTCATATGGCTAATGTGAAGGGTATTGTATAGAAGAGTGGGAGGACATGGTGCTAGTGAGTCAGGAGAGGTTGAATGTTATGCAGAAGGTTTTTAAATGGTTAATTAATATTAATAAAATCAGGGAAATATTATCTGGCAAGGAGGGGGAGGCAAGATTCCAGGTGGGGGATCAAATTGCATCTGCTAAAGAAATATAGATGGAAGTGCCATGGGCCCTAGACTCTCAAACTAAGTGATTAAAAATCAAAATGAGAATGAGGAGAATAAAGGTGGAGAATCAATAAGATACATGTATGGTAATGGAGAGGGAAGAATCAGTATGACTCCCAGATAATCTGTTTTGGGGGATTTTAGAAGATGCTGGTGGCCATTTGAGAAGAAGTTGTCTTAAGAAGGAATAATAATAAGTTTGATGTTTGAGACATCCAGTAAGATGTCTTTGGTAAGTAATTGGATCTGGAGCTCAGAATAAGAGTTTGTCTTCAAGGATTAAGAGTAATCATGATTGAATTTTTTGACACTATGGGGATAGATGTGATAATTTAGGAATTTAAGAAGAGAAGTATTAAAAATAAAACATGAACATTTTGGAGATGGGTCAGAAGATTGAGGAGGAATGGTCTGAAAAAAATTCACTGAATTTGTTGGATACACTGATTATTGTTAATGGGAGTTTTAGTAGTGTGCTAGGAGTAAAAGATTGCAGACTAGTTCTGTATATTATGTTTACTGAATTACAGGTTTAAGTATTTCATTAAAATTAAGAAATATTTAAAAGATACAGCTAAATTTAGAGAATTAATTAACCAACTCTTGTATATCCTCTGTAAAGTTTTTTAAAAGCTTTATTTTAAAATAATTGTAGACTCATAGGAAGTTACAAAAAATAGTACAGAGACATCCTTCTCTATAACCTTTACTCAGCCTCCTCCATTCACTTGTTCTTTTTTTAATTTGTTTTGTTAATCCTTACCCAAGGATATTTTTTCCATTGATTTTTAGAGAGAATGAAGGGTGAGGGAGAGACAGAGAGAGAAACATCGATTAGTTGCCTCCATGCCCCGGCTGGGTACATGCCCTTGACCAGAATTGAACCTGAGACCCTTCATTTGGAGAGCCGACACTCTAACCACTGAGTGAGATTGGCTAGGACCACCTGCTCATTTTAACAAATGTCCTGAAAAATGCTAATGTTTGGGATGGATTGTGGAACTATACAGGTAGTGTCGATTTGTATTCTGTTCCTCCGCATGGTGCAAATCTGGAGTTTTGATTTTCATAGGAGCCTCTCTGCCCACACTGGGAGCAGGGAAGATGGCAAGCTGCCTTGCTGTTTCTCAGGGCATATGGGTGGAGCTTCTCCAGCTTCCTTTTCACGTATTGAACAGACCTTTTGAGGATCTTGGCTCAAAATAGGGGTTTTACTTCCAGCTTTCCCTGAAAATAGGCTCAAAATTAGGTCTTCTACTAGTATCTCTGTAGGCCAGTGTCCCCTGAGACTACGTTGGTGTCAGCTGGGACTTTAGGTCTTTGAGTTTCTTCTTTTCTGCCACCTAGAAATCTTCCCCTCCCCCTCTTTTTTAATCCTCACTGGAGAACATGTTTATTGATTTTACAGAGGAAAGGAAGGAGGGAGGGAGAAAGAGAGATACAGAGAAACAGAAACGTGGATTGGTTGCTTCCTGTATGTGCCTCAACCAGGGATGAACGTGCAACCTTTTGGTGTATGGGACAACACTCCAACCAAGCCACCTGGCCAGGGCTCCCCCTTTTTAAATTCAGCTATACTAATTTTTCATGTTGATTTAGCATTTTAGTGAGTGTATTTGGGCACATGTATATAAGAGTCCAGTCTGCCTTACTGCTTGAATCGAAAGTCTAATAAATGCTTTCTTAATTTCTTATTTCTTAATTTTATTCTCTGCTTTGTCCACAAAAAGGATTTGAGGTCAGATTACATTACTCTCATTAAAAATATTATTTAGCCCTTGCTGGGTGGTTCAGTTGGTTGGAGCATCGTCCTGTATACCAAAGGTTGCAGGTTTGATCCCCAGGTGGGGTATATACAGGAGGCAACTGATAGATGTTTCTCTCTCTCTCTCTCTCTCTCTCTCTCATCTCCTTTCTCTCTATTTAGAATCAATAATAATAATAAAAAAACATATCCTTGGGTGAGGATTAAAATATATGTATATATTATTTATTTTTAAATAAATACATGAATGTTGTATGAAATTGGAAAGATAAAAAAGGATATAAAAGTCTCCCTTTGCCCTGTTCCCTACTTCACCCAGTTTGCCTTCACAGGTACAACGAGATACTAGTCTCTTACATATCCTAGAAATAGACTGTGCACTAGTTTTTGTTGTTGTTGTTTTTAAATATATTTTTAATTATTTATGGAGGGAGAGGAAGGGAGAGGAAGATAGAAACATCAATGAGAAACATTGATCGGCTGCCTCCTGCATGCCCCCTACTAGGGATGGAGCCCGCAACCTGGGTATGTGTCCTGACCAGAATTGAACCAGCAATCTCTTTGTGCATGGGTCAGTGCTCAACCACTGAGCAACACTGGAGGGGCACTTTAAAGAAGTGTGTATAATTTAATTTTGTAATCAGTGTTCAGGATTTTTTTTATCTGCTTGACAAGTAGCAATTGTAATTTTTTCTTTCCTGAGAGTTTTTGAGAGAGAATATTAACATTAATTATATGTTACATGTATGTTTTTATGTATATGAATGGATTATCTGTGTTTTAATTTTTGTTCACTTCAAAAATCCCTCAGAATGTGACAGAATCTGACAAAATAGTGTACACTGTTGGTTTGAATGTTTTAAGTTATGTGGAATATTAAAATAATGGAACATTAGCCTTACTTTTTGGGAAGTAGTGAAAATGATATTTTGAGATACTGGAATCTTATTGAAACACATTGAAGATATCTTTCAAAATTGTTCTAATTACTAACCAGTAAATGCTATTGTTGCATATATGTGCAAATAATTGCCCAAAGAAGTGAGGGGTTCTGTCAAAGTTGAAGTCCTCCTTTTTAGGTTCCTTAGCCACTGTATATACTATTGATTGCCTGACTTCAGCTTGTGTCATGGAAGCCTATGATCTAATATGTTTTCTTCCTTAGATCAACCTCTCCACTTCTCCTACACCTGCACAGTTAATAAGCCGTTCCCAGGCTTCCAGTTCCACCAGCGGCAGTATTACTCAACAGACTATGTTACTAGGGAGTACCTCCCCTACCCTAACTGCAAGCCAAGCTCAAATGTATCTCCGAGCTCAAATGGTAAGATGTGAGCTACCAAATTTTTTTAGTGTTTAAGGACTTGAGAGAGATCAAAATATTTCTTGATTTGATGTAATAAGAGACATTTTAAATATTTAAGATATGTTTAACAAATTTTTATGTGCGTGTGCTCAGCTCTTGTACATTTATGTCATGAAAAGTTCTTTTAATTGGTAGGCCTTCTTGGTGTTTCAAATAGTAACATGTGAAGCTGACAAATCTGTAACAGAGGAATGATTGTCTTTTAATATCAGATTTCATACCTTTTTTCACATTTTAACATCTGACACTGAGATGATTTTATAATTGATGGCATCGTACAGTTATAATTGTACCTATAGTGATACATAAAACCATTGTATATCATTGACATCTCAGATTTGAAGAAGATTTGATGAAATTGTTAGAAATGTTAAAAACTTGGTTGTTAACTATAAGTTAGAATTTATATTGTGGCATCCTCTGAAATCAGGATTGAAGTTTCTGGTAATTTACCAGATGGTTCTGAGCTTTGGTTATTCCCATCTCAAATTTTGTAAGGTGATTTGTGTTCTTAAGCTCACTCTGATCTTTTATTAATATAGGAAGGTTAATTTGGCTATTCTGATTTCCTGATTTAACTGCTGAGCTTCTTTAAGAAATGCAGAAATTGGCTGACATTTATTTTATTTGATGTCTTTACATGTAGTTAGACAACAACTTTGGCGCTAGCATATATTTATTTACTTTTCTTTTTTTGTCCAGTGAACTGAATATATATCTGGATCCCCAGATCTGCACTAAAATTGCAAAGAAAGTTCCCCATCATATTTCTAATAGGAAACAGTGATATGACCCATCTACAGATTGTTCAGTAGACATTGCCATTTTTCCACCATGAGCTCTTATTTAATTAATAATATGTTTCAGAATTAAGCGGAATGAACCATTTGAAATGGTTGTAATTTGACTATTTTTGACCCCTTGGCAGTTTCATATGGTTCAAATTAATTAGAACATCTCTTTAGGTTTAGTGCTTTCAGTTGTTTGTACTAGAAATTAACTTCTTGTGAATGTTATATTTTTTTGTTTAATTCACTTAAATTTACCAGTAATATACTATAAAGAACTGAAATATAAAAGATTCCTTAATTGATCATTTTAATTTAAACAGGAATGGTTTTTGAGGAATTGAATAACTCGATGCAATTTTGAAATAGAGTATTTACACATTCTTGGAAATAACTGTCATAATTTACTAAATTAGATTGAATAATCACTGCATAGATTGTATTACCTTTTTAAATTAATGGCATTCTGTTTCAGTATTGAATAAAACAATTGAAAAGAGATGGTGATTATTAGTAAATAATTCAAGTATGTCTTTCCTTCCTTTATTATTATTTTTTATGTAAAGCTATTTTTGCAATCTGTTATTGAATTTTGACATGTTCTGGTATTTACATTTAGAATGAATTTTTCTTTAAAGATGGTTTTTAAATCAAGAGCAACCTAGATTTGTACTATAGATCCTATGTAGCTGAGTGAAATATTGTAGTGTAGTATATGGCATAGTTAGCTTTTATGGTAAAGAGGACTGAAAAGACTTTTGGGAGTTTCTTTATGTGTTTCTTTAATTTGCATTCAAGAGCAGTGACTATGGTTTATGGTTGTCTATTGTAACCTAAGTTTTAGGAATCCTACCACGGTAGTTTTGAGTTGGGAGAAATCTATAATAATAAAAGCATAATATGCTAATTAGGCCAGACAGCTGAACAACCTTTCGGACGTCCTTCTGGATGACCTTCTTGAACCACCAGTGGGCGGGGGGTGGAGCCAGCAAGCCTGCGCCGCCAGGCCAGCCATGGCAGTCCCAGTGCCATACCTTCTGCAGAGGCAGGGGTGGAGGGGACAAGGGACGGCACAGTCCCAGAGCCTCTGCAGAGGTGGGAAAGGGCGCGACTGCAGCGTCTCAACCTCCCAAGGCCCCACCCCTGGCCAACCTGGCCCCAGATCGCGCTCCACCCCCCATCAGTGGGGGGGGGGGGGGCGGGGTCAGTGCTAAGGAGCAGTGAGCCTGGCTTCTGGTTGAGTGAGAAACACCCCCCCCCTCCCCCCCCCCCCCCCCCCCCACCTACCCCTTCCCACCCCCGTGCTCAGTCAGAAGCCAGGCTCACAGGCTCAGGGCTGGTGTGAGCCTCTCCTGCCTCCATGGCAGGCGGGTGGTAAGGAGTGAGAGTTCCTGGACTGCCAGAGCCCCGGGCTGTGAAAGGGATGTCTGAGTGCCAGCTTAGGCCTGATCCCTGGGGGGGGGGGGGGGGGGGGGGGTCCTGGATTGCAAGAGGGCACAGGCCAGGCGGAGGGACAACCCCCCACCCCCCCAGCCTAGTTTAAGTATAATAGTTTATTTGGGGCAAAATTTGGTATGAGGATTTCATATTACCAGAATACATACTCCTTTTTGAACACTGATTTATTTTTCTATTCACCAGAATCATGAACTGTTTCAAAAATGTTTATGATTTTTTTTTAGTTCTCTATATCAGAAACTTCTCTGTCATGTAAAACTTTTTTTTGCTTAAGAGGGAATCCTAAATTGCATTGTCTTTCTGTCATGAATTTCAGTCTCCCTTGCCTGCTATACATTGTGTGTGAGACATGTTCTTTTGTCTTAGAGTATTTTTTTTTTTTTTTTGGTTTTTCTGTCTGTACAGCTGATTTTCACACCCGCTACCACTGTGGCTGCTGTACAGTCTGACATTCCTGTTGTCTCGTCGTCATCGTCATCTTCCTGTCAGTCTGCAGCTACTCAGGTGAGCTTGTCTAGCTTCATAACGTGGTGCTTGAGGTCTGGATCTTCAGGTTAAAGATAAACATACATTGGAGTTTAAGTAACTGATCGTTTTAGTGCTCTTTGTCATACATTTCAGATTGAAATTTAATAAAACACTATAAGAATTTCAAGAAAATTGTTTTTTCTTCTATGGAAATTATAATGCCATTAAACATTGATATTTAGGTTATTTGACATAAATGAAAATGAGTTTTTGATATGACATTGTGTTTAGTTCTATTGTATAGCAGATTTATTTTTTGTTATGTGAGATGCATTCTTTTGTGTAGATTTCTTTGCAAGCAACTATGTAATAACTAAGTCAAGATGGATTTTAATATTAAAAATGAATTAAATTGGGTAAGTTTTAAATTAAAAAAAATAGAATATTACTTTGTTTAGTACTATGGTAAAAGTGAGCCTTAACTTTCTCCTCATGTAAGTTACAAAAATAAATAGAAGTAGAATATAGACCTAAAGGTAACAGCTGAAAGTACAAAACCTGTAGAAGAAGAAACAGGAAATATCTTCACAACTCTAGGGTTGAGAAAGCTTTCTTAAGTCACAAAAAGCACTAACCATAAAAGAAAATAAGTTTATCAAAATTAAAAATTGTTCTCAAAAGACATTGTTACAAAAATGAAGAAGCAAGTCACAGAAAATGTTCACAATACATATATCTGACAAAGGACTTGTTTTCAGAAAATGCAAAGTATGCTTACAACTCAGTAATAATATGAGCAATTCAGTTAAAATTGGGGGAAAGATTTGAACACTTCACAAAAGAAGATATACAAAAGGTCGACAAGCACATGAAAAAATGCGCAGCATCATTAATCATTGTAGAAATGTAAATCAAAACCACAATGAGTATCACCACACATTCACTAGAATGGCTGAAATGAAGGAGACTGATTCTGCAGAATGTGGAGCAGCCATATTCTCAAAACTGCTGGTGAGAATGTAAAGTGGTACAACCACTTTGGAAAACAGTTTGTCAGTTCATTATAAAGTTAAACATATGCTTAACATGTGACCCAGCAATTGTACTTCTAGATGTTTACTGTGAGAGATTTGAAAACATATATCCACATAAAGATATGTAAACAAATGTTCATAGCAGCTCTATTCAGCCCCAAACTGGAAACAACCAATGTTCTTTAACTGGTGAATGTACAAATTGTGGGATATTACTCGGAAATTAAAAAATACTAAAAAAAACTAATGCATCTCAGAAACATTATAATTTGCCTGGCCAGCATGGTTCAGTGGTTAAGTGTCTACCCGTAAACCAGGAGGTCACAGTTCAATTCTTGGTCAGGGCACATGCCCAGGTTGTGGGCTCAATTCCCAGTGGAAGGTGTGCAGAAGGCAGCTTCCATGATTCTCTCTCATCATTGATGTCTCTCTCTCTCTCTCTCTCACTCTCTCTCTCTCTCTCCCTCTCCCTCCCTCTCCCCCTCTCCTTTCCTTTCTCTGAAATCAATAAAAAAAATTGAAAAAGAAATATTATAATTCACAAAAGAGGCCAGACACCAGTGTGTCCATACTCTGATTTATTTATATGAAATTCCAGAACAGGCAAAACTAAACTATAGGGAAAGAAATTGGATTGGTGGTACTAGGGTCAGAAGGTAGGGGAGATTGATGTGGAAGGGGCATGAGTGAACTTTCTAGGTGATGAAAATATTCTGTATCTTCATTGGAGTGGTGGTAATATGTTGTATAGATACGTCAAAATTCGCTGAATTGGTTCATTTTATTGAATGTAAGTTACACCTCAGTAAATTTGGTAAAAATGAATGAGTAAATTTTAAATTAAAACAATTGAGTAGAATATTACTTTTTCCATAGAAATTAGTATGTCTTAAGATCATTCTTGGCTTCTTTTTTTTTTTTTTAATATATTTTTATTGATTTCTGAGAGGAAGGGAGGGGCTAGAGAGAGAAACATCAATGATGAGAGAGAATCACCGATCGGCTGCCTCCTGCGCACACCCCACACTGGGGATGGAGCCCACAAGCTGGGGCATGTGTCCTGACCAGGAATCGAACTGTGACCTCCTGGTTCATAGGTCAGTGTTCAACCACTGAGCCACACCATCTGGGGTGTTTTTGTTTTTTTTTAAACCTAATAAGCTAGACCATTATCAACTTCCAGAATATTTTCTATTTTATTTATTTATTTATTTTTAAAAATATATTTTATTGATTTTTTACAGAGAGGAAGGGAGAGGGATAGAGAGTTAGAAACATCGATGAGAGAGAAACATCGATCAGCTGCCTCCTGCACGCCCCCCACTGGGAATGTGCCCGCAACCAAGGTACATGCCCTTGACCAGAATCAAACCCGGGACCCCCCAGTCCGCAGGCCGACGCTCTATCCACTGAAGCCAAACCGGTTAGGGCTCTATTTTATTTTTTATTTATATTTTGTTCCAACTGAAATTTTAATTGATTTACAAGATGTATACAATAAAACAAGATAAAATAAATGTAAAGCCTGCCAGAAAAAGTCACAAATAAAAGAAAGTGGCATGGAGGTAGGAGTGAGGAGGCTATTCAGATTATATTCATGGACTTAATTTCAACTCCCACTTCAGTTACTTAATAGTTGCGTGGCTTTAGACAAGTTACTAAACATCTGTAATAGTCATACATACTTCCAGGGTGGGTTGAAGAATGAGTAATATGTATGTGTCTAGAACATTACAGGCACTCCTTAGTATCTTTTTTTGCAAGTGGGGGAACAGGAAGACCTGAGTTCAAATTCTGACTTCAGCAACTGTTACCAGCTTTGTCACTTGCTAGTTGATTGATTTTGGACAAGGTCATAGTATAGCATAGTGTATAAGTTTGGACTCTGAAGCCAGATTTCTGGGTTCAGATACATGCTCTACCACTTTCTTATTGGATATCCTTAATCTCTTGCTTCAGTTTCAACAATATAAAATAAAATAAATATTTATAAAATAATTATAATGCTTATTTTATAGGTTTGTAGTGAGGACTAAATATGTTAATAAATGAAAAACAACAATGTTTCATACATAGTAAGCACTCATTAAATGTTAGATTTTATTACTACCTTTTCAAGGCCTCAGTTTCTTCACTGTAAACTAGAAATGATAGCTCAAAGTTGTTATAAGGAATACATGAGACAGTAATTATAAAGTACTTAGTATTCTGCCTGGCACATTAGATATCACATGCCACTAATTACTATTTTTGTTATATATTGTCTAAAGATGAGTCACAAATTTGGTACTTAGCTTTGAAGTAGCTAATAGTGAAGAAACACAACCATCGAAAAGATTGACAGTTTCCAAGGTAAAATAAATGAGTTAGGAAAATATAACTAACATGCTCTCTAGAGCACAATCTGTCTTGTGTGGTCTCATGGAGAAAACATTTTATAGTGTCTTTAATGGTATAATGAACATAGTAATTTACAAAAGTGGCTTCAGTTTGATGTGACACAGGTATGAGGCTTTGTGATAATATGACTTAATTGAAAGGTAGACTTTGAGGAGCCTTTAGAAATTTCTCTACAAATGTTTTTCTCTTCTGTGCTTTTGAAATGGCAGTGAGAGAGACTGGAAGTAGTAAGTGATGCTAATACTTTGAGTATTCCAGTGGTAACTTTCTTCAAGTTCAGGGCTCTTAGTTTTGAAAAGTTTGTGCTTCACTTTGTTAATTTTAAAGCTCATATTTTCAGTTTTTAAAATAGTGTGTAATTGAGAACTACCAAATTTCAAGTTTTATTTTAGTACTCTTTTTAAGTGATAGAAGCCAGCATAATAGTTCATTTTTCCTTAGTAGTAAAATTTATTTATAGCATACTATGAAAAAAACAAGAAATTCAGAGTATTTTACTCTTATTTACTATTTTAAATGTTCTATCCCTTCTCCCCACCTTTTTTTTCAGAAAGATATCATAGAACTAAAAATATGTTTGTAGAAGAGTAAGAAATCTTACTTGCCATGGCTATCTGGGGAATGCTGTGAGAATTGAGAAGAAAACAGCCCTTTGGATTTAAAATCTAGAAACTCGGCTCTGTTGCCGCCAATGTGATATTAACTCTTAGTTTCCTAATTGGCAAAGAAGGGATGCTGCTGTAATTCAGAAAGTATTTCTTAGATTGAAATAGAACAATCAGTGTGAGAGTATTTGGGTAATCCACTATAAAAATGTAAGGTGTGAAATTAGCAAAAATATTTCACGTGAAATTAGCAAAAATACTTCACGTGAAATTTAGAATTTTTTAAAAGTCAGAAAAGTTTCCATAATTTAATCATAGTTTTCGTTTAGATAAAATAAAAGTTGGACTTAAGAGTACACTGATATTCTTTATTTAGAAAGGGTGTGTTTTCTTCAAAAGTGAGGCTCTCAAGGAAATCTCATTATGTGATCTTCCTATTAATAGCTAAATTAACTTTGTAATATACTTTAGAAGTATAGGTTAAAAGTTTGAAATGTAATATTTAAGCCAAAATGACCACAGATAGGTATTATAGCCATAGTGTAAAATTTATCTATTCATATAAGTAATACATAGTGTAATATATAATATACTAGAGGCCTGTTGCACGAAGTGATTCGTGCAATAGGCCTTCCCTTCCCCTGGCTGCCAGCACCGGTTTTCCTCCGGCACCCGGGACCCAGGCCTTCGCTCTGGGCGGAGCCTTCAGTCTTCGCAGCTCTGAATGGAGCCTTCAGTCTTCACCGCTTCCCCCCTACATATGCAAATTAACTGCCATCTTTGTTGGGTTAATTTGCGTACTCTCCTGACTGGCTGGTGATCATAGTGGAGGGACAGTTAATTTACATGTTTGTCTATTATTAGGTAAGATAAAATGCACATTTTATTTTTTGCATTACATTTCAGTATTCCAGAAAACAAAAAAAAATTAGAAGAAAAGAGTGTATTATTTTATAGAAATGGACTGTTGCAGGTTCTAGGGTTCATTGTGTCAAATCTTCATTTACGTTGTTAATATATATACTTTTCATTTGAAGGAAATTTTTCAAATTTTCAAGATTTTAAAATAAGTATCACTAGATATTTGTTGAGATTTTTTTTTAGTAAAATATGAATAGGTTTTAATGTTAGCCTAAGAAAAAAATGTAATATATATGAAATATATATATGCGTAATATATATTTCAGAATAAGATACAGAAAAATACCTCTGACTTGTGGAGCTTCTGTCATGTCTGCAATACAGAACTGTGGGAGTACAAACATGAATGTCAGAGATGGGAGCATGCCAAACAGAGCCTCCATATTTCACAGACACTGACATGAGTAATTCTAAAATAAGCTCGACATTAGGCAGTGCTGTAGGCCAATATGACCCAAATTCCATGAGAAAAGCATTAGGTAGGAGAGGAGAAATTATTTCTAACCAGGGGCTTTTAGGGAGGATTCTTTGGAATTTTTACTGGGTCTTGAAGGAGCGCTGAGGAAGAATGGCAGTTGAGGCAAGAGGAGCTTGAGCAAAAACTGTAAATGAAGGAAGTGCAAGGTAGTTTGGAAAAGGGCAAGTAGAACAGTATGGCTAGAATATGAGTATGATGGACTGGAATAGTGGAAAATGGGGCTTGAAGTGATTTGGGCCTTGCCTTTGAGAAACCTGGATTTTAGCACATATTATTTTTTGCATTAAATTTCAATAATAGTTTTTAGTCCACTTATATTGCTATGAAATATTTGACAAAAATCAGAGAAGATGCTCCATATGGTCTCACTTAGAAGATTCTTTCAATAGCTTAGAATAGAACTGATGAAAACCCCAGCTGCCCTGAAACATTTGTTTAGCACCTGCTATTGGCTGATCACTGCATTTGTCACCTGGATCTAAGATAATGTATAGCCTTTGAGCAGCAGTTAATAATATAGTTGTAGAGACAGAACACATATGAAACTGAAGAACATTTATGAATCGCAATATATCATTTACTTTGTCACTTTAGAATCTCTTACTTTAGTTTCCCTCCCAGGGCTAGTGTTAGCATAAATGTATTTGGTGCATTCATTCCAGATAGGCAAAAACTTGGGCAGTTATTGGAGAGGCATATTCTGCTTGGCTATTTAGAAATGTTATAAACTTCATGTGACTGTAATTGGATGATCCTTGCCACCATCCAGACTGGCAGTATGTTTAGAATAGCACTGAGTATAGATAGGAGCTGTCACAGAAACCATTTCAAGGCCATACACAATCTTTTCAGTTCATGAGATCTGGTTCTCAAAGGCAAGTGAGTGTTCCATACAACAGCAACAACATATAACAAATATCTTTAAAAAGGAGTTAAAGGAAAATGATTTTTATAATTACCATAGTTGGGTAGATGATTTCATGAATTTGTTTTCTTACTAGTACAAGATTAGTGCTCCCTTATAATCTATAGAACTGATAACTTTTTTGTTTTTTTCTTATACTTACTAAGACAGCAGTATTGTATCTACACTCTCTAATTATGTAAGTTTATGAGGTACTTGTAACCTTAAAATGTTTCACAGTCCTGGCATGGTACAGCCAGTCTGAGGTTGAAGGAATTGTTCATTCTTCCCTACACACCTTGGGCTCCCCCACTGCTGCATCTTTGCTCAAGTATTCCCCTTTACTTGGAAAGACCTCCCTCTTTCTCCTTCTCTTTGGCTGTCTCAAAGCTGGTAATAATTTGAAAATGCAGTATGTTGTAGAGTAATTTATTCATAGTTCAAAGTTTATATATATATATATATATATATATATATATATATATATGTATTTTTTTTTCATTTTTATTGAGTTCTTAATGATTCTTCCCCTTAGTGTCTTTTTTAAAAATTCACTTAGTACTTAAGATTTGATTATTTAGAATAATAACTCCCCTTTCTTACAGGATTAATCAGTTGTTTCAAGTGCTTGGAGCTTTATGAAAAGCATAGTATAAATGTATTGTCGTTATTACTATAATGTAATGATTACCACATGAATTAATACCATCTATTTCATCCCTATTTTTTGTTATGTGGTTCTTTAGGTTCAGAATTTAACATTACGCAGCCAGAAGTTGGGTGTGTTATCTAGCTCACAGAATGGTCCACCAAAAAGCACTAGTCAAACTCAGTCATTGACAATTTGTCATAACAAAACAACAGTGACCAGTTCTAAAATCAGCCAACGAGATCCTTCTCCAGAAAGTGTTAGAAAAGGAGAAAGTCCAAGTCTGGAATCACGAAGCACAGCTGTCACCCGGACATCAAGTATTCACCAGTTAATAGCACCAGGTGGGATAACACCTTTGTTGAAAAATAGTTGCATTATTCATTTTCTTAGCAGGCAGAGAAAAACAAAAGATGTCTATTACTTGAATAAGAATGATAATTTTAAAGCATTTTAAAATGTGAATTTCATGAGTAAAAAAAAAACATTTCAATATTGTAGCTTGAAGAAAGAGAAATCAAAAGAGCCTAATAGCTAAAACAAATTATAATAATAAAATGGAT
Source organism: Myotis yumanensis (assembly GCF_028538775.1). NCBI lineage: Eukaryota > Metazoa > Chordata > Mammalia > Chiroptera > Vespertilionidae > Myotis > Myotis yumanensis. The sequence goes on from NW_027223753.1 coordinate 186,676,259, forward strand.
TTTTGGGGGTCAGTTGACATTTGATTAACATCTTCATTATGTGCTAGTTTCCTACTATAGCAATAAAACCTTTTAGCTTAAAAAACAAGATTTGTGTGTAGCTCATTTAATATGCTTTAGTGGAACAAAATTAAAAGCCTTTAAAAAAATTTTTTTTTGTTTAAAATTGTCATTAGTGGGAGGAATTTATCACTTTCCAAAAATAAGATTATGCACAATTATTTTCTTTACCACGTTGCTTTTTTTCCATCTTGGATTTCATCTTTAAGAGGAAGATGTCAGGGAGTCAACTAAGTTATTTTCATTCTCATCAAACTTTGAATCCCATGTGCATTCCTGCTATCTACAGATAATCTTGCTTTACGGTTCTCAGGCTGAAAATGTTGGGGCTATCTCAAGTGAGTTTTCTTACCATCTCTTCTATTCATCTCAGAATTTGTCAATGTTGAACTTTCTTCACTTCTGATAAGATAAAGAATTATCTGCTTTCCTCTTTAAAGTTAGCACTATTTGCTTGTGTCATTGATTGTATCATTTTTACTGGCTCCTGTCATAGTTATTATTGCATCTTTTGTCTCCCTCATGCTGGATATTTTTCCTTTCTTCTGCAGCATACTTAGGTCTCTCTAACCTTAATATATATGCATATGTTTTTATAGCCGTATAATTATAATTATTGTTTATTGAAAGTGTGTGTGTGTGTGTGTGTGTGTGTGTGTGTGTGAGAGAGAGAGAGAGAGAGAGAGAGAGAGATGGAGAGATGGAGAGATGTACTGGGTCACATATGTTTTATTTTTTTAAAAATTTTCCTTTCATCCAACCTCATCAGGGAAGCAACTTCTTTCTATCCTTTTATAACTGCATTACTTTCTAAAGATTTATTTTACAGTACTGAAGTCTGCATTTACTCCTCCTAAATCTATTTCTTTTTTTAAGTTTTCTCTAAATCACCTAATCTCAAACTGTTGGAATTATTTGATTTCTTTTGTTAGAAGTCTCTCATCACTTTGAATTTGTATAGCATTTTTATGCTTTTTAATGGCACTTTTTCTTTTATAGTTATTTATATAAGTATTCATCTTAGCTTTGCTATTAGGTGGTAAGCTCTTTGAGGGTAGGATAATATCGAGCACTTGTGTGTCAGGCACTTTACATTTATTGATTCTTTTAATCCTTTTTGCAGATTTACCTTTTTATCCTTTTATCTTATATATATTTCTCTGCAGTAGGTGGACAATAAATATTTGTTGGATTAATAGTTGGTATTTTTCCCATTTTAATCGTGGACGTTATAGCACAGTTTTTTCCATTTGTATTAGTTAGGTATCACTGCTTAGAATTCTTAAATCTAAATCTTTAGATAAGTACAGGCTTTGTTATAACATATAAATTAATAAGTTTATTCATAGAATTCAGATGATAGTTAGATGTGAATTCTTTTTTATAAACATCTGTGTGACAGGTTCTGCTCTCTTTATGGATTGATAACAGGATTTTTATATTGTACTAGGGGCCCGGTGCATGACATTAGTGCACTGAGTGTGGTGGGGCGGGGCGTTCCTCAGCCCAGCCTGCTCCTTAAGCCAGCAGGCGGACATCCCCCGAGGGGTCCTTAGCACTGTCGCGGAGGCGGGAGAGGCTCCTGCCACCACTGTGCTCACCAGCCGTGAGCCCGGCTTCTGGCTGAGCAGCGCTCCCCCTGTGAGAGCGCACTGACCACCAGGGGGCAGCTTCTGCGTTAAGCAGCTGCCCCCTGGTGGTTAGTGCGCATCATAGCAACCAGTCGTTCCACTGTTCAGTCGATTTGCATATTAGCCTTTTATTATATAGGATTGTCCAGAAATTCTCAGCCTCAAACCAGCCTCTCTGGCCAGTGTTGATAAGTCAGTGAGGAGCAGCAGTGACCCACTGTACTTGGAATGACTGCTTGGGACAATTTCTAGTGATTCCCATAGTTTTGATAGATTATACTGGAAGGTAGGTTAATTCTCTCCCAAAGAGACTGTTACCTTCAGAGAAAGCTAGGAACTTTTTCAGGGTTAGTTCCAGCAGGGAGCTCTACTTTCAGATTTTCAGTCTCCCTGAACTCCCAGTACCTATTTCTAAGTTGACACTTAATCTTCTCCCTTTCACTGTAGTGCAATAATATCCTTGTAGTTGTCTTCCTCTGATGGCCAATATTTTATGTAGGTGTGGAGGAGACCAATAAGCTAAAACCATCAAGGTCTCGGGAGAATTGCAATTCCAAATTCAGATGCTATGTGTATTAACCTAGTATTCTACGGGGTTGTCGATTAGAAACAAAACCAAATCGGACATCCTAACTCATACAAACTTTTGCAACTACCAAATTATAAATTTGTTAAAATTTATTCCAGCCTTAAACTGTGGTTATTCAAAGCAATTTATATCTTCTGACGAAAACTGTATTTTCCAGCCTTTTAGTTTTTCTGCTCTTGCTGGTGGGAAGTTAGTCTGAAGCTGAGCTTTATTTTGGGAGATTCTTGGATTGGTAATTTGTCCTTTTCCTCAATTAGTAAAATGCTTGTTCCTACAGGTAACTTTCAAATACTGAAAGAATCTGTGTTCCAGTGTAGTATAGTTTAATAATTATTATAATGGACAAGGTTATTGCTTCCTTGTATGTATTTTTAGGGTGCTAAAATTTGGTTTTCTTCATACTTGAAGGGGGAGTTCCCACTTGATAGTTAATAATTCTATTTTTATTATATAAAATAAGGCAAATGTCTGGAAATTAATCTTAACTATATTAGAGCTCAAGTTTTTTATAACAGGTTTTAAAGTTTTTATGAAATTAGTCTAGTTGGAAAAACATATACCCTTTGTTTATTTGTTTAAGATATTACCTATAGTATTACATATGTCTCCTTTTTCCCCCATTGACCTCCCCCCACCCATCCCCCTGTCACCCCCTCCCCCCATATACCCTTTTTTTGCAGGCATTAATTCAGTGTGTAATGAAAAGCCTGTGTTAGTCTGTTCAGGCTGCCATAAAAAAACATACCATAGGCTGGGTGTTTTAAACAACAGTTCTGGAGGCTTGAAAGCCCAAGATCAAGATCTGGCAGTGTTTAGTTTTTGGTGAGAGCTCTTCCTGGCTTGCAGATGGCTGCCTTCTAGCTGCGTTCTCACATGGCCTTTTATCTGAGCGCAATAGAGAGGATAGTGAGCCCTCTGGGGTCTCTTCTTACAAGGGCACTAATAGTCTTAGGTCAGGGTCCCACTTTTCTGACCTCATTTAACCTTAATTACTTCCTTAGTGGCCCCATCACCAAATTTTCACATTAGGATTTAGGGCTTCAACACATGAATTTTGTGGGACACAAACATTCAGTCCATAATAGGAACCCAGACTTAGTTAGAAATATGGGTTCTTAGTGATTTCAGGCAAGTTTCTTAATGCTCAGAGTTTCTTCATCTGTAACATATTGGATTAGTGTAGTACCCTGCCTACCTCATGGGGTTGTTGTAACTATTTGGGATGGGTGGGTGTGGTTGTAACTATTGAATAAAATAATGTATTTAGTAATTTACAGTAATATATTATTTATGGTAATTAGAGTTCTACTACATAAGTGAGAGATGATACCAATCACAAATTCTCCAAGTATAATGCCACCCTGACAATAAAGTGTTTATTAAAACCAGGGGAAAAAAAAGCATTATATGATTTTCCAGAGCACTGGTGTTTTTCTTGCACAGAAGTATTATTTGAGATATCCTCATAATTATTCTGTAATAGATGTGCTTGTCAGTTGGACTTATGGACAGTATAATAGATTCACTTTGATTTCTGATCAAAGAAAAATTTAACCTTGGTGAAAGGATAGACTATTAATCTGTTGGATTATCAACTCTAAAATATAAAAAAAAATATTTCTAGAGCACAGAAGGAATTTTTATTCCTGTGAACATAATAACCATTATACTTAAAGAATATGCTAAGTTTTAATTATAACTTAAAATTGAATTAAAATGGGCCTTTGCTGTTATACTTGCAAACACTTAATTTTATTATCTGTAAAAGGGGAATAATACCTATCTACTTCATAGGCACTTATTTTTAGTACAGTGAGCAATGTGTAAGTACCTTGAGCCCCTTGGAAGAAAGGCACTCTATAGATATCCAAAATTTTATTGAATACTCATAGAGTCTTTATCAACACATTTATAAAGTGCTGACAATTTTCAGTCTTAGTTTGAAATGCCAGTCTAGTTAGATGAAAATTATTTTGTTAGATGAAATTTAATTTCCATTTAAAAAATTCATGGACATTTGTTGAACCTTCTAAATATCTTTTTGAGATGTTAACCAAATGTTGATTTCCTTAAAGAATCATGAAAAATTTAAAAACCTACCAAATGCAGAAATGTTTAAAAAGAAAAGTTGTTAGAAATTTTTATAAGGCCTTTGTCACAAATGTGGCTGAGTATAAAAATAGATGCAAGATCTTTATCTTCACATTCTGAAATTAAGACAAAAATTTCGCCCTGTCTTTAGATCTGTTTTAATTTTTACTTGATATTAATATTAAGCCACCTTTTCAGTTTATCTTCTAGTGAACCCAGTTTCTTTTTTTTTCACTTATTTTCAATTACAGTTAGCATACAGTATTATATTAGTTTCAGCTGTGAAACATAATGATCATATATTTATATATAGTGAACCCAGTTTCCATTCTTACTTAGATAGAGAGGATTTCACCAGCATCCTCTCTGTGTAAACATAAACACCAGTATGCAAAAGAGGCATAATGATGGGGATATTTAACTTCGTTAATTCTTTATATATTATCACTGTTGTGAGTGGCAGCTCTGTGGAGAAAACTGGTACTATAGATTACTGTAGGGTTTTTTTGTTTGTTTGCTTGGGTTTTTTTTGGGGGGGGGGCAGAGAAGTAAAACAAGATGCTTTATTTAGACAGTATGAATTTTTTTATTGCCTCATTTTCTCTACAAGCAAAACTAGTGCTCTCCTAGATTTGGAAGGGCCCCTGGAATTTCATTTCTTTGTTACAGTGATTATTTGTGCTCTAGGAGTTACACATCTGTTTTGCTTAATTGAATTATCTTTTCCTGCAAAACATTTTCTCTTCCTTGGTCAAATAATACCAACTCTTTCATCTTGGCTCAATCTGGTAACTTATTTGGGAAGCTTTATAAGTGATTACATTGGTGATTAGTTGGAAGAATGTTTAGACACTGATTAGAAAGAATGAGACTTTTATTTTATGGATTTTAATATTGCATTTTTATGATTTTGAGGTTATCTTTATATATATTATACTTATTCAGTGATACTCCACTTCTCCCCAAAGAGGGAATTTAAGTGGATAATGTTGTTAAAAGTTAACACGTTTTCTGGGGACCTATACAATTTAATAAAAATAAATCATGTATAGATTCAGATTTATAAATTAATTGTTTTAGGCAGTTTTACCACAGTGCAGTTTATTTTATGAAATCTGTAGTTTTCCAAGGAAAAGTTTTTTGTCATTACATTACATTTTGTCATTACACTCTTGTCTAGAAGACTTTTAATAACTTTCTGATGTAAAAATTTTCCTCCTTTAAATTTATTTAAAATTTCAATGATATTTTTAAAATAAATACTAATTGTCATTTTTTTTCTCTCTCACAGCTTCATATCCTCCAATTCAGCCTCATCCTCTAATAAAGCATCAACAGATTCCTCTTCATTCACCACCTCCCAAGGTTTCCCATCATCAGCTGATATTACAGCAGCAACAGCAGCAAATGCAGCCAATTACACTCCAAAATCCAACTCAAGATCCACCCCCATCCCAGCACTGTATACCACTCCAAAACCATGGCCTTCCTCCAGCTCCCAGTAATGCCCAGTCACAGCATTGTTCACCAATTCAGAGTCATCCCCCTCCTTTAACAATGTCTCCTAGCCAGTCACAGTCAGCACAGCAGTCAGTAGTGGTGTCTCCTCCACCACCTCATTCACCAAGTCAGTCTCCTACCATAATTATTCATCCACAAGCACTTATTCAGCCACACCCTCTTATGTCATCAGCTCTCCAGCCCGGGCCAAACTTGCAACAGTCCACTGCTAATCAGGTGCAGCCAACAGCACAGCTGAATCTTCCATCCCATCTTCCACTTTCAGCTTCCCCTGTTGTACACATTGGCCCCGTTCAGCAGTCCGCCTTGGTGTCCCCAGGTCAGCAGATTGTGTCTCCAGCATCACACCAGCAATATTCAACCCTGCAGTCCTCTCCAATCCCAATTGCAACCCCTCCGCAGATGTCAGCATCTCCTCCAGCTCAGATTCCACCACTACCCTTACAGTCTATGCAATCTTTACAAGTGCAGCCTGAAATTCTATCCCAGGGCCAGGTTTTGGTACAGAATGCTTTGGTGTCAGAAGAGGAGCTTCCAGCTGCAGAAGCTTTGGTCCAGTTGCCATTTCAGACTCTTCCTCCTCCACAGACTGTTGCGGTAAACCTACAAGTACAACCACCAGCACCTGTTGATCCACCAGTGGTAAGCCCTTGGAAGCTATTTGACTTTCTTGCTGAAAAAGTAAAAACTATTTTCTCCTGCATTATATTTATTGCTAGAGCTACATGCCTGTAAGTTTTAAAAGCTTGAAATTTACATCTGTCAATTTCCGACAAACATGCTGTATGGGCAAAAAAAAAAGGCAATTTGTTGTAGTATGGTTGCATGCTTGATAATTTGTGATGGTTATTAAAGTCCCTTGTTAATTTTATTACTATTTAAACAAATCCATCTGCTATCTTTACAGAGTTGATTTTTTTTCCCCAAGGGAATACATTTGAACCAGTGTCATCTGCACAAAGTTTTTTCTCTTAAGGTGATTATCCTTCATAGATCCCTTCTGTTGGCTTGTATGTGCTTAAACGTATGGCTTATCTAGCTAACCTTTTTGGTTGTATGCATTCTGAAGTCGTGGGCCTTTAGATGCTTTTGTTTCAAGGTGGAGTATGCTTGTATGATACAATTTTTTTGTAAAATTATATATTGTAATTAAAATTGTAAAAACATTTATTCTAGGAAAGAATTTAACTTTACAAAAAAATTAACTGTAGGCTACCAGAATTATTAAACTTCTGATTTTTAAATTTCTACTAAGGGAAAATATATAATTAAAATATTTCTCATTTAAAACCCTAAAAAAATCTCAGTGGATGAATTGAATACTGAGGATGAAAAAAATCCATTGGGAGGAGTAAAAATTTTGAGTAATTGAGATTTGGTGATTTTATCAGACTAAACCTCTAAAAATGGTACATGTTGTCTAGAAAGGAAAATTGTCTTGAAAAGTGTTTTTCTTTAAAAATTTTCTAAAGGATTTTTTATATTTATAAAATAATTTACAGTAAAAATTGAATATGGTCTTAAAATTTTTAGGCAGAATGATTAAATTCATAATTAATTTGTAACTGAAAAATACAGTATTCCCAAAAGGAGATTTATATCTTTACATAAAGACCTCACTGAAGGGACTTTATCACTTAAAGACTTATAACCATTTGCTCAGAAAGGAAGGGAGTGTCAAAGTCTGTTCCTTAATGGGAAACATTTTGGTCCTCAGGATGCTAATTTATAGATTCTTTATTGTCATTAAGACTGACGTACTAGGCATAAAGAGATTGAATTCCATTTCCTGTTCACTTTTATTAAAAACTAGAGGCCTGGTGCACAAATTCGTGCACTGGTGGGGTCCCTCAGCCTGGCCTGCTCCCTCTTGCAATCTGGGACCCCTCAGGGGATGTTGGACTGCTGGTTTCGGTCCCATCCCTGCAGGCGGGGGTCGGACCGAAACCAGCAGTCTGACACCCCCCCCACACCCCCCCCCGGGATGTAGTAGTGGGGCCGGGCACTGCACCTGCTCATCCCACCCCTGCTGCACCTGCCACCACTGCCACTTGGTAGCGTGTTGCCATGGAGGTGGGAGAGGCTTGTGCCACTGCAGCTGCACTTGCCAGCCATGAGCCCAGTGTCTGGCACCCGTCAGTCAGCTGAGCGGCACTTCCGCTGTGGGAGCACACTGATCACCAGGGGGCAGCTCCTGCATTGAGTGTCTGCCCCCTCGTGGTTAGTGCACGTCATAATGACTGGTCAACCAGTCATTTGGTTGTTCGGTTGCTTAGGCTTTCATATATATAGATAGAACTTGACAAAAACAACAATGGGCATCTAGAAATAAGCTTGCCATTCAGTGATCATGTCTATATTTTCTTTTAATGGAGTTTTGGAGAGTTTACAATGGATATTGTACACAGGTTTCGAAGTGTGTAGTATCTTCAAAGAAATCAAATTTAATTTAAATTTATATTTTTACTTTATAGTTCAGTGAATTTGTTTTTAACAAGTAGAAAATAAAATTTCCTTATATGCTTTACACTTTTCTAATTGTTTTTGTTAGGGTAAACTTTGGAGGAATATATTTGGGATAGAAATATGAAAAACATAACACTTAAAGCTAAAAATATTTACGTTCTTAATTTGTTATTTCCTGGTTTCTTTTTAAAAACTTTGTTTTAAATTTATGTTATCTCATTTTTGGAAGGGTGTGTGTGTGTGTGTGTGTGTCTGTGTGTGTGTGAAAATGATAACTTTCTCTGCTGTCACTGGTGTGCTCATACTATTGATATTTCCATATTATCTTTCATACACTTTTCTGTGAGTACCATAGCCTATTTATTAAATTGCTGTATCTTTCATTTATTATCTTTGATCAAATATTTTTTTTCCTCAAATATTTCTTCACGAATTACACCTGTCTTCATAATTTCCCGATTGTTTCAAATACTTAAAGGTACAAGAGATATATTTACTTCTTAAAAGATTTCAAATTTGAAAGTGTGAATTATCAAAGTAAAGTCAGTAATTTTTTAAAAATATATTTTTATTGATTTCAGAGAGGAAGAGAGAGGGAGAGATAGAAACATCAGTGATAAGAGAGAATTATTGACCGGCTGGCTGCCTCCTGCATGCCTCACACATGGAATTGAGCCCGCAACCCAGGCATTTGCCCTGACCGGGAATCAAACCCTGACCTCCTGGTTCATAGGTCGACGCTCAACCACTGAGCTACGCTGGCCAGTCAAGTCAGTATTTTTTTAAAAGAGATATATTTGTAAAGTTTTTTCATGTGGTGAGAGTAGACAATTTAGAGCTAATCAATAGTCCATAGTTTCGTTAGGAAAGGGAGACAGATGGCACTAATGCACTTTATTGAGGTAAGTTTGGCAGGCATTGCTAGTTTTAGAATAGTTATGAGCTAAACAGAAATTATGATGTGCAGTTTCCTAATGATCTTATCAGCAAAACCTCTACTTCTTTGCTTTATTCAATATTTTAGTTATTGCCTTTATGTATTTTTTTATGCTGATCGTGCCAGATGTCTGACAGGTGTGTTTTTATCTACTTCTCTTATTCATTAACTTATTTTGCCTTTACATGGGCAATTTGGAAGAATACATATTTAGGCTGACATATAAGGTATGAAAAAGTATTTTATAGTATTCTTTGATGGATTATTTCAGAAAATGCTATTTGTGGTATGCCTCTTTTTATCCTTTACAACTCTCACTTTTTAAAAATCAGAGTTATATGCATGATCAAACTTTGATTCCTTAAAAGGTATTGTAGTAGGTGTTTGAAAAACTTGTGATAGCATTAATATTAAAGAGAGTTTAGCATTTAAAAAAAAGATAATGACCTTTGGAGGAAAAGTAATAGCTAAGAAAGGAATGCTACACAGATAAAATTGAACTGGTAGATAAATTGATACTTGTCTAATTATTTCTGAATCAACATTCCCACTCCACCAAATTAAGGTAATCACTACTGCAACAGATACCCCTCACTAGATGGTTTTGTTGTTTTCTTTCCTTTCATCCCAGGACTTTTTTTTTGGATGACTTCCCCTGTATTGGATATTACTATCATTAAAAAAATGTATCATGTACAGATATTAGCAGCTATCATTATTGCACACTGTACTATACTGAACAACTACTTTCACTTCTGAGGGTCCAGACATGAGGCAAGGTATCTGTTGGTGAAACAGGTTTCTGTTTGCAGAGTTGTGAGCAAATACTTGAAAAATGTTGCCTACTTAGAGCTGATTCAGATCACAGTCCTGGATATAATATTTGATATAAATTTATTAGTAACAATAGGACTTTTAAAAATTTAAGGCAAAAGATTTCTTAGTAGAGTCTTGGAAAGTTAGTTTAAAAAAAAAACACAGAAAACTATATCTGTTGTTAAATATGCCTTTGTGGATGAAACTTTATAGTCCTTTTTTATGATATCTGGCTTATTCTGGTTTCAGAAATTTTGATCATTTTTACATTTAATTTTATGTACTTAAAATCAAACTTTATCGATAGTTTGATTAAAAATAGTACAATATTAGATATCACTTAAATTTTTTTTGTTAATGTTGAAAGGTTTTGTTTTAACATTTATTAGAATTTTTAATCAGTTTGGGTAAATAATCTTAAAAACTCACAACCTCTGTAAACGTAAGTAATAAGCTTTATACATAAAAAAGGGAGATGAGCCCTAACCGGTTTGGCTCAGTGGATAGAGCATCAGCCTGCGGACTCAAGGGTCCCAGGTTCGATTCCGGTCAAGTGCATGTACCTTGGTTGGGGGCACATCCCCAGAAGGGGGTGTGCAGGAGGCAGCTGATCGATGTTTCTCTCTCATCGATGTTTCTAACTCTCTATTCCTCTCCCTTCCTCTCTGTAAAAAAAATCAATAAAATATATTTAAAAAAAAAGGGGGGGAGATGAACTGCTTTGTGGCTTTTTTAAAAAAAACCTACAGTCTTTTACCATGGTTAAATAAATAATGCTGACAAATTAAAGCACCTGTGTCAATCTCTAGAAGTGGACTTTGAAAATTCAGTATTAAAGTTATTGAAATTAATAAGATATATTTTGTTATATGGTTCCTTCTCTGAGTGCTTTTGAATCTGTGTTTAAATATAATCTTTACCATTGAATAACAAGGAAGTTAACAACCTAAAAACTTTCCTCTGGCTCTAGCTGGTTTGGCTTAGTGGATAGAGCATCAGCCTGCGGACTGAAGGGTCACAGGTTCGATTCCAGTCAAGGGCACATGCCTGGGTTGCGGACTCGATCCCCACTAGGGGGTGTGCAGGAAGCAGCCGATCAATGATTCTCTCTCATCATTGATGTTTCTATCTCTCCCTCTCCCTTCCTCTCTGAAATCAATAAAAAAAAAATAATAAAAAAATAACTTTCCTCTGTAATTATAGAATAATATTAAATAACCAAAATTAATGTCCCAAATGGGTTAGTATGGTATATGTGTGTATGTTATTTCAGAACAGATATTTTTTTGTTTACCTGATATCCTATATAATAAAAGCCTAATATGCTAAGTGTCCAGTCAGCCATTCAACCAATCAAAGCGTAATATGCTAATGATATTCTAAGGTCACTCAGTTGCTCACTATGACGTGCACTGATGACCAGGGGGCAGACAGTCGACTGGTTGACCAGTCGCCATGACATGCTATGACCACCAGGGGGCAGAAGCTCCAACTGGTAGGTGAGCTTGCTGCTGGGATCCAGCCGATTGTGACTGAGACGAGGGGTCCCTCCCCAGCTGGCCAATCTCCCGCATTCCTCTCTGGCCCTCATTGTGCACCAGTGGTGTCCCTCGGCCTGGCCTGCACCCTCTCGCAATCTGGGACCCCTGAGGGGATGTCGGGAGTCGGTTTTGGCCCGATCCCACAGGCCAGCCCAAGGGACCCCCCAACTGGTGCATGAATTCGTGCACAGGGCCTCTAGTTTGTTTATAAAAAAATCATTAGAAGCTTGCGTAGATCAGAAGATTAAAGACAGATGTAATTGCATGTGTACCTTTTTGTGGGTACTCAGATATTTTCATAATTTAATCTTTGACATAAATATAGTAAAGAGCCTGAGATGTAGTCCTTTGGTAATACACTTCCTGTTATATTTTGTGTCATTTGGAGACTTACTTAGTATGCTTGTGAAAAATAGTATTTATTTTGATTTATCACAATTAGAAGTTAACAGAAACAATAGTAATTACCAAAGTAGACTATAGAAAATCAAAACATTTCTTTTAATTCTCAAAATTAAAAATATGTCCTGACTTGCCTGTTACCTTTTTGGAAACCTTATTCATTTGTAACATAGATACTGATTCACAACTTGCTTTTAGTGATATATTTACAAAATATTTAGCCAAGCATTTCCAAAACTTTATTTTTAAAGTTTTCTTTTCAAGCTGATAGTCATTTTACTTGTTTTTAAATTCAAAATACTTGGAATTTATTTTGTTAAAATTAAATTAGGAACACCTTATTAAAAGTATTTTTAGCAACCTTTTAAGGCAATGTGGTTTGTTGTTGCAGGTTTATCAAGTGGAAGATATGTGTGAAGAGGAAATGCCAGAAGAGTCAGATGAATGTGTTCGCATGGACAGAACCCCACCACCACCCACATTGTCTCCAGCAGCTATAACTGTGGGGAGAGGGGAAGATTTGACTTCTGACCATCCTTTGTTAGGTAAGGACATATCTCAATTGGGGGGATTTTCTATTAGTTTGTTAGTAATGGGAAAGTTGTTGTTTTTTTCACTACAGATGGTATTAAACTAATTTATGTAATTACAGTAAAACATAATAATTAAGTGGGGTTTTTTTTAAAGAGGAACAATTAAAACAACTGATAAGGAACCACTCAAATGAAAAACACATCATAGCTTCTTAATTTTTACTGGTTTGTACAGATGTGTTTCATATGATCATTTAGATTCATATGTGAAGCTATTTCTATCTTAAAAATTGGAATAAATCAAGGTTCTATCAAAAGATTTAAATTATACTTTCCGTAAATCACAAAGCATTCTAAATCGTATCTGGCATTCCTCATAATTGCTTGTGATCTAAACTGAATAAATCTTTTAAAAGTGTTCTTTTCCATATGGTACTTAAATTGAGCCTCACTAATTCTTAGTAGAGATGGATTAAAAAATTATTGAGCTTAAGCATTCAAATTCTTATTCACTATGTCACTACTAATTTTAAGTTAAAGTAAATCTTATGTATGCTCCTCTTCACAATATCAAAGTGACTATGAATCCTAGATATTTTACTAAAACATTAGTATGATCTGTTGCCCAGTGTCTAGAGCAGCCGTGGGCAAACTACGGCCCGCAGGCCGGATTCGGCCCGTTTGAAATGAATAAAACTAAAAAAAAAAAAAAGACCGTACCCTTTTATGTAATGATGTTTACTTTGAATTTATATTAGTTCACACAAACACTCCATCCATGCTTTTGTTCCGGCCCTCCGGTCCAGTTTAAGAACCCATTGTGGCCCTCGAGTCAAAAAGTTTGCCCACCCCTGGTCTAGAGCCTAAAAAAGATACATTCTGTGTTAGGGCGTTTTTTTAAAATGGTTGAAAAAAATCAAAAGAAGAATAATATTTCATGTTATGTGAAATATAAATTTCATTGTTCTTTAATACAGTTCTCTTCAATACAGCCACATTCATTTGTTCAAATATTACCTATAGCTACTATTGTGTTACTGCAGCAAAGATGAGTAATTGCAAAATCCATATTGTCCTTTATAGAAAGTTTATTGACCTCTGACCCAGGTAATACGAATGTTGGTTCAGGCTTCATTGTAGGTATTCTGTTCTCTTGATTATCTCTTGGTCTTCATGATCATTTCAGGTAAGAAGAACCTGAAATGAATTGTAATGGGGCACTGACTTTGCTCCCGCAGTAACACTTGCCCTCTCTCTTTTTTTAATGCCACATTTCTAACCCTTCTGTTCTCTCCAGCTTTTATTTTCTTACTACAGAAGTGAATCTCTGGAAAGTTTAGAAAGGGGAAAATCGGTTTTGTTCCAATTTTTCTCTCTTCTTAAAAATAGAAAACATTTAGTCAGTAAAATTATATAAATATTTAAGACAGTTTAATATTATTGCCTTTGTGTATTCAAAACAATACTTCAAAAGATAGATTTAAGAAAATCTAACTGTTTTGTATTTTCTGTACACTGAAAATGAATTTATGTTACTGCAGATTTTCTGGAATTTTGGTTTAAAGGCAGAAAGATATTTATAGTAATTGGATAATTACCTTGCTTTGTGACTGTAATTGGATTACCTGAAAAGTATCACTAATGGTACTCAAAGGAAATTGTAAAATTTTTTAAATATTGGAACACAAGTATATCTTCACATATTAGGCAAGGGATATAGTCTGAGATCCTGTTAAGCCTATCCCTCTGGCTATATTGTCTAAATACATTATAGACTTTTGAATCTTCCTATAATTTACTTCATACTTATTCTTTTGTAGTATATGAGGGAGAAAAGCAAGCAAGGCTGATATTTATAATAGCTCTCATCAAATCATGGAATAAACTAACCTGAAAAATAGAGGGACTTGTTTCCATCTAGAATTCATTTTTCATAAATCTCGGCTCTTTTTTTTTTTTTTTTTTTAAATCTTTATTGTTCAGATTATTACATTTGTTCCTCTTTTTCCCCCCATAACTCCCCTCCTTCCAGCTCCCACCCCACCCTCCACCCTCACTCCCCATCCACTGAGTTCATCCATAGGTGCATGATTTTTGTCCAGTCACTTCCCGCATCTCCCACACCCCTTTTTCCCCCAAGAATAGTCAGTCCATTCCCTTTCTATGTCCCTGATTCATTATAGTCACCAGTTCATTCTGTACATCAGGTTATTTATTCACTTGATTCTTAGATTCACTTGTTGATAGATGCATGTTTGTTGTTCATAATTTGTATCTTTACCTTTTTCTTCTTCTTCCTCTTCTTAAAGGATACCTTTCAGCATTTCATATAATACTGGTTTGGCGGTGATGAACTCCTTTAGCTTTTCCTTATCTGTGAAGCTCTTTATCTGACCTTCAATTCTGAATGATAGCTTTGCTGGATAAAGTAATCTTGGTTGTAGGTTCTTGGTATTCAGCACTTTGAATATTTCTTGCCATTCCCTTCTGGCCTGCAAAGTTTCTGTTGAGAAATCAGCTGACAGTCATATGGGTATTCCCTTGTAGGTAATTGAGCCTCTTTCTCTTGCTGCTTTTAAGATTTTCTCTTTGTCTTTTGCTCTTGGCATTTTAATGATGATGTGTCTTGGTGTGGTCCTCTTTGGATTCCTTTTGTTTGGGGTTCTCTGCGCTTCTTGGACCTGTAAGTCCATTTCTTTCTCCAGGTGGGGGAAGTTTTCTGCCATTATTTCTTGAAATAGGTTTTCAATATCTTGCTGTCTCTCATCTTCTGGCACTCCAGTGACTCTGATATTAGTCCGCTTAAAGCTGTCCCAGAGGCTCCTTACACTATCTTCACACTTTCGGATTCTTTTTTCATTATGCTTTTCCAATTGGGTGTTTTTTGTCGAATCTTTGGTTTGATTCTTGTGCTCCTCTGGTCTGCTATTGGGTATAATATTCTTTATTTCAGTCCGTGTATGCTTACTTTCTAATTTCTTTATCGTAGCATCGAGGGTCTCATTAGTTTTCATGAGGCTCTGCACAAATTTATGGCAAGCCCTCAAAATTGCGATTCTTAGCTCCATATCCTCCATTTCTGTCATGTTTTTTTGTCTCCGCATCTTTTATGCTTTCTTGGTGCACCCCCTTGTGGTCTCTGTGCGCAGTCTTGTTCTAGCCAAGCCTTAATTGTTGTAGTTAACACTAGAGGGATTTGACCACCAGGCCGACTGGCGGTGGAAATCAGCTGTGGGAAAACTTCAGTCCTCAGGGGAGGCGCTAGTCCAGCCCTTGCCTGAGGCGATTGGCAAATGGCTGTGCGCAGGGTTTGGGCGGGGCGGGCTCAACAGGGCGGGGAGGAGGGAGCAGCTATGGCCGCTCTCAGTCCGTCCCCAGGGGCTCTGCCTCTCTGTCCCAGCAATCGCTGCAAACCTCGGAGGGGCCGTAGCCAGACAATCCCGCTTCTCCCGTTTGAGTCTGGGTCCCTAGAGACTCGCCCGGATCTGTAGCCCAGAGTCTGAGACTCGCTCCTGATTGAAAACGACAATCGCGCCCTCAGCCGCCAGCCCGCTTTGCGCGCGCACCCTCACCACCGCACCGCCGTACCTTTAAATTTTCCACACTGCGCCTCCGCTGAGCGTCGGAATGCTGTTGTTTTTGCTTCTAGTTGAAGAGACTCTCCTCAGCCAGCCTTCCCGTGGTTCTGGTTGATGTCCGCTCCGACTTTTAGTTGTATTTTTGAAGTGGTTGTCCACGGCGGCAGTCTCCGGTGTTTACCTATGCCGCCATCTTCGATTCTCTCGGCTCTTTTTAATTATACTCAGATATCTGTATTCACTGATATTCCTTACTATCAGCTAGTTCTATCTTTCCACTTTCACACAGGCAGTAATTTTCAGTGCTATCGAATGGATGGGTAGGTAGAGTCTCCATCACAGGCTGGTGGGACTATCTTATTGTGGTCTTCAAGTGTTTGAAAGGGAGGAATCACAGTGACCCAGGCCAACATTTTGCAATTGCCTGGTAGTACAGTATTCCTCAAATTGACATAAATGTTGCCTCTGATGATAAAACACACACAATAAAAGAGAACATTTGTGCATGGATTTGAGTTAGCCTTACTGTTTGAAATAAAGGTGATGTAACCTGTGTAGTTCACTAAAATCTTTATTTATTCTATGGATTTCATGATCCATTTTTATTTAAGCATACTTTCAAAGTGCTTTTATTCCCTTATATCATTTGGAATATATAAATAGTAACATAGAAAATTCAATATCTATGCAGCTTAAAATTTTTTTGAAAAAGCAACAATTTCAGTAATTATTCTTAATTTGGGACAGTTTTTTTTTCAACCATGGTTGGAATGATAACCATGAGCAAGTTACCCCCTTCTTCTGTAAAATGGGGATCATAGTAGTTTCTATCTCATAAGGTTATTGTGGAGATTAAATGAAGTAATAAACATAAAGTTTTTAGCCCAGCCAGTGTTGCTCAGTGGTTAAGCATTGACCCATGAACCAGGAGGTCACAGTTCAGTTCTGTTCTTGGTGAGGGTACATGCCCAGGTTGCAGGTTCAGTCCCCAGTAGGGGGCATGAAGGAAGCAGCTGATAAATGATTCTTTGTCATTATTGATGTTTCTCTCTCTCCCTCTCCCTTCCTCACTGAAATCAATAAAAATATATTTAATGTATAAATAAATAAAGTTGTTAGAATGGTTTTTTAGGCACCAGATATTAGCTATTATTGTTATTCGTGATTATTTTTAAATTATCTTTCATATTTGCCTGGGCAAAATGCTAAACATTAACATATATATATATATATATATATATATATATATATATATAATTTTATTTTATTTTATTTATTTATTTTTTTTTCCAGAGGAAGTGGAATTACCTGCTGTGGCATCAGTCAGCGCTTCAGTAATTAAATCTCCTTCAGATCCTTCACATGTTTCTGTTCCTCCTCCTCCACTCTTACTTCCAGCTGCTACCACAAGGAATAATATTACATCTATGCCCAATAGCATTCCCAATATAGAAAACAAACCTCCACAGGCCATTGTTAAACCACAGATCTTGACCCATGTTATTGAAGGCTTTGTAATTCAAGAGGGATTGGAGCCATTTCCTGTAAGTAACAAGCAAGATTGTATTTTTAAAATAATTCGTGTAATAATATTTTAAAATTTAGTCTATTTTTCTCTAATGAAAAGCTTGTAATTTTATTTCAAAAAAGACACTCTTTTAGCTAGAATTTATCTTTCTATATATATCGTGTATATACTGTAAATATACTTCTAGAATTTTATGCTAGCTATGTAGATGTATAAACTAAGAATATAAATATGTCAATTTTATAATTTTTAGAGAAAGATAGTTGGAAGTTTATTCCAATAAAATAAATTTTCCTATTTTTTCTTCTTAAGGGGACTGAAATGATACCTAAAGTGTACTTTTTAAAAATTGTGTTTCTTATATAATGTGATACTTGGTGAACAGAAAATAATAACTTCCCAATGATCTAATCCTTCTGAAATTACCCAGTGGATGGTTTATAATTAGCAAATATATATTCTCATTATTCTTAAATCTCAGCCTTCAATCAGATTTTTTAAATGCTTTAAAATGCTCACCTCGAAGTATCACTAAAAGTCTTGTAATTTGAGACTAGTTATATATCCCTTATATGTTAGTCTCTAGAGGTGAACATTTTTCCTTAGAAAATAAATTAAAAAATGAGTAGCCAAAATAAAACAAAATAGTTTATTTTGAATGTCTTTGAATCATCTAATTTTTAAGATTCATGGGTAGCATTACAATAGTTGGTTGCCTCATTAGTTGCTTTGTTTTCAGTTTACTAAGGGTCTATTAAACATGGATCTTCTATAAGAATCCTGATTTAGTGAGTAGAGGAACAGTCATTTCTCTCTATTCCTCAGTGTTTGGATCCTGGCTCTGCAGCATACTGACTGTACAAAGTTACACAGTCTTTTTTGATCTTCATATTGTTCATCCGGCAAATGGAGATGATACTTTGCTCTTAGAGTTGTTGTAAGGATTAAATATACATAAATTGTTCTGTGTAGTACTGGCACTTAATAGACATAGCTATTTATCAGTATTACTAGTGACAGTTACAACTTTACACTACAAAAAAAGGGAAATTTAGGAAAAGTACAGAAAAATCCCCACTAATACCACATTGTGTACATTTATATATATTTTTTTCATATGATCAAAATGATTATTATATATACTAGAGGCCCAGTGCACGAAGATTTGTGCAAGAATAGGCCTTCTTTCCCCTGGCTGCTGGCACTACCTTTGCTCTGGCTGGAGCCACCTTTCTGCCTTCGTTCCAGCCCGGAGCTGCCTTTCCACCTTCCCATGCTGCCCAGAGCACTTGGCACCTGTGCATGCAAATTAACCCACCATCTTTGTTGGGTTAATTTGCATACTCACTCCTGATTGGCTGGTGGGTGTCGCAAAGGTATGGTCAATTTACATCTGTCTTATTAGTGTAGATAGTTTTGCTTCTTTCACTTAGTATATCTTGAGCTCTTATCTATAATAATAAAAGTAATATGCTAATTAGACCAGACTTCCTTCTGGACAAAGCTGCGGTGGGCGGGGGCCGAGGCAGAGGTGGCTGCCGTGGCGGCGGGGGCCAAGGCCCTTGCACGAATTTCATGCATTGGGCCTCTAGTTTTCTCATAATATTAATAGTACTTTGGAAACATTTTGAAAGGTTACATTATATTCTGCTTTATATACAACCAAAATTTATGTAATCCTTTCATTATTGTTGGACATTTAAGTTTCCATGTTTTCACTATTCAAATAGTCTGAAAGGAATATCTTTGTATATAAATTATCCACATTTTAAATAATTTCTTTAGCATAAATTCCTTAGAAGTACTGGCATGTATTTATATTTACATATATATTTGTAAGATTCTATATATATATTACTAAATTATTTTCTGGAAATATTATTTAAATTTATTAACACACCATAAGTGTATAACCTTAGCAGCACTGAATATTATAGTTTTTTACAGCAATAATTTTTATAAATTTTACTTGAGGCATATTAAATATACTAACTGAAATGAACACAGTTTAAAAGTATATGGATGACTATTTTCTAAAGTTAAATATAGAAACTTCTAATAAGTTATTTTTAACCAAGTGGGGCAGACATTGGAGAATTAACCCGCATTCTTAAATAGAATAAGAGGTTCTGTTTTTCAGATTAGCTCAGGGTTCACTAGCAAATCAGTAATTATTTTTGATCTGGACCGTTTTTGCTGAAAATAGTTCTAAAATAAGTATTATTCATGACCTAAGTATACTGATCGTACGTGAATTTTTTGTTAATTTTAATGTTTGTGGATTTTTCCATTTGTTTTCATGATTATAGATTTGATTGCTGAATTAAGAATCAGGAGACGAGTTCTCGTCGTTCTTTCTTTTGTAAAGAAATCACCTAAACACTGAACAGTAGTTCCCTTATCTCTATTTTAAGTGTAATTGGTTTACAATATTGTATTAGCACTATTATATTAGTTTCAGGTATATAATATAGTGATTTGACATTTATATACCTTACAGTGTGTTCATCACACTAAGTCTCATTGTGGTTTTAATTTGCATTTCCCTGATGATTAATGATATTGACCATATTTTCATTTGTCTCTTAGCCATCTGTATGTCATCTTTAGAGAAATGTCTTCATGTGCTCTGCCCATTTTTTACCATTACTGTATCTGTATAATACACATAAAAATGATCTATCCTGAGGAGATAACCCTACAAATAAAAAGCTTTATACATGAAAAATCTTAAAAGTTGTTACAGAAAAAAAATTAAAGAAACTGGCAAATAAAAACGTATTACTGATTTTTTAAAGAAAAGACTTTTTCTTAACTATTTGCCTAAACTAGGATGCTAAGTTCCATTTGACAGAGACTTTGAAGCATCCATATTGCTGACGACCTGAACTATAATGTTTATGTCCATATAGCCTACACTTTTCTCAAGGAAAAAGCACTGAATGACTGTATCAGATCAATTGGATAAGCAGATGATCACTGATACCACTTTTTCAAGAGTTTTTTTAAATTGATTTCAGAGAGGGAGAGAGATAGAAACATCAATGATGAGAAAGAATCATTGATTGGCTGCCTCCTGCACAACCCCACTGGGGATTGAGCCCACAACCCGGGCATATGCCCTGACCAGGAATTGAACCTGACCTCCTGAGCCACACCAGCTGGGCTTCAAGAGTTTTTTTAACCAACTTATTTCTGAAAGTCTTTAAAAAGATTATTTCATTTTATTCTCTCTCTTTTTAAAGGTGAGTCGTTCATCTTTGCTAATAGAACAGCCTGTGAAAAAAAGACCTCTCTTGGATAATCAGGTGATAAATTCTGTGTGTGTTCAGCCAGAGCTACAGAATAATACAAAGCATGCAGATAATTCATCTGACACAGAGTTGGAAGACATGATTGCTGAAGGTCTGTGGATTTTACTTAAGATACCCTTAATTCACTTTGACTTTTACTGCTTGAAACAGAACATGGATTTTTATTCCACACATGGATTTTTACTTGGAAGTATTTACTTTTATTCTCAAGTAATACATTATTTGATTAGAATAATGGGAAAGGTAACCAGACTCTTAATGGCCAATTAATAAAAATAATAAGACTGGTTAATTTACATACTATCAGTTAATTTGACTTTTGAAAGAATGTGGGTGGGAAAAATTCCATTATACATGAAAGTAATTCAAAATTTTAGCATCAAAACAACCAACTTTCTGTTTTGTTTTGTTCCCAAGTTAACTTAAATAATGACTATTTCATTGCGTTTGCTTAAATATTTAGAGCTTCTGAGTTGTTTGGCTTTAGGCTTTCCTTATTTTGATGTTTGATGTCTGAGTAATTATCCTCAATATATTAGCATATTCATCTGAAATTAATTCATTCATTTTTGAAAATTTTTTATAATCTTTACCGGAGGATATGCTATATATCTCCATGGCACAATGTACTAAAATTCATATCCCACAAGGTACTTTTTGAAAGTGTTCCTCCTGCAGAGTAGTGGCTTTGTCTTACTCATCTTCATTTCTCTTACAGTGCTTACTAAAGTTATTTGCACGTTTTAGACGTGTTGCATACTTAGCAAAATGAACCTTTAAAATGTATTGCCTATGTATAGAGAAAACGCCACAAAATTTTTATGCAGGATAAGGAGGGAATTTATGGAGGTGGTTGGTTTTGGAGGCTTTGCCCTGCCAAAGTGGCTGTGGATTGAAAAATTCAAAAATAAAAAAAAAAAGAAAGAAAGAAAAGAAAAATCGATACTCATTCCTTTAAGTTTCCTGGAAGGTCTGAACTAGCAGCATCCCACCAAAATAGAGGCTAAATGAAAATTTGCCACAATTAAATTTTTGTGAGGTTTTTTTTTTTGTTTCCTTCTTTTTTAGAGACATTAGAAGAAATGGACAGTGAGTTGCTCAAGTGTGAATTCTGTGGTAAGATGGGATATGCTAATGAATTTCTGCGGTCAAAACGGTTCTGCACTATGTCATGTGCCAAAAGGTATTTCTATTTTGAATTTCCTAAAGCACAAAACAACCACTGTAACAAAACCAAAAAACTTGTAGAGTTTACCAGTAGTCTCAACTAGATATTACAATATAGAGGAATACTATGAAATAGATATTATGTGGAGCTACTTTGGTAGTTAGTTATTAAATTTTGCTCTTTGGGAGTTATATAGTCATAATACTTACAGTTAGTTTTTCAGCATAATCTAATATTTAAGTAGCAATCTCCTGGTGGTAAGAATATATGCTTAGGAGAATCCCTCCTGTGAATAGACTTACTAGTCTTCAAGGTATCAAAACAGTTTTTGTTTTATCACCTGATTTTTGTTTATCAATATTAAAATACCTGGATTTACTTTGTTTCAAAATGTTTCCTTTTGTTTTAATGTATCCTATTAATTTTAGGTTTCTAAATAGGACAGCTATCCATGTTCTCTACTTGTTATATTGCCAGTAAAATATCTCTTTTCTAAATATGTATTTGCAATAGTAATATTACAGGTAAATAGCATTGATAACAAAATAAATGTTTAGTATCTTCATTGATCTTAGTCTCAAGTTTAGTTTACATTAAAAAAAAAACTACCCACCTCTGATTCTGATAGTGCTAAAAATTCATTAACAGGAATCTCATTTAAAGTGGAGAGGCCAGAAGGGGGAGCTCTCATGACCAATGATAATCACAAGGCACAACAGAGAAACTTTGTAATACTCTAACTTACATTTCCCCTATATATTAGAATTTCCTCTCCTTCATTGAGGAAATAGAATAGAAAAATAGAAGAGCAGAAGGGAAGTGTCTGACTCTTCATATTTTACCACGGTTGCATATACTCATACTGGGTTGCAATTCCTTGTTCTTGAATAAGCCCACTCTGCTGGAGAAATATCTGGCTGACTTTTTGTTTACAGTCAACGTAATAAATCTTTATGTTGGTATTTACCATGAAAGGTGAAATGTATGTACAGGTTGATTTGAAATTTGTTCTCTATTTGAAAGAGAGTTTAGGATCTTAATTTTATACATCTAGGGAATTTCTTGCTTGAACGTATTATTTAGTGTGGTGCCACTAAAATATACTTAGTAAAACTTAGGATAAGTTTTGTACTGTTGAATAAGTAATTGAAGTATTTTCCTCCCAAAATGGCTTCATTGGTTTCTTAGTTGTCAGTCTGTTACTCAGATATCCTTTTATGTTATTGACAATCCTAAGAAAATTATGTAACTCCTGTTTAACATGGGAGTTTTCCAGTTTGTGTATACCACAGGAAAGAATAGTGGCTCTATGGTTCTAAATGATTGAAAACTCTGAGGGGAAGGACTACTGTTTTTCAGAATATTTTAAATTTCTTGACTTTTAAGAAACATTTCAAGTCTTTTAATGCTACCATTATTCTTCTCCAAGAGATTATTGCTGAGTTGTCACATTATTATACCTTTAGGTGAATCCCTATTATACAGAGGGAAATGCAGATGAGAGAGCAAAGGGGAGAGGATAAATTAGGTCAGGGAGGAATTGCTGCTGTTTACGACTGTCTTGGAGATCTAAATATTTAGGGACTAAATAGCAAGTGTAAAGTTAGTCTGTCTTTTCTGATCTTTAGTCAGTGGGGAAAGAAGTTTTGTCAATTGATAAGAATGGAAATCAGAAACCAACAGAGCTGAGCCCATGGAAGCGTATAATGAACATAGCAGGAGCTTGTTAAATTGTTTAGGGTAAAATGAGGTGGCCATTAGGACACCTTTTTGTTTTTTATATTTTTAGGGGGAAAAAAGCCTGTTCATTCTCATAGTGCTCCTTCCTTTTACTTCCTGATATTTTGAGAAAACATACGTGAGAAAAATTTATTTCGGCATCTATATATTGATCCTAGAACAGTTATCAATAGCAAAGTTAATTGGGATTTATTCTTGTCATTTTTCTGCAAAATCTTAGAGCAAAAGAGTTTTGAAAACATGAAATTACAATGACAGTTTTATATGTGTAAAATAAGAGGAACTGCATGTATTTTTCTTAGCCTTTCTGAGTTTTTCTGAAATTGTTTCTTAGATTATTTCTTTTCACTCTTCTTTCTAGGAATAGGGTAGGCAAACTGTGCCCAGACAGAGTCATTCCTGTAGCCTATATTTATATGATCCATGAGCTAAGGATGGTTTTTAAATTTTGGGATAGTTGAAAAAAAAATCAAAAGAATCATATTTTGTGACACATGAAAATTATGGGAAATTTAAATTTTAGTGTTTCTAAATAAAGGTTTATTGGAACACAGCCATGCTCATTTATTATTGTGTATGTCATAATTGCAGAGTTGACTAGTTGTAACAGAGACTTGAAAGGCCCACAAAGCCTAAGACATTTACTATCTGGCCCTTTATAGAAAAAGTACCCAGTCCCCTGTTCTAGGGCCTTGGAACCCAATAAATGGCATAAAACTATTTTAAGCTGCTATTACGCCATATAAAGGTCTATTCAAAAATATTAGATAGTCTATCAATTTCAAAGAATTCTGTATTTTAAAATTTCCTGAAGAGTGAGAGCTATGAATTCCTTGTATAATTTTGAAATCCCACCTTTACATTTTTACTCTTTGATTCAGTAATATATTTGAAAAATCTTTTACTAGCCATTTGAGATTTTATCTTTCTCTACTGTATTAAGCAATTTTTATTAATCACTTTTCAGATATTATTACCTGGAAAAATACCAGTTTGGATGAACATTTAAATAGTTAACTTCTTTTTCTCCTGGAACTTTGAATTATTTTGCTGCTGTAAAAATCAGTTGCCCTCTCTATTTCACAGAAAGCTTCCCACTATCATGCTGTTATTAGGAGGAAATATCAATACCTGTCCAGTATTAGATTGAGAGCTATGTATTATACAGATATATACAGAGGTCAGTTTTTGACTGTTAGCATAAGTAAATCCATTGAACACTATGGTTTACTTTCTGAGGTATTATAGTTCTTAATGAAGTATATGCCACTTACTGATTCACAAATTTACTTTAAAGTCATAATTAACTACTAAATAGAGTGTCCTATATATCATTTAATATTTTTTCTTACTTGAATTTCTTAGGTACAATGTTAGCTGTTCTAAAAAATTTGCACTTAGTCGTTGGAATCGTAAGCCTGATAATCAAAGTCTTGGGCATCGTGGCCGTCGTCCAAGTGGCCCTGATGGGGCAGCAAGAGAACATATCCTTAGGCAGGTCTGTAGAAACCTTGCTTCAATGTACAATACCCTTTTCAGTAATGCAAGGAAAGTGCAGTGCTGTATTTTACTTGTACTACATTTTCCAGCTTCCAATTACTTATCCATCTGCAGAAGAAGACTTGGCTTCTCATGAAGATCCTGTGCCATCTGCTATGACAACACGTCTGCGCAGGCAGAGCGAGCGGGAAAGAGAGCGTGAGCTGCGAGAAGTGAGAATTAGGAAAATGCCTGAGAACAGTGACTTGCTACCAGTTGCACAAACAGAGCCCTCCATATGGACGGTTGATGATGTCTGGGCCTTCATTCATTCTTTGCCTGGTATGTAATTCAGCATTTTGGCCTTAATGTTTTTTTTGTGCATTCACACACAGGAATGATGTTAGATCCATCTGCACCTATTGCACGAAAGGGTTCGAGAAGTACTTATGTATATATATTAGTTAAATAGCATTTGCTATTGAAATATGATCTGTTTCCTCTTGCTTATTCCCTCAGCACAACTGGGTATTTTCTCATACCCTCAAGTCGATAAAAACTGACTAGTCCTGCTTCAGCTGTGACACCTCAGCCGGTGAAGGTATTAAAGGTGCTCTCTTCTCTTCAGTCTGATTTCTTTCGAGGGGTCAGTAGAGAGATTGAGTCAGACACTTCTTTCCTCTGCTCTTCTACTTTTCTATTCGGTTTCCTCATTTCCTAATTTAATATTTAACCTTTTTTTTTTTTTTAAATAAGAGAGACTATAATTTTTTTTACATTTTTGAAAGCTAATCAAGACCTTTTAGACTATGATTAAATTTTGGTTTCTTTTAAAGGAAGCTGCATTCTTTGATTCTTGCAAAAAGTAGGTATCAAGAACAGTTCCAAAATTTGATTAAGTAGACAGCTAACATTCAGTTATGATATTCTATCCCAATAGAATAGGATAACTTTCTTATGTTTTTCTGCTCTCTCATTTTTGAATTCTTTCCATCAGCTTAATCTTTATGTTCTTTATCTTTTCTTCTTTAAGGTGACAATAAACATAAAGTCCACTTTCTCCAAGGGGCTGGCTACTAAAGACATTTGCACCGTTGCTCATGATGAAACCCACACACTGGTTACATATGTTAAGACAATATATGTATTTTTTTAAATCAACAAATCTTATCATTCACTTTGGCCTTATGAATATGGAACACAAGGAAATTGTTAAATGTGTGGTCCATTTTGGTTTTATTCTGAATCATACCATTTATCTTGATATAAGCTTTCCAGAAAAATACATCCCCTTTGCAGTTGTCTGCAAGCTTATTAAAATTAATCCAGCCGTAACCGGTTTGGCTCAGTGGATAGAGCGTCGGCCTGCGGACTGAAGGGTCCCAGGTTCGATTCCGGTCAAGGGCATGTACCTTGGTTGCGGGCACATCCCCAGTAGGAGGTGTGCAGGAGGCGGCTGATCGATGTTTCTCTCTCATCGATGTTTCTAACTCTCTATCCCTCTCCCTTCCTCTCTGTAAAAAAATCAATAAAATATATTTTAAAAAAAATTAATCCAGCTAGTTTTGCTAATTAATCTTTCTATGAAGGCCACTGTCTCAGAAGTAAATTTACAGCTAATGTGCTGTGAGAGTGAAGAAAGTATATTTAGCAGTATTATTGCTTTAAAAAAAAATTTGTCAGCCATTTTACCATTTCTGTTTTCAGAACTCTATGAGATTTTATTGAATTCTTTTTTCTTTTAAAATATATTTTTATTGATTACAGAGAGGAAGGAAGAGGGAGAGAGAGATAGAAGCACCAGTGATGTGAGAGAATCATTGATTGGCTGCCCCCTGCATGCCCCACACTGGGAATCAAACTGTGACCACCTGGTTCATAGGTTGATGATCAACCACTAAGCCACACCAGCTGGGCTAAATTATTTTTTCAGTACCTTATTTTAGAAATGCTAAATAAGTTTTGTGGTTTCCTTTCTCTTCTTTTTTTTTTTTTTTAAAGAAAAACAAGATATAGTCATTTTTAAAGAAAGAAGAAATTGTTTAAAGAGGGATACATTTTCCATGGGAAGATTTTTAAGCACACACCTAAGAAAACTTAGGTGTGAGTTGTGCTGACCATGTAGGTTTAGAACAGGGGTGGCAAACTTTTTGACTCGAGGGCCACAATGGGTTCTTAAACTGGACTGGAGGGCCGGAACAAAAGCATGGATGGAGTGTTTGTGTGAACTAATATAAATTCAAAGTAAACATCATTGCATAAAAGGGTACGGTCTTTTTTTTTTTTTTAGTTTTATTCATTTCAAACGGGCCGGATCCGGCCTGCGGGGCCGTAGTTTGCCCACGGCTGGTTTAGAATCTGCATTAAAACTGATGTATTAGAGGATGATGAGTCTTTATTGTTTGTGGTTTTAATACTTAATGAAATAAATTTTAGATTTTAGATTAATTTAGATATCTTGAGATTTAACCCTAAAGTCTATACTGATCTCCTGGGCTAGACTTTGATTCTGTCATCTTCAGAAGTAGTCTCAGTTTTCCAAATGGGGCATGTGAGCTGTTTGTTAGCTGCGGTTCTCATTTGGTGGAAAGTATTTCTTTTCCTTTGGGGATGAAGGGTGGTTCATATCCTGAAGAAATTAGGTTGGCAAGCAAATAATTGATAGTACTGAGTCCTCTGTCACTTTATATGCTTTTTTTAGGACTAATTTTCCCCAGCATCCATTTGCCATGAGGCTACTCTTGGCTGCATTTATTGGAACAAAGGCTAACTCCTTTGTCTCATTCTTGCTTCATTTGAATTAAAAAAAAAAGATTATTGCTTATAACTTTAGATGCTTGTCTTACTGAGTTCATCAAGACACTTAATTTTATTGCCAGTGTTTAGAGAACATTACATGTCATTAAAAGGAGACTGCTTTATAATTAAGAATTGCTTGGGTCTGCTTAATATAACTCTGCTTTTCTTTAACTGATTAAATGGAAGTATTTCCAAACTTTTATATGTTAAATAACAAGCTTATTTGTGTGATCCTTATATCTTCTTTTTCAAAGTTTTGCTCTCTGAAATGCCTGTAGTTTAAGGTAACTTTCATACCAGAATAAGCATTTATCTTCATTTCCCTATGTTCCTCTGGTCTCTGTAAACTTCCTTTTGAGCCTCTTTGAGCTCATTCAGGGCTGTTTGTTTGTTTGTTTGTTTGTTTTCCTGAGTAGTCTACTCCCAAGTTTTTTTCCTAGAATGAACAAGCTTGTAAATTTTGTAATCCTTTGTATTTTCTTTCCCTCTTTTATCAGGGCACCTATATTTACCCCTAGAGTTTTCTCTTCTCTTTGTATAATGTCATCTTGTGCACCATTCTGGTGGGATCATATAGAGCTGGTATGCAGTACATCCAAATCTCAGAGCTGTTAGCAGAAAGAAAAATTATTTTCATATAAATTTTTGTGCATTAAAAAGTTCCTACAGAAACTATTCTTTCTGTTTTCAGTTAATTGCAGTTATCTTCTTCAACTCTTCCTTGAAACAGTTAAATTGCAAAGATCAATTTATTCTGGATTTATTGATCTTTGAATCTGCAGTAAATTAGGTTTCTTTGTAGGCATATAAAGTATAGGAATTACATACAACTAGAAGCCCAGTGCACAAAAATTTGTGCACTGGCGGGGGGGGGGTCCCTCAGCCCAACCTGTTCCCTCTCACAGTCTGGGACCCCTCAGGAGATAACCACCTGCTGGCTTAGGCCCGCTCCCCTGGTGGCAGATGGCATGCCCGATTCTGCGGTGCCTGCCCCGTCTCCCCGAGTTGCAGATGACAGGCCTGGATCCCCGATGGGTCAGGCGGTGGCTCGGGATCATGCTGCCGCCCGGCCCCGCACACGGCAGGCCCGGATCCCGCGCTGGGGTGGGCGGCAGCTGGGGAATCTCACTGCTGCCCACCCAACCTGCCCCGCCTCACACACGGCAGGCCCGGATCCCGCGCTGGGGCGGGCATTGGCTTGGGATCTCGCTGCCGCCTGCCCTGGGCGGGCGGCACAATGGGATCTGCCTGCAGCATGCAAATTTAACGGCCATCTTTGTTGGATTAATTTGCATACTCTTCTGATTGACTGGTGAGCATAGCGAAGGTATGGTCAATTAGCATCTTTGTCTTTTATTAGTGTAGATATGACTATTTACTGGTTTTCATAATACTAACATTGGGACTTGATTTTTCTGTAATATTGAATGGCAGGTCATAGCTTTTCACCTTTCTTATTGAGGCCATTTTTTGTGCAGGGTGAGTTTATTTTGGGTTTCTCTGGAAAAGTGACTGGATGCTTGGGACCCGTGTCCATGTGTTCAGGTCTGTGCACACCCTGATAACTGCTTCTGGTGATGTAAAGCCAGCTACTCTGACTGGTTACTACAGTTGGGATATATTTTGTACATATCCCTAGGGTGCAGCTGCTTTACAGAAGGAGATTTTAATGTCAGAAATTCATAAAACTAGCTCAGTACATCCTGAGCATGTAAAAATTTTTTTAAATTCAATTTTCTCGATTTTCTGGAAGCATATTTGCTTCTATTTTTTTCTTTTTTAAGTCACTTTATTTTTTAACTTATGTACTAATGTATAGTATAATCCCCCACCCCTTTTTTGGGTTGGCTTAAGAAAATTGTGATCTAAAATTCTGAAGATAATGCATTCATATTTGATCATGCTGTTTCCCAAACTTTTTGTTCACTATTATTTTGCTAATACCTTTATTGTCCACCTGCAAGAAGACATTTGAAGAGGGATCTCATAATGCAGAGGAACGAAAACATGCTATATATTTTCCTCATGGAGAGCTCCTTGTTTCTATTCCCACATGTAGCTCTTATAGTCCTCATTACTTCTTATGGCTCCTGTTTTCTGAATCTAAGTAAGTCCTACCCTATCTTTCTCTCTCTTCTTTTCTTCCCTGTGCTCTTGTAAGTAAGACTGAAGAGAGAAGAACATTAGTTCTTTCATATAAAGAAGGATGAAGTCACAACTAGACGCAAGATTAGTCAGTTTTGTCTGCCCAGTTTTGAGAGCTACCTCTGGGAAAAGGAAAGGGGCTTTTCTATGGTGAGTAATTCCTTTTAACTATATAATTTCTTTTATATGGTAAATGGGCAAAATCATAAAACTTCCTCATAGGGTACTTTTGAAATGTCAATTTTTAGAAGTCTGAGAAATTATTAAGACTAGAGAAATTGATAAGCTGGCTGTTATATAGGAAACAAGAAAGATACAACCAACAAAGATGGCAAAAAAATATCCAAGAGAAAAGATGGCCACACAGCAAAATACAGAAAAAGTGTTTGTATTACTCTTACAGATGGTTCCTCTCTAACAGATTCTGTTTTTTGTTCTTATTTATTTATTCACTCATTTAGTCCTTCACTTACCACCCCCCCCGCCAAAAAATATATATGTATATTTAGCACCTACAGTGCTTTGTGTTTAGTTCTGGGGTTATAGGGATGACATCATTATCTATATAAACAAGAGAATGATACGTTTGCAATAGGAAGATAATCATTTCTGCAAAGTTGTGGTATCTAAAGATGTAATGTAACCATTTCCATTTTTTTGTGTTTTCCCTGAGAATACTGATTTGAATAAAGTAGAGTTTAAGTTGTTAGTATTTATTCTTTTTTGTTTGTTTTGTTTTTCTATTGATTTTTAGAGAGAGTGGAGGGGGGGAGGGAAGAGAAGAGAGAGAGAAATATCAATGTGAGACACACCGATTGCCTCCTGCACACACCCCAACTGGAGCAGGGATCGAACCTGCAACGCAGGTACATGCCTTCGACCGGGAATCAAACCTGAGACCCTTTGGTGTGCAGGCCAGTGCTCTAACACTGAACAACACTGACTAAGGCATTAGTATTTATTCTTAAATTTATTTTTCTAATTTTACTGTCTAAGGAAGCTTCTACATTTTGCATTCTCTTCTCTCTTGGTTCCTTAATTCATTACCTTCTTGCTAGTTTCCTTATCCTTAGTGGAGAAGTTTATTGAGTAACCTGACTGCAAAATTTGGTAGATAATAAGAACATTTGGGGTTCAAGTTGATTCTAGCATTGTTTGTTACCCGATAAAGCACCTGATTTAGTTTGAGAGCTAAAATAATGTTTTTTGGCAAGATGTTAGTTAGCAAGCCCCTAATTTCAATGAGAATTTATGTTTCAAAAGTGAAGATGAGTCCAATGATACTAAGATTTGAAGTTGAAATTACAAGTAGAGCAGTATAATACATTTTAGCAGTATTGCAATAGAGCAATACTATAATCTTGATCGATTGGTTCTGTCCTTAGTGAACAATAAAAATTTTTTCGATGTGCTTGCCAATTGAATGTTGTAAATTAAAAGTTATGAGAGATAATGAAAGTGGTATTCTGGTACATAAGAAAATATTTCTAAATTGTTATTTAAATGGCAGAACATTATATTTTATCCCTTTGTATGTATATGTCAAGAATATGTTATAGAAAGATAAGTTCATGAGGTATAATAATTAGTTAATCTAAACTTGTTATATATGTGGCATGCTTTGAGATGACACCATCATCCTTTTTGTGAAGATAAGCTATATCTAGAGTCTAGATTCTAGACTGATCAATCCTTACATTTTACCTGACTCTTACTAATTATTTCTATATTATTTTTAGAACAAGAATTCCAAGTAAGTTGCTTTACCTGATTTTGATTCATTTTTTATTTTCAGAATGTCAAAAAATACACTCTTCTTCGGGAGTGAACCTAAGATTACCATAAATAAATTTCATTTGTTTCTCAGCCTGTAGTTCACATACTCAGACCCAGTGAGAGCATAACTGTGACTATTAGGAGTAATGTCTAATTGTTGTATATTAATTCTAATTTCCTTCCTCTGATCAAATTCCAGGCTGCCAGGATATCGCAGATGAGTTTAGAGCACAGGAGATTGATGGACAGGCCCTTCTCTTGCTAAAAGAAGACCATCTTATGAGTGCAATGAATATCAAGCTTGGCCCCGCCCTAAAGATCTGTGCACGCATCAACTCTCTGAAGGAATCTTAACAAGATCATGAGGCTTTGCGATAACAGCAGTTTTATTCTTCTTAAACAAACTTGTAAGGTAAAGGCTCAGGTTGGCCTAGAATATTATCACGTATTGTGGTGGATAGCCAAGAACATTGGGATCTCCACATGAAAAGCTGACATTTCTTTTACAGATATAATAATTCATCATACATTTTCATAATTAGCCAACATTGGTGAAATTAATTTTACAGGTTACATACAACATTGAAAGACTTGTTATAGAGGGCCATGATATTTTTCAAAGAAACGTATTCTAGTACTTTTTAAAAAAGTAATGTTTATCATTAATATAAAGAATCCTTTTAAAACTAATTTAATGATTTACATTTCTCTTTTGATCCAGTTTTGTTACACATTTTTCTACCCTATAATTTTCCCATAAGTTGTCATTAGAGATAATTTAAGAATAATTTAGGAGTCCAGTGACTGGAATTGTATGCAGTGAGATATCATTGTGCATTTAAAAAAAATGTCTGTTAGAAAGTGGTTTTGTCTATAAAAAAGGATTGCATTCTAGCAAGAATAACACTGATCTGGGAGTCAGACAAGTTGGTTTCTATTCTAAACTTGACCAAGAATTTGGTGTAGCTGAGAACATTGTCCTCTTAGTTTTTGTACATGTAGACCAATGGTTCTCCTGGAGATGAGTTTTGCTGCCCTGGGGACATTTTGGTTGTCATAGCTGAGGGGGCTGAGGGAGGGATGCTCTCGGTACCTAACACATGGAGGACAGGGATTGTATATTTCCTACAATGCACAGGACAGCCCTCCACAACAGCTATGCAGTCCAAAATGTCAGTAGTACCAAGGTTGAGAAACTCTAATGTAGAAGTGATAAATGATTCTCTTTTTCACCCAGAGGGATACATTACACAATGGAAATATTTCAGGTAGCATCTGTTCTGCTGAAGTATTTTCCCCAGTGTATGCACACTGAGAAAAAGGGGAGCAATCCATTAAATTGGCCGATAAAATAAGGACTCGCATACAAATAATTCGACTCTTAAAAGATACTGATTCATATTAATTATCTTTTATCTCTGCTCCTCTGTGATAAAAGGCATAATCTGATTACACCTTGTGAACCATTGTACATATAACCTTCACCAACAAGGCAATGGTGTGTAGCAGATATACGTATTTGGTCTTTGGCATTTTTCTAATGTTGAACATGCTGGGTCTAGCTAGAAAGCATATTCCTTTTTCCTGACTAAACCCTTGCATGCTTTCTGCAAAGCACTTACCAAGTGATATCTCTTGAATGGTGAGGTCTAATTTTGTATGTACATGTTTTAGGAGGGAAATTTTTAAGTAAAACCTTACACCAAACAGTTAGTGATCTACTAGAATTGTGACACCAAAACAAAATTGTTTTGGGAGCCTTGAGAGCTTTATAATCCTGGACATCAAAAATTTGTTTATTTTTTTTAAATCTTATCTCTATCATACAATGAAAATGTTTTAATAATTGAAGGAACATACATAGATATTTGGCAAAAGTGGAAAGAGTCTATGGGTTTCAGTCATTATCACTGCTCTTTTCAAAAAGATTGTGTTGACCTAGTAGAAGACTAAAGATGTCATTAAAGACATCACAGATATTTATCTTTTGGCTTTGTGTACATTAGAGAATGTTGATTATTTTTATACAAAAATACAGCGGGTAATTTTTTTAATCTGTAGATGCCTCTTGTTTGAATGTATGCTTTGTGGGATTCTTTAGTGTAGTAACGTTTTAAAAAATGATGTTTACTGATAGTTGCGTGTAGGATTAGAATGTGTAATATAGTGTAAGGCTCATGTTCCAGACCTACAATAGCTTGTAGTCCATGTTACATATTTTTTTATATCACATTTTTTATTATTGGATTAAAGTTTCAAGGAAAGGTAGGTACTCTCTAGTCAACTTTCATTTATTAGCATTTAATCATTGTGACAGAGTTGTCATATGCTTGACTTTTCCCCTCGTGTTGCAATTTCAGAACTCAAATACAGGCTAAGCACTAGTGGAAGATGTTTCACTGTATTGGGGGGGTGGGGGCACAAAGAAAAATCTCCCCTGGAATTAAAACTTTAGCATAGAGAATCCACACACAATTAACATAAAATTATGTGAGGATAAATTCCCCTTGCAATAATGATTGCTTCCCAAACTATATATAACCTTTAAGGGGTTAGTTTTGAACTGTGTTAATAGGTTCACCTTTTATTTACACCCTCTTCTAATAGCAGTCATTATGTAGTACTTACTAAAAGCCCCTGTGCCTGGCACTATGTTAAGAAAGCTTACAAGAAGGATATCCATTTGAGAGTACCTTATAATCTTAAGTCTTATAATAATAATAATCTTAAGAATAGTATCAAAACATACCAGAAAATATACTTGCTTTTTTTTTTCAAGTGAGTAGTTTTATTTAGAAATGGCTCATTTGCTTTCAACTAGTCACTCTCACCTTTGAAGCAGTTATTTCTTTCAAGATGATTAAATCATGTTAATATCAGTTACATATAATGGATATAGACGATGACACTGGGTGTGCACCTCTATCCTGAGCTTTAAGCACAGTTTTAGTATGATATAGGTGGGAAGAGGGCTATTATTTTTATTTATATAATTGTTTTAGGATTTTGATTGAGGGGATGACAAGCAGAAAGAGAAGTTCTTCCTATTTTTGCTACTTAAGTTTGTATTTTCTGACTTGTTTAAACTTACACACTCTTTTTCCATTGGGGGGGGGCGTGCACCTACAAGTTTAAAATTTTATTTGCTTTAAGCCATGTGTTCCTAAGAAAGTAAACAAGCTAAGAGAGCTGGCTTATAAAAATTATTTTTTACATGATGTGGATTTTCATCAAGTCTTGTGCAGGGATGTGTCTGACACAGCTATGCACTTTGATGAAATCAGTATAATATGAGACAGACTGTCACTTTTTAAGTGGCATTTAACTGTTTCCAGGATGGTACTTTTAATTTGCTGTGGCATCATCTAAACACTTTTAAGGGCTGACCTAGAAGTAGAGAAGGTGGAATGGGAGGGAAAAAATGTTAGTGAAGAAACTTGAGAATGCGAGAGAGGCAAGAGGCCTGCCACTTGTTAGTTTATCTCACTTCAACACTGAACAAATTTCTGCACTTTTGAAGCTAATATTTATGTTTTACCTAGTTTTAAATAGAAATTATTTTAAGTAGCCCTCTTAGAACTGTATGTAATATGTATTGTTATGCCCATGCCTTTGAATAATTTTTTACAGTTAATCTTCATCTAGCCAGTGTGAAATTAGTCAGACATTTATTCAGATACCAGTATTAGATTGAAATCTGTCATAGTGCCCCATATCACTGACGTGTCCAATTAAATGTTTTAAGCCCTATTATTTGTATTTGCAGGGTGTTGGTACACTATGGCACAAGTGTCGTAAGGAGGCAATATATAGATTGTATATATAGTCTTAGGTTGTCAGAAATTCAAAGATTAGTTGTTTTAATGATCAGAATTGAGTATTCACTTTCAGATGCCACAGCTGAATCAAAGAAAAGCATTTTTAAGGTTGTATCTTATTTGCTAGGTTGTCTCAGTGTAAGAATTGGATGACTAAGAGCTGTTTCTCTTTATCAGTGTGATTTTAATTAACACAAGCCTACCTCTGTTTTTTGATGCACAGTAGTGTGGATCATGAAGTAAATAGTTTCACATTATTCACTATCGGTATTTTATGAATCTATTTAGAACATTTGATTTCATTTTAAAGATTATGATTCAATTTAGATAAGCACAAATACAGTATTAGGGAAAGTAAATATGCAGTTTTGGCAAAATTTAATTTCAACCTATTAAGAGCTGCATATCTTTAAAAGAATTCTTTGGAAAGATATTCCTCTTTTGTTTTAAGTTCAGAAAACGTATCTCTATATGATTTCCTTTATAGCAGCAATACAAGCCATTACATCAGTAAAGAGTTAAAAATTATATTATCTTTGGAAAAAGTTTCCTAAATTTTTAAGAATTCTAAAGTTTTACATATAATTTTTTAGAGCTTATTTAATCTAGCTTAAAATAATACTATGAGAAAGCTTTTTTCTTGAAAGTTGTAAAGTACTAATATGATGGTAATTATTGCCATCATATTACAGAGCAAAACATTTGGCTTTCTCTGAACTGTCACTTTAGTACACACATATTAAAAGGAAGTGGCCTCCCTCCTTTTCAGATCTGAAGCCCACCTTCTCTAATGAAAATTGTCCCATTCTACTCTTAACACGTGAACCTTTTAAATGCGATGTTTACGGAAACTTTTGGGAAATGTTTCCCATGAATGTTTCATGTTTTCCCTTTTTATAGCTTATGAACATTTTATTTAAAGATGACTGTTTTAATCTCAGATATTAGGAGGTACACTAGAAAAGTATTTTTTTCTACTGTCTTTGAAAAGTACAACTGCTCTCAGTGATACTGGTGGCATAAATATGAATCCATAGAGAGAAAACCTGTGCAAAGGTTTTTAAATGTATTGTCTAAAAGGAAGTATAGAATGATTCTTAATTTGGAAAAAATAAATATGAATTTAAAACACTGTTATGTTAACATGGCATGGTTTTAAATTTAACTCCAGTAATCTTCTTAAGGATTGATAGTAGCCATCATTATTGGCTTAAAA
The DNA here is from genome assembly GCF_028538775.1 of Myotis yumanensis. Taxonomy (NCBI): domain Eukaryota; kingdom Metazoa; phylum Chordata; class Mammalia; order Chiroptera; family Vespertilionidae; genus Myotis; species Myotis yumanensis. The sequence continues at coordinate 186,713,407 of NW_027223753.1, forward strand.
AGTATACAGTGTTAAATCCATGTTTTTTGGAGCTTTCATTGATAGAGGTGAAAAAGTTCGTGCTTGTGAGGGTGGTGGAGCTGGTGGTGAAGTAAATATCAACCTACTTTAGAAAGAAGGAACTTTTCAGTCGTGCCTCAAGCCAACCAAAAGTATCCATTGCTTACAATCTTTGTTTAGAATGGTTGAAAAGTCCTAATTCTTTTTGTTTTAGGTAGTACTAAGTACTCTAATAGTTAATAGATCTGCATAATCATTAAATTACTATGATGAATGACTGGGGTTTCACATCCAGTTGAAACAGCTGTGTGTGGTGACCCCCTCGGCAGTTACTTACCTTTAAACCTGTTTCCTCTTCTATGTATACCGTGTGGAGCCTATACTAAACATGTTGATTTTGATTTAAATCATCTCTTAGGTTCCTCCCAGCTCTAAAACTATGATTCTGGGCCACATAATGGGGTGTTGCTTCTACTTAATTCTCTTTCCCTTTTCAACAGTTCCTTTCATACTTCAGAGCAATTGCTAAAAGATAATTATTTATTAAGCATTATTCCCTGGGTCACCTAGTCTTGGTTGTCCTAGGGAACAAGGCAGAAAATTTAAACAGACAAGCAAATGAGGACATTTTTCTAAATGCTTCTTGCTAGCTAACCATGGAATATATGAACACACTAGAGGCCCACTGCATGACATTCATGCACTCTGGGGGGTCCCTCAGCCTGGCCTGTGCCCTCTCGCAGTCTAGGAGCCCTCGGGGGATGTCCGACTGCCATGGAAACAAGAGAGGCTCCGGCCACCACCACTGTGCTCGCCAGCTGTGAGCCCGGCTTCTGGCTGAGTGACGCTCCCCCTGTGGGAGCGCACTGATCATCAGGGGGCAGCTCCTGTGTTGAGCATCTGCCTTCTGGTGGTCAGTGTGCATCATAGCAACCAGTCGTTCTGCCGTTTGGTCGATTTGCATAATAGCCTTTTATTATATATGATGAAAAATGATAATGGACATTATCATTCAGGCATTTATCCATTCATTTAGCAAACTGTTTGAACACTTACTATGTGCAGCATGTGGTATACATGATGTAAGGAACTAGTCATAAGTAAACAAAATCTTCCCAAACAAAATTTTGATTGCAGTTTAAACATGGACATAATTATTATTACTTTAATGTACTGAATATAAAGTTGGAACTGAGGGAATTTTTTTAAGCATTGGGGTAAGGATTAGGCTAGATGACAGATAAGGAGTCTGAGTAAATCACATCAAATCCTGTAACATTTTACCTACTAAACATCAATCAGTCATAAACCTGATTAGGTTATGAAATTAAGTGTCCTAACAGTAAGGATTTATATTTTGTGACAGCCCATATTTCTAAGAATTGTTTTGACACTTGAATCTATTCCAGAGGTGTTGCTATGCAGGGAGTGTGACAGAACAATACAAAGAAGCTGGTGCTGACTTACTATACATTTTTAACCACAAAAGCTTTACACCCAGTATTGACAGTGAAGCATATCTAAAACTGGGAAATCTCAAAGGAATTTGCTGAACAGGTTTGTTTTGTAATTTTGTTTTGTTTTTAAAGCAAGGAAGACTACATAAAATGAATTTTATTACAAATATCTACTTTTTAGAAAGAACACATTACAAAATAAAAGGGTTTTACTTTAAAATACTGAACTAGTAAACATAAGAGTTCTATGTTTAAATTGACAAGTATATGGGGAGTAAGTATTGAATGGGATCGTTATTAACTGGGTAGAGATTCCTTACCACTTGAGGATTCTGTGACTTACACTGTAATTCCTATTGACAGAGCTTTACATATTAACATTGCTTGATACTAACATTCTCTATAAAGATGAAAAAATGGAAGTATCTCATTTTTATTGATTTCAGAGAGGAAGGGAGAGGGAGAGGTAGAAACATCAATGATGAGAGAGAATCATTGATCGGCTGCCTCCTGCATGCCCCACACTGGGGATTGAGCCCCAACCCAGACATGTGCCCTGACTGGGAATGGAACTGTGACCTCCTGGCTATATTACAGGTTGATGCTCAACCACTTAGCCACACCAGGTGGGTAGTCACAACTTCTTAAAGCAGGAAAATGTCCTAATACATGTTGGATTGGAATCTTTAACAAATTGTTTTAAAAATGAACACTGACATTCCACGTAAAACAAATTTTTTCCCCACGGCATTGTTTAAAATTTAACATGTTTTGACATACCCAATTTTAAAAATATTTACCCATATTTTATGATGTTAGTATATATATTGCATAAGTACCTTTTAATATGTATTCTTAAAATTTAAAAAGTCAGTGGAGCCCTGACTGGTGTTGCTAAGTGGTTAAAGCATCGGCTCCTGAACCGAAGGGTTGCATGTTCAGTTCCCAGTCAAGGGCATTCACCTGGGTTGTGGGTTCCCTCTCTGCCTCAGCCGGGTGCATACAGTAGGCAACCAGTCAGTGTTTCTCTCTTGCATTGATATTTCTCTCTCTCTCCCTTCCTCCCTTCCATGCTCTCTGAAAAGCAATGCGAAAAACATCCCCAGGTGAGGATTTAAAAAAATAAAGTCAACAAAGTGTACAAGGATGTTTAACTTCCGAGACATTTACCCAAGATTCCCAAGTCACCTTATTCAAAAACTTTTTGTTTTTTTCTGTAGGGAAAAAAAGTCAAAGTAGGTTCTAGAAACTATGCTTAGAGTCAGGAGTAAGCTTGTGCTGAGTTGTAGGCAGCAGTGTGCAGGATGGATGCCGACACAGATGGCAGGCATTTCAGGCCTCTACTGAATTAATGCTTTTTTCTTGCTGGTTAACCTTTTGTTGATTTAAACAAAGGCAAATTTTTGTGATACATTAGTTTTTAAAAAAATACTAATTTTTGACTCTTCAAGTACATGTTGACTTTTTCTATTTCTACGTTTGATTCCTCACAATGTTCTAAAATGGGACTTTCAAATGATTAAAACCGCAAAAGCTGATCCACCCAGGATGAACAAAGCATCACCAAGGGGAAAAAGCATTTTTTATCTTTATAGAAAACAAATGTTAAGATTATATATAGATGTATTCTTTACATTGGATATTGTATTAGAGTCCTCTTTACAGGAAATTAGTTTTAGCACTCTTAGCATTAGTGTTCCTAGATTGGTGTCTGTAGCTAGTTTTCAAATGTATAACCTGAAAATGAAGTTAATTTTGCATTATAAGGGCACACCACGATCTATGTAAAAAGTCTGTCCATTTGGTATATTTTTTTTTAAAAAGAGAAGGCACTTTCATATTAACAAGTAGCATGTGTATTAATTTTAGATTTTCATATCTGTTGTGTCTGTATTCAGTGAAGTGAAATTAAGCATTCAGATGCTTGTTGATGGCAACATTAACTGTTAAATTAAAGCACCTTATATTCTGCTGCTTAACCTGACTTGTAATTGCACCTTTGTTACCTGCACATTTCACGTAGAACATTGTTGTAACATTGCTTCATGTGGGTCTGGATGAAGGTTAAGTGGGCCTACAGAATCATTTATTTATATTGTTTATAATTCAATAATATATTGTAGACCAGCTGTTAAGTTCATTTCTTTACTAATAAAAGCCTCTTCCATTTGGCTGGTCTATTGCATAATTTCTTTTTTTCTTTAAGCTTATGAGGCATGGGGGCTTTCTAAGTGAACAACAACAAAAAGCTTACTAAGGGATTTGAAATAGATAGAAACTTTCCTGATTTAAAATCTGCAGGGTTTTATTAAGTACAATTTATTTAAATATCGTAGTGCCATGTTATGGCCAATTAGAAAGCAATACATTCAGAGGAAACGTAACAGAGAAGTGAGAGGGCCAGGTTTAGACATGGACAGGTTGGACACTTCTATGTAGTTCAACTGAATTCACAAAGTGACTTCAGATTATTTGTCATTCAGATTCCTTTATTCCTGTAGTTCTCAGCTGGGGCGATTTTGCCCCCATGGGAGGCTTGGCATTGTCTGGAGACATTTTGATTGTCAAGACTGGGGAAGAGGGTACTACTGGTATCAAGTGGGTAGAGGGTAGGGATGCTACTAAATATTTCAATGCACAGGCATTCTCCCCAAACAAAGAATTACCTAACCCAAAATATCAATAGTGCTGAGGACAGGAAACCCTGCTTTACTTTTACAATGTAGTTATGATTTGATATTGCAAGTGACATTTAAGTTATAACTGAAAAGGAATCTGGCATGGAGAGAGCCTAGTCACTACCAGTTCTGTAAGGTAAGCAACCAAAACTTAGCTTGCAGAAATATTTACATTAAGAACAAATATATATTTTTAAAATTAGCTACTCTTCCCCTATGTTAAAGAATATTTATACCGAATCATTTTAAGAAAACCATCTTGATTTTATTGCTGTGAATTAAATAAAAATGTTTATTTAAGTTTATAGAAAAGTTGGCAGCGCATCTCAGATTTACATAACAGTTTGCATCCAGTAGTTTTTTTGGATAACAGAAACATCAGTATGGCCAAATGTTAACTCATTTCACTTCTATGTTAATATTTGTAACATGAAATTTTCCTGAACAGGTATAAAATTTTTTCTTGGAATTATTTTGTTTAAAAACGAACAAAGAGACAAATAATATCGTAGCCCCAAAATACACATTGAGGTGGTTGAGGGAGGCTTCAGTTCAGTTCAGTCTTTGTATGCCCTGAGTTATTCTTTGTCCTTTGAAAATACCACAGTTTGTAAGTTTTAACATGGCAACATGTTAACAAATTATAATTGATGTAGGCTTTTCAATTTGCTCAGGATCATGAATTCCAAGTGCAATGAAGCAGCTTTTCCAGTTGACAAATGGATCCACAGGTAATGCAATGTCTCTTAAATTAAACTTGTGACATTTACACCAGTAAACCGTAGCAATGAGAAAACTATTGACAAAGTACAACCATGGAATGTTCATCTCAATATATGCTGGAATCTGTACTTTAAATAAAAGGATAATTATTTGAAGTAGTACAAATGGTAACCAGGTACCGAGAAAACAGACAATGAACTTGGGCAAGAGAGTTTTTTTAGAGTTCACAGTACAACTAGAATGGGATGAAAAGGGGAAATATAGGACAGTCTCATTCATGTAGGAAGTTATCCTAATAGCCTGTACCAAGGTAATAACTTCTGACCAAGAAGTGATGAAAGCCATAAATAAAATTATCACCATGAAAAATGAGAGCCAGTAACTTTGAATGCTGATGTAGAAAGGACATTGATAAGGATAAACATTCTGTGCCTTCAGGTTTTGGTAGATATCTGGATCTCCCAATACATAAGCAAATACTGAAATCCAAATCAAAATTACTGTAAAGAAATAAAATAATTTCTGACATTTAAATGGAAGGGTGGTTTTAGAAAAATTCAGATAATAATCTATCCATGCTATTAGGAAAACTGGATAATGCAAAAAGCCGTAAGTAAAAGATATAATTTGAGTAAACAAGCAGATGTGGTATTTAGTAAACCTAATGTCTAAAAGTACAAAATCCCTGAAATAGGATATAATGGAAATGTTTACCAAAAGTAAAAGGTCCAGGAGTGCTAGTGAAATGCAAAAATATTCCATAAAATTTTGACAGGTGTCTTTTCTTCTCATTCCCAGTGTGAGGATATTTAATAATATTTTCCCAAGTACAATCAAGATTAGCAGACAGTTACCATCCAGGGGCTGACTTGTCTGATGTAACTGGTACTGAGAAGAGCAGTTCTCTGAAGCAAGCACAGTCATATTTTTAGTTAAACTTCAGAAGGCCTGCTGAAAGATAGACGATAAGATACTGCTTTGCTTTATTTTCCATCCCTGCAAAGAAAAGTGAAAAAGTCTTGATGTTATCTTGATTCTATCTCTATTTTAAGACTTTATAAAACAAGTACTAGGATTCCCCAAATATAATTTAATCCAGTCATTTCCACAAATAATTATATGTATAAATAGGAATTTATGTTTCTCATAAAACTTATAGATGAAGGATTAATATGCATACTTTGGTCATTTTTTGAGACCCAGGTCGTTCAGAACTCTCAGATCTATAACCAAAATGTTACATATAAATTACTAAAACTTCCATATAAGTACACGTTTTAATAATGTATAAAAAGATAAAATACTTTGTCCTACTGGAGTGAAAACACAGGCTTAAAATAGCAGCCTGCAGGTGGCATTCAGACAATCACTGATAGTTGTTAACCGAGTCTCACTCTGACTCAAGATGTTACCTCACCTGTCCCCCCTTTTGTCTCTTCGTCAGTGAAGTAGAGGTAATGTTTAAGGGGCCCTCTAGTCCAGCAGTTTTCAAACTGTTTTAACTGCAGGATCAACATTCACATTAAGTATCTGAAGTTCAGATATGGAACAGACTATTCAGCTGAAAATATTAGGAACCTTGGCAAAGGAAAGAAAGATTTATCTTCTGGGCATGATGTTTCAGGTGTGGCACCTGGAGAGATGAGAGAATACAGGGAAGGAACAGGGACCGAGTATGGATACCTGAGAACATTAGGAAGTGCTAGGTAAAGGCAAAGGAACAGGAGTTGAAGCTTAAGTGATAAATGCACTTGGAGGCAGCAAAAAAGATAACATGGTGAAAGAGAAAGGTCAGAAAGGAAGAAATCAGGAAAGGATGGAAGAGAAGGAAGGAAATTAGAGAAATTTATCCTGAAAATATGACCCAAAGATGTTTCTGCAAGACTGTTCAACCAAGTATTTCTGAGTAGCAAAATAAAACCAAACCCAAATAGTAACAGGTCCATCACAAATGTCAACAACTGGAGAGGGTTAAAATGATACAGTCCTTCCCTACAATGTACTATCCTGCAGCCATTAAAAATGTCAGCAGGAAGATTGTTTTCACTCCACCTTTCTATACTTGTTCAATGTTTAGCCTTATGAATATGTTACATGTTTAAAAATAATATAAATTTCCATAATATGTTTAAATGAATTGCAGGTTACAAAAGTATGTCATTACTTGTTAAGACATACATGCATAGAAAAACTTAGAAGGTACACATTGACTTAATACTATGTAGTATTATAGGTCTTTCTGAATTTCTCAAACTTTAAGGAAAAAATAAGTTGGGGAGTGTCAAGACTAAAAAGTAAAAAAGTGAATTTGCTGAAAAGCAGATACCTGATTAAATAATTTCAAAGGAGTAATGAGGGTAATGTCTGAGGAGAAAAAATTCAGTGGGAGAAAGCTATTAGTTCTATTAACTTGACAGAGTCCTAACTGAGAAGAGAGGCCCTGACATTTGAGTTCTGTGTTCATCTTATCACAGGCCAATTTTAGCAAGAATCCTGCTAAGTCGGGTTAGTCAGCATGTCTCATCCTCAATATCTGATCTCCCTCTCACCATGCCCCAGGTGATGTCCAATCACCCTGACTACCTTCAGCAAGAATCCTGTTAGGGTTTAGCCAGAATCCCCTGGCCCCTGATGTTTCCTTAGTAATAGTTCATCTACTGACCCCACACCTTGCTTCTTGGCTATGAATTCCCACTTGTATTGGAGTGAAGCCCAGTCTCTTCCTGTCATTGCAGAACCTCATCATAGTGGCCCCTATACCTATTGCAGTAGTTCTGAATAAGGTCTGCCTTACCATTCTTCAACAAAGGTCATGAACAATTTTTTCTTTAACACTCCGGTGTGGGGTGAATTTCCCGCCAAAATATAAGCTGGCGCGGGCAATTATTTAGGTTTCCCGCGCAAAATCAGGGATTTTTATGATACCTATTACCCCAATGGGTATGAAACGGTTCGCATACGCAGGTAGGTATCTTTGTGAACGGCAAACAAACAAATATTTGGTAATACGCAGTTACAATCGGCCCGAGTTTACACGTTTCCCGCACTCCACCGCAAATCTATGAACCGAGTTAAGACGGCTCCCGCGGAGTACGCACGCGAGCCGACTTAACTCGTTTCCCCCACTCCAAGTGTTAACATACTCATGGCCATAAATACACCAGTGTCATAAACTCACATATCTATCTATACACACACATGTGCATATATAAAAACAGTTTAAAAAATCATTCAATACCCATATTAATAACTATAGGTTTAAAAGAATCAATGAAACAAGTTCTCTTGTACATTGAAGTTTTTTTCTATATTCAAATATATCGTGTAATTTAACTTGACCCTCTCCCGGAAAAGCTCCATTCCAGATTTGATATATGGTAAATAATGGCACGGAATCATGGTTAACCACCTTGACAAATGCCACTGGCTTTGTAAGTGGTGGTGCTTGGATAAGGAAGCATAGTTGGAATGATAAGACCACTTGAAGCCCTCCAGTGTCAAGAAGAAAAACAAGCTGTTTTAAATAGCAAATGTTGGTTTGGAATGGAGGAGAGGAAGGAAAACAGTGTGGGTTCATATTTATGAAGATCCCCCCCCCCTTTTTTAAAGGTATCTGAACTATAAAATTTAAAAAGAATTATCTGTATAAAATTATTTTATCCTTAATAACTGCAATGCAAATTAAATAAGCAAAGCTAAGGAATCCATGTTTAAATAGGCAACATCCAAGGGGTTTTTCCCAAGTTTCCATTGCATTACTAACTCTCACCGTGGGGCCCAGGGGAAGGCAGAAAAGCAGGCTACTCCCTGGAGGAGCATCTGGGGGGCTATGGAAGGTCAGCAAAGGGCAGGAAGTGGAGGAGGAGGATCAGTTCCAGTCACCAAGGCAGTTCCCAGAAGCTCCTTAGAAGAGGACTGGAAGAAAGAAGACAAAACAAATCTGAGATGGAATATGTAAGAGAACCGTAAAGCTGGAAGGAACTTTAGAGATGAGGGAAGATATGCAACTTGAGGCAATATAAAGCAATCGAGAAGTTTGAGCTGTTTTAAAATGGTTCCCGAATATCATAATTATGGGAACTAAAACTTTCTGAGGTGATACCAACTTATACTCCATGTCCTCGATAAACCACTAAAATTATTCAATATTCCAACATTTTGTTCTTTAAACAACCCCCCCAGGACAAGACAAAAATCCTTTGTTAGGCTACCTGTCCCAAATTTTCCCTTGAAAAATGTTCACATTAACTCCAAGGATTCAGTGATTTATAAGATACGGTTTTCTTGAAAAAAAAAAATGTTTTAACTACTTATGAATCAACTCAAATTGCTTCATATACCACTTAAAAAGTTAACATGGAAGTCCTTTTCAAGACATCTTTGGGTTTGCATTGTGATCTGACCGATTCAGAGGTATTAGCAGGCCTGAAGGAAACAAACCATGATTTCTTTTCTGCTTTTCTAGTTATTACCAACCCAAATCTTAACAACACACCATACTTACTCTGCTTTCTCCAGCAGGTCGTTCTCAGCTGATGATCTTCCTATTTTATTTCAGTTTAGTGCCTTCAATTAACTTATTTTTGGTTTCTGGCATACCAAAATGTCACATGAATAAGCTCTGTATGGAAGACCAAAAAAAACCCATCAATAGCTACCTTAGTAACTGGAGTTCAATATAACTGGCTCCAGATCTCTGCTTAGAAAAACTATAACTTGCACCCTAGCCGGTCTGGCTCAGTGAATAAAGTGTCGGCCTGGGTTCGATTCTGGTCAAGGGCACATGCCCAGGTTGTGTGCCTCAATCCCCAGTAGGGGGCGTGCAGGCAGCTGGTCAATGATTCTCATCATTGATGTTTCCATCTCTCCCTCTTCCTCTCTGACATCAATAAAAATATATTTTTTTAAAAAAGAAAACGATAACTTTCTGTGGGATTAGAACCAGTAACTAATTGCTTATCTTTTTTCCAGCAAAAGGAAGAAAGGGAATACTTAGGTTGGAAGTCCACCAAAGACCGGAGATGTGGGTGCATATAACATGGCATCTATTTACAGAAATCTTGCTTACATTGTGGTTTTCACCTACAGGCTTCGGAGTCTGACCTCACAGTTCTCATAGTGTGATTACAGGACCTTTTGACACTTGTTGCATGGTAACATAAATAACATTTCTTAAAATGAAAATTTGCTGTTTTCCCAAACCAAAAAACTGAGTAAAGTGGCATTGTTTCACATCTCACAAATTGCTTGTGTCTGGCTCAATAGCAGACAGCTGAATCCTCACCTATATTAAATCAGGTGCAATATCACATTTCCTGTAGCTTTTGGAAAGTCCTCTGAACATTCGAGTTTGAGAGAAAAAAAAATAACTTTTTAAAAATAGGTAACAAATTAAACTTAATACAGTAACTTCATAGTATTATAATCAGATAGTTGTGCTATGCAACCTCCGAAAAGTTTAACAAAAAAACCATGTGCATGAAACAGTAGGATGGGCAGATGAACAGTTAACATTCTGGTCAACAACTGTACAGAAAATAAAACTAGAACAGTAGCTGGATTTGCTGATCCTGAATGGAGAAAGCCTGTGGGAGAAATAATGTATTAAGTTTTGTCCAGGGGTTTTACATACCTTTCATCTTAATCCTTACGGCCATCATGAAAGGTAGGTATTATTTTTCCCCAGGAGGAAAAGGGCTTGGTGTTAACTAGCACATTTCCTGGGGTTGCATGACTGATAAGTGCTGGAGCTGAAGTGCAGTCTCAGGTCTGATTTCAAAATTCGTGATCTTCAGTAAGCCTCAATTATGGCTCCACTCAGGGCGAAATGGAGAAAGGGACCCAAGCACGGATGTGTAAGAGCTTTCCCAAAACGGTAATATCCAACTGAGAGTGACTATGTTGGTTCCTGGTACTCCAGGCCACAGCTAACTGACCTATTTGGATAATGTAGTTGTATTCCTCCAAAAGGTAAATATAACTTTTTAAAAAATGTGGTCTTTGCTTGATATGTCAAAATTCAGTGAAAAAAAAATAAAATGGTGTTCAACTGCCTGACAACTTTTAAAGAAATAGATGTTTTTCATTCATTTACATAGTACAGATTCAATATAGAAAATTAAGAAAATATAAGAAAAGTTTTAAGTTTTTAAAAAAAATAGGTAATATTAATTTACATAGTCTAAAACTCAAGTTACAGAAAGTATATACAGTAAAAATAACTCATCCTACCCACTCTTCAACACCCCTCAGCCCCACTCACCACTATCTAGTCCCTCCGTAGGTAAAACCACTGTTACCAGTTACTTGTGTAGTTTTCAGAGATTCTAAAGCAAGCTTTTAAAAAGAAAATCACCATTACCAGTTAAAGCAACTAGCGAGGGATTCTTGATTTGCCCGTTCCTAGGTCTCATATACATATTGATAGCATGAGATAAGGTAGAACACAACAAAATGTGAACCAGTGATCTGTCAGACCATAGGAGTAATTTCCACCCATCCAAACAAGGCTGGCCATCAGGAAGGTCATTGGGACCCGCCAGAAAGACGGGAACTAGGGATTATCTCAGAGTTAGAAGATAGGTGTTCCCACCCCACCCCACCCCCAGGGTATAGCATTACAGTGCTCACCCATACCTGCTGCTTCTCAGCTTCTAAGCCCACAGGAAGATTTTAGTTCCTTAACCCTTATAATTAGGTGGGGCCATGTGGCTATTTCTGGCCAATGGGCTATGAGGCCAAAGCATTTACTTTCAGAAGAGAGCCCCCTCAGTGTTCTCTTCCCAGCCCAGGGAATAAAGAGGCCGTGTGTTCCAGATAGTACAGCTCAAGATGGCAGAGCCTCTGTCAACCTGGGTCCTTGAGTGACTGTGGAGCAAAGCCTCAGATGTGTAGTGTAAGAAATACAAGTTTGTTGTATTAAGCTGCAGGAATTTTGTGATTATTTTTTATGTCCTATCCTGACTAATACAATTCCTTATAATTCTCTGTACCCTTTGAAAATTTTTAATAGCTAGCATATAGTACTTATCAGAATCTAAAAAAGCTATAATAGAGCACTGGCTGGGTAGCTCAGTTGGTTAGAGCATCATTCCCAAGGTTTTGGGTTCAATTACCAGTCAAAGCACATATAAGAATCAACCAGTTAATGTTATGCCCTATGCCCAGATTTCAGGATCCCCAAGAAACCACACCAGGGAGCCAGCCATGTCCGATGCAAAAGCATAAGAGTCTGTATTCGAGCTAGCTCGGCTCCCCCACCTTGCCGACACAGCAGCAGGAAATATAGAGAGAGAGAACTCTGTGTGGAGAGGGGTTTTATAGGGGGTTGGAGTAAGGGGAGGAGAAAGGTCTGTGGGCCTTGCCAATTGGCCAGGCGCAAGTCGGTGTCTTGTTCCTGGGTGTGGCTAGCAGAGGCTTAGACTTCCGGGAAGAAGCTCCTTGCCAAGCACATGGCCAAGGTAAGATGGAGGGCATAGCACTTACCCTGGGGCAAGATGGAGGGCCTAGCCCTCGCCCTTTCAGTTAATGCATACTTAAGTGGAACAACAAATCAATGTTTCCTTCTCAAATCAATAATAAAAATTTTTTTTTCTATTTTTAAAAAGCTATAGTAGAAAAATAAACTTTGAAAAGCAACAATGCAAGTATTAGGAAATTGGTAAAATCAAAATTCAATTTTAATTTCCAGTACATCTTTTGCACTGTTTTGTTCTGATATTCTTATTTGCCTATAATGGAAAAGAAGAGTGAATTAAACCCAAAGTAACAGACGGATATAATATAGAGCAGAAAACAATGAAATTTTTAAAACAGAAAAATCAATGAGCCAAAAGCTGGTTCTTTAAAACAAAAAAAACAATAAAATTGATAAACCTCCAGTCGAACTAAGAAAGAACTTACTAAAATTAAGAAAGATAGGACTTGCCGAAACCGGTTTGGCTCAGTGGATAGAGCGTCGGCCTGTGGACCGAAAGGTCCCAGGTTCGATTCCGGTCGGGGGCATGTACCTGGGTTGTGGGCACATCTCCAGTGGGAGATGTGCAGGAGGCGGCTGGTCGATGTTTCTCTCTCATCGATGTTTCTAACTCTCTATCTCTCTCCCTCTCTGTAAAAAATCAATAAAATATATTTTAAAAAAAATAGGAATATACCTAAATAAGTCAATAAGTATGGGAAAAGGGTTCATAAGGAAAATAAAGAGTTATAAGAATGGTAGTTGTTCAAAAGTAGAATGTGTAGTAGTTTGGAAGCTAGTGTTTGCAACAGCACCAGAAAAGTCCAAAGACATATGCTTAACAAACATGCTCATAAAAGAGGTTTAACCTTCAAAGGACATTTGAACTAGAGATGCTTCCTAGTTCTCAATGATTATCATCAACTTTAGTCTTGCACTTAAGTCAAGGAAGGGGTGTAGCATACAGTGACTTAGAAAGTATCAATCAGAAATTGGCTCACTAGTTCCTGGGACCTCACTCGCAGTCCCAACCCACTGAACACCGCTCCTGGAATGACTCAGTAACCGGAGATGACAACACTGCTCAAGTTCATTTGTTTGTAGTTTCCAAAACTACAAAGCTCTGTTCGTCATTTCTGAGAAAGTTATATATTGGAAAATATATATGTCTCCTCAGATCTATTTCCTTAAAGCGTATGATAGAAGTTTCAAAGATTATGTTTTGGGGACAGGTAGGCAGGCCACTTAATAAGTCAAACAATTCTACTTAAATACATGCGGTGCTTTTTTGTTTATAAAATGTTTCATGGTTAAGTATTAGCACTGAGGAATAAAGGTCTTTTCCCGAATTGGAGGTGAGGAGAAAGTGCTAGTAGATGAAAAAGAGACATAGTCATATGAACAAAATGAAGGAAAACAAACCATAGGTCATCTTGAGAGCTGCAGAAAAAGCTTTTGACAAAATTCAACACCCAATCATGATACAAACTCCCCAGCAAAGTAGAAATTGAAGGAAATTACCTCAACCTGATAAAGGACCTCTGAAAAATCTCCAGCTAGTATCATACTTAATTATGAAACACTGACAACTTTCACACAAAAACTGGGAACAAGACAAGGATATCTGCTCTAATCACTTCTATTCAACATTGTAGGATGTCACAGCCAGTTCAGAAAGGTAAGAGAAAAGGGCACAGAGATTAGGAAGGATAAAGTAAAACTATTTATAGATGGTGTTTATACATACAGAAAATTCTAAGGCACCTACCAAAAACTTACTGGAATTAATAATGTAATAAGGTTGTAGGTCAATTTTTAAAATGCCTATATACATACATAAACAAAACTTGGAAATGTAAAAAGTACCATTTACAATAGACTCAAAAATATAAAATACATAGGAATAAGTCTTTTAAAATATGTATAAAACTTTCATGCCAAAAGCTACAAAACACTGCTGAGAAAAACTAAAGAAGATTAATACTGTTAAGATGTCAATACTCCCGGGATTGATAGATTCAGTGTAGCCCTGGTCAAAATCCAACCTGGCTTATTTGTAAAAATTAACAAACCAATTCTAAAATGTATATGGAAATGCAAAGAGCAAGGACAGTAAAAAAATTCTGAAAGAGAACAAAGTTGGAGGACCTATATTACCCGATTTTGATACTGTTTTACAGAACCCAAGACAGCGTGGTACTGGCTTAAGAACAAACAGAACCAAGTAGATCATTCTAATAGTCCACTTGATCCAAAAGAAAGCACCAGTGCAATTCAGGGGAGAAAGCCTTTTAATAGATGGTGCTGGGCGAACTGGATAGCTATATGAAAAAGAAGAACCTCAACCCCACCTCACACCATACACACAAATTCATTCAGGGCGGATCACAGGCCTAAATGTAAAAGTTAAGACTAAACAGCACTCCTGGAATGACTCAACAACCAGGGATGATGACACTGCTCAAGTTTAGTTGTTTGTAAAGCTTCTAAAAGGAAAACAAAGAACATCTTTGTAAACCTGGGGTAGGTAAAGAATTCTTAAACAGCCGAAACTGGTTTGGCTCAGTGGATAGAGCGTCGGCCTGCGGACTGAAGGGTCCCAGGTTCGATTCCGGTCAAGGGCATGTACCTGGGTTGCGGGCACATCCCCAGTGGGGAGTGTGCAGGAGGCAGCTGATCGATGTTTCTCTCTCATCGATGTTTCTAACTCTCTATCTCTCTCCCTTCCTCTCTGTAAAAAATCAATAAAATATATTAAAAAAAAAAAAAAAAGAATTCTTAAACAAAACACAAAAGCACTAACCATAAAAGAAAAAAAGATAAAGTGGCCTTCTTAAACTCTTCTGCTCATGAGAAAATGAAAGGCAAGAAACACACTGGGAGAAAATATTTACAGTACATATACTGAACAAAGGATTTATGCTCATACTACTAGACCACATATATATAAGTATTGCCTACAAATCAATAGTAAAAGGACAATTCAAAACAAAAATGGGCAAAATATTTGAAAAGACACTTGTAAAAGAGATCATACAAATGGTCACTAGCACACAAAAAGCTTAACATCATCAGTCATCAGGAAAAAGCTAATCAAAAGACCAATACCAAGATTTAAAAAAGATATAAGAATGTAAAATAGTACAATCTTTGGAAAACAGTTTGACACAAACATACACCTATCCTATGATCCAGTAATTCCACTCCTAGGCATTTTACCCAGGAGAAATTAAAATACATGTCTGCAAGAAAACTTGTATGACAATACCAAAATGCTGGCAAGGATGTGGAACAACAGAAACTCTAACTGCTAGTAGGAATATAAAATGGTATAGCCACTTTGGGAGACAGTATGGCAGTTTCTTATAAAATTAAACATATTATCATACAATCCAGTAATCACACTTCCTTGGTAGCAATGAAAACCATGTCCACACAGATATCTGTACACAAATGTTTATAGCAGCATTATTCATAATTGCAAAAGCTGGAACCAACCAAATATCCTTCAGGAAGTAACTAAATAAACTGTGATTATTCAGTTTATTCCCCATCTCCTTCCCCCAAGCACATTTTCTCTGCCCTTCTTTCTCCTAAGCTCCAGGAGCCCTTCTTTTGAGAAGGTCCAACATCTGGTGCTGTTCGCCATTAACACAAGGAGAATGGATGAATAAATTGTGGTATGATCAAAGAATGGAATATTAGCTACTAATAAGGAACAAACTACTGAGACAGACAACAAGCATCTCAAAAACATTATGTTGACAAAAGAAGCCACTTCTGTTCTGTTGCATACTGTATTCCATTTATAAAAGCCTACTGTTTTGTATTATTATGTTGTATTCCATTTATAGGAAGTTAAGTACAGGCAAAGCTCACTTGTGCTAAAAATCAGAACAGCAATAGCCTCTGGGTAGGGAGATTGACTACAAAGGGGCACAGGAAAGCTTTCTGGAGCATGGCAATGTTCTGTATCTTGACAGGGATATTGTTTACATGGTGCATATATTTATCAAAATGAAACAATTAAGATCTGTGCATTTTACTATATGTAACTCAATAAATTTTTAAGTGATTAAAAATGCCCACCCAAAAGACTTACTACTAGACAAACTACAAATCAATCAATCATACTTATTTCCAGAAGGTATAGTTTGTGTGTGTATCTTTTGGAAATTATAACATGTCAAATTCTGATACATAAAAAGCCAGGGGCCGTCACAACCTAAACGATCGGATGGATGACCGAACAGCAGGCTAGGGTCCTGGCCGCCGTAGCGGGATTCAATCTGGGTTCTGGTCACCCGAGGCGTGGCAGCGGGAGGGAGCTGTGGGAACGGAGCCATGCTGCCATTGGACTGGCCTCTGGGTCCCTCCCCACACCCGCAGGCTCTGGGAACCAGAGCCATGCTGCGATCTGGGAATCTTGGTCCCTATACCCGGTCTGCAGGCTCCGGGGAACCGGGGCCATGCTGCGATTGGACAGGCCTCTTGGTCCCTCCTCCTTCCCCCGCAAGCTCCGGGGAACCAGAGCCATGCTGCCATCCGACTGGCCTTGGGTCCCTCCCCACCAGCCCACAGGCTCCGGGGAACCAGAGCCATGCTGCGATCTGGGAATCTTGATCCCTACCCCTGGCCCGCAGGCTCCGGGGAACCGAAGCCATGCTGTGATCAGACTGGCCTCTTGGTCCCTCCCCACCAGCCTGCAGGCCCGGTGAATGGAGCCATGCTGCGATAGGACTTGACCCTACTCAAGGGGTCCCAGATTGTGAGAGGGTGCAGGCTGGGCTGAGAGACACCGCCCCCCCCCCCCCCCAGTGCACAAATTTTTGTGCACCGGGCCTCTAGTAGTTAATAAAATACTCATTTTTACACTTTTAATTATATCATATGATACACACATTTAATATATGCATATTATTTTTTAAAAAACTCAAATTCATTTTTCTTTGTATATTAATTTACTCCAAAAATATTTATGGAAGCCATCCAAGTTTACACTGTGACTCAATCACAATATAATGCTGCATTTCACCTTTTCTCTAGGGCAGAATCTGAGTGCACCTTACAGAATAAAGTTTACCTAAAAGGAGTGTCCTGGTCTGTGCGTGGGAGGAAAGGTGTTGGATAACCAAACAGACCCAGACTTACGAAATAAAAACAAGTTTGGTGCCAATCGGGTCCAGCAGAGTCCTCCTTTCAGGCCTCCACTGACTAAATGCAGGCCCATCAGCTCCACTCCTGACCCTGCAGCCACTGGAGGGTGTGTGAACACACCGTCAAGGAAGCTGCAGCCTGGCCAGTGGCATCTATTACAGCTCAGTACCCAGGCCTGGAGGAAGGAAACACCTTGACCACAGGCAGCTACCCAACCTTCTGGTAACTTCCCTTCCCTGCCCCCAGTCTCCCTTAGGGTAGCACCTTAGAGTCTGCTCTAAGCCAGGTTTGGAGGTGTGATGACTAACAGATAAAACCACTGCTCCTCAGACACCGTCTCTACAGCCCACACTGCCCAGGGCCAGGGAAAGTACAGAGAGAGGGCACTTCCTGCACTCCTCCTGCATTTTAAAGACTGTTTAAAATGTTGATGCCTTTTGACTCCAGTAATTTGTCGTAAGGAAATAATCAAGGTTAAAGAAATTAATGACTGCATGAGCAGCTCACTTCAGCATACTTATAATAGCCTACAGAACATGCTCGCCCCAAAAGAATTAAGACAACTTAAATGCCTAATGATAGGGAAGTAGTCTAATGAATTCCGATAGTCATGAGATGGACTACTGGTCGGCAGCCACGAAAAACAAGCTTCTCAGAAAAATCGAAGAACTGGAAAATGCTGACATATAATGTTAACTGATACAAGCAAGACAAAAGCTGTATATATCAGGGCTTCGCAGGGAGATGTAATGGAAGTCCCGTCTCCTAGAGATGCTGCTGATCCCGGAATCAGTGATACTGAGGGGACGTGCTTGTCCTCGGACAGTCTGACCCAATGAGGCAGGGAGGTTGAACACCATGGTACAGAATGAGCTGCCCCCAAAGTACCACTCTGGACACAGATTATTTCAGTTGAAACAACAGAGGCCTAGAAGGCTTGGAAGAACTTTTGATCTTATCTCTTACTGCCTCAAAGAATTCAGACTAACGACCTGAAGCTACCATCATAAAATGACTGTATTTTCATATGAACTAGGTGTGGCTAACAGGGAGGAGCTGAGCATTTGATCCAAGTCCTCTCTGTGCCACTGTGTCAAGATGATCCAATCTACACTTGTTCACCAAACAATAACTCATCTCCCTGTGAATTTCCTTCCACCTCCCCCTTAGTTCCAAATGACACACATACCTCATTTTGCCTTAGTCTTTGTAATTTCCATGCCAAGTGAATTCCCTGAGCCAACGTATTAAAATTTGATTTTCTCCTGTTAATCTGCTGTATGTCATTTGAATTATTTGACCAGTCAGGGAAATAATTAAGGGAAAAGAGGGAGAATTCCCCTCCCCCCCCAGAGTATCATCCTAATATTAGGTAAAGAGGGAAAAAAAATGTATGTATATACACATATCAGAGGTAATTAATGCCAGGCCACCTGGTAGGTAAGGTGACTGGTAAGGTCATGGCCTTATAGACCAATAGTTCCCCAACTTGAATGCAGATCTTGTTAAAGGTGGATCCTGACTGACTATGTCTGGGATGAGCCTAAGATCCTGCATTTCTAACAAGCTCGCAGGTGACGCCCATGCTGCCGGTCCATGGGCCACAGGGAAAGGCAAGGCTGCAGGTGGCACACACCCTGGAGAGAGTCACGCTGTGTTCACAGCGACTGACTGACTGGTGAGAGTACGGGTGTGGCCTTTCTTTGCACACACACACCTATGTTTACCAGATTTTCCACAAGGAAAATGTACTGCTTATATAACCAGAAAGAAAACTCCACTCTTCCAAGTCCTTTGATTCAGTAATTATTTGTAGGAATCCGGCCCAAGTCATGTGAAATGGAATCAAAAGGTAAAACACTGTCTCTACTCAAATCACTTCTGACACCAAATGTGCTGGTTCTTCTACACCAAGCCATTCTAACACTATGCAGAGTCCGGGCAGATCCCATGGGGCTCAGTCTCACGAGAGACTGTATGTACATTCAATGAGAAGGTTTATGGACATTCCATCTAGAATGATTTACAATAGCAAATGAAGTGCTGCCCACTGCAGATGCCAGTCTCAAGTCCCAGGCGGTCAAGCAGCTGTAAGTCAGGGATTCCCATGACGCCCTCCCCAGGTTTGATAATCTGCTTTAATGGCTCACAGAACTCAGGGAAACACTTTACTTATGTGGACCCCGAGAAGGCTCATTGGATGTGAACCCAGAGAAGAAATGTGTCAACTCACATGGACTCCCCATGGTGGACTGAGGGTCCACATTTTATAAGTAATGAAAGTCCAGTGGCCATCAGCCGACAGGGGCTTCTCACGTACTCTGTAGACCAGGGAAAACCTCAGACTGAACTCTTGGCTTCCTGCACTGTGTGTGCCCTGCTCCTTTACGCGAAGTCAGCTATTACAAGGAGTTCCTGGTTTCATCTGAGACCCGACCCACCCAATCAGAACTGCACAATTATAGCCTCAGGTGCATTTAAACCAATCAATCAGAACTGCTCCATAACGACCAATCAGGACTGCACTCTCTCTCCTCTACACCAGATTCACAGCAGTCAGGACCTTATGAATTTGAACACCTCATTTACATCCAACAGACCTGCTTGGGGACCTGGGTGGCAGCTTCCTCCATGAAAGGTGGCCTTCCCTTTGCCTCCTCAGAGGACACTTTCAGTGTCTGCCTCAGGCTGGCGCCTCCCTGGTTTGCAATCTGTTCACATGAATCAAGTCTCTCCATTTCCTCATATTTTTGGGGGGAATTTTTGTTTGACACTATTACTGATTTATTATAAAGGATACAACTTGGGAAGAGCCAAATGGAAGAGATGTATAGGGCAAGGTATGGGGGAAGGTGCGGAGCTGCCACTCCCTCTGGGGCACACCGCCCTCCCAGCACCTTGGTGTGCTCACCAACTCCAGTGTTTGGGGTATTTGTAGAGGCTTCATTATGCAGGCATGAATGATTAAATCACTGGCTGCTGGTGACTAAATTCAATCTCCAGTTCCTCTCCTCTCCCTCCTTGGTGGTCAGGGTGTGAGACTGAAAGTTCCAACCCACTAATCACAGGGCTGGTTCCCCGGACAACCATGCCCCATCCACCAAGAAATACCTCATTAGCATAAACTCAGGTAAAGCTGGGACTTTCTGTACCAGGAACTAGAGATAAAGACCAAATATATCACAGAATCAAGGGTTTATGTACATTCAATTTAGAATGATTTACAATATCAAAAAAAGAGCAACCTCTTAGTTCCCTAATATTAAGAGAAGGGCTAGCTCTAGCTGGTTTGGCTCAGTGGATAGAGTGCAGACCAAAGGGCCCCGGGTTCAATTCCAGTCAAGGGCACGTACCTTGGTTGCAGGCTCCTCCCCGGCCCAGGGCCTGGTGGCTCATGCAGGAAGCAACCAATTAAAGTGTTTCTCTCACATAGATGTTTCTCTCTGTCTTTCCTGCTCTCTCCCACTCTCCCTAAATATCAATGGGAAAATATCCTTGGGTAAGGATTAACCAAGAGAGAGAGAGAGAGAGAGAAAGGGCTAAAAAAAGGCTGAAATAGCACACAATTACAAATGATTTTTGTAAAAGACTGGAAAAATACTATGATAAATTTTAATCACAATATGACAACTTTGTTAAAATGTGAACATACAATGAATTACATTTTTATGAAATGCTAAAATTTATTAAATTTATATAAAACGAAAGCAAATCAAAGCAAAAGTGAAAGGAAATATGCCAAAATGTTCATGTCTTTGGGTCTTTAGATGGTGGGGTCATAGTTCTTTTTTTCCCTTCAACTTCCCAGAACAAAATAAATGGAAGGAGGGAGGGAGGAACTGATGCAGTGGGAGGCGATGGAGGCCAGGACACCGGTGGAAAACGGCAGGGGCAGTGGAGAGAAATCTATTCAAGGGCTAGAAGGGAGCAGGCATGGGGGCCTATTAGCAGGGGGATGGGGTGGGGTGTGGGGCTGTTTGATATCTCACAGAATACTTACTTGGTTGCGAGTGGACGAGGAGAAAGGCAATGGGTTTAGTGAAGGTCTGGACCTGGGGCAGGAGGAGGAAGTCCAACAGCCCACGGCCTCTCCTCCTTCCTGCCCCCAGCTGGTACACCTGGCACATAAATGGGTCTGGGAAGAAGCTGTTCACAGGGTGACCTCCGCCTTGGCTGCTTGGAGGAGACTGGCTGCCCCTCCATTCTGCTTCCCTGGACACAACAGAGGCGTCCAGCTTCCTGGGAACACCTCAGCTATCAACATCTCCCTTTCCCTCCCCGGAGGTCACCGCTCCCTATGCCTCCTGAAGAGCCTCAGAAATACAAACTCATGTTGCCTTCTCTGATCAAGAGAAATGAATAACCCATTTCTATGTTCCTATCCCTGGGATCATGTCTGGCTTGAACATCAGTTCACTTTTGTACTTCCCCTTAGAAGCAGAAAAGGCAGGAGAAACAAATATAAACAAATAAAGCTGCACCCTGGTTAAAGGTCAAATTATATAGCTCTTTTCAAACTATAAAAAAATGCTATGTAAATAGCGGTTATCAGCATCTTTAAACCTGCCAGTGTACCTGTTGTATGATTTCACCACTACAGGGCAAGTCGAACACACTACTTCCCTGTGCCTGTGTCAGGATTTCGTAAAATGTTTAGCCCTTCACAACGGTTCCATGGGGTGTGCTATCCACAGCTGTCAGAGGAGACCGAGGGCGCGTGGTGGACTCAGTCGGCGGAGCCCTCACCAAGGGGTGGCAGCCCTGGGGCTAGGGCTCCTGTGTCTGCCCCAATTTCACGCTGTCACCAGCCTGCTCTTCCACAGCAGGGTGGAGTCTGCACCCACACAGAATGCCAGGGGTTTCCATCTCTTTTCCAGAGTCAGTGGGAATTTTAATCCCCAAACAACAGAGCCAAAGCCCTGGGTTCAAAGCCAGGGCTCCAGCCCAGTTCTCTCATCAACCAAAGTGGCTGAGGCTCCCAACTCCCTGTGAGCATTTGTCATGGAGAACAGTTCCCTAAGGCCAGGAGGCAGGGCAGCCCAAGGTTCACCCTCAGAGCCAGGAAGCATTTGCACCCTGTAGCTTTCCTCCTAAAATTATGGGGGGTGGGGGGGGGGGCGGGGGTGGAGAGGGAAGAATCCCTCTGAGCAAACATGAAGGAGGCAGGGCTCTAACAACGGCAATAGCTAGACCAGGTGCTGATGTGCCATTTAATCCTCCCAGCCCTGTGAGGTATTATTTACTAGTACTTCCATTTCATACAAGAGGAACTCAGGCGCAGAGAGGTTATAAAAAGAGTCAAGGTCACACAGATAGGTGGTGAGAGAACCAGGGAGCTGGCTGGAGTCCACACTCAGGACTGCTCCCTCACCTCTGTTTGCTCTGGCAGGTAATCAATTGGCCCACTTTTCCTCACCACCTGCCTATGTGACCAGGGAGTTAGCAGAGGGAACACGCATCCACACATCTGAATCTGAGAGTTCTCCCTGAAAAGATCCAATCAACCAATAATCAGGCATTTACAAAACACCCTGTCTCTAAACGTCCTTCTTTCAACCAAACAAGGCATTGCACTTGTATCCCTCCTTTGTTCTAGTTTTCTTATCACCCTGGGGTACAGGAAAGGGGTTCGGAATCAGTCGCCTCACGGTGTGCCACTTTAGCACGGTAATTATTTTGAGCTGAAGGTAACAGACCTTTTTACCTCTCCCTTCAAGATTTTAAATTGGGGACCTTGCCCATATAATAAGAATTATTATCAGAAACTAGAGGCCCGGTGCATGAATTCTTGCACCAGTGGGGGTCCCCCCGGCCTGGTCTGCGGGATTGGGGCAAAACCAGCTCTCTGACATACCCCGAGGGGTCCCGGATTGTGAGAGGGCACAGGCCAGGCCTGGGGACCCCACCGGTGCATGATTGATTGAGGCAGGGAGAGATTGAGGCAGGGAGAGACAAGGAAGGTTGGCTAGCTGAGGAGGGACTGCGGGAGGGCTCCAGGGCATGTCTGGCCCGTTTTTGCTCAGTCCCAATTGGCTGGACCCCAGCAGCAAGCTAACCTACCAGTCGGAGCGTCTGCCTCTGGTGGTCAGTGTACTTCATAGCGACTGGTCAGCTGGTTGACTGTCTGGCCCCTGGTGGTCAGTGCACATCATAGTGAGCGGTTGAGCAACCTTAGCATATCATTAGCATATTACGCTTTGATTGGTTGAATGGCTGATCAGTCGACCAAACACTTAGCATATTAGGCTTTTATTATATAGAATAACATTTTATTAGCTCGCAATAGGGCAGGAAGAACTTCTAATTACTGAACATCAGTTCTTATCATCTTGTGAATGGCCTTTCTCCCCCTCTGAAGCCCCAAGGCCTTACCTTATTCTTCACTAAAGATTCCATTTATACCTCATTTTCCCTTCCTGTCTGATCCCGTATTTATGTATGTAATTAAATTTGGTTCTTTTTCTCTTGATAATCTGACTCATATAGAGTTAATTATTAGACCAGCTGAAAGAACCCTGAAGGGTAGAGGAAAGTTTCTTTCTCTACCACAAGGTACATACCTAGACTGATAGTTCCAGTGACTAATTCCCCAAAACAGCCTGTGACATTTCCTCAAAACCACTCCACAAGGTTCCATTTGTGGCGTTTCCTCTTCCCTTTCTCTGAGGGAAGACCATATTCCTTTGAGGAATATGGGCAAGATATTCCCAGCTGTGAGAACATCCCCAGCTGTGAGCACTCGGATTCAGGGGAAGGAAACAAAGATATAAACAGAAGCTTCAATGGTAATGAAATTCCAGATACACACAGATGTGAGAACATCTGTCCCATGACTCTCAACCAAAAGTTTCAAAATGAGGAAATTAGGCCACCCTTGCACTTGCATCACAGAAAGCTCTCAAAGGCCAGACTATGAGCACCTCTGTTCCTCATCCCTGAAGAGCGTTCAGACAGGGCAGAGCTGTCATTAGCTGGAGAGGGGTGGGCAGAGAAGGGAGAGAGAGGAGGACCTTCCCAAGTCCTGGGAACCCTCAAAGCAGTTACGGAGGGAGAGCCACGGTACAAGCGCAGGATCCATTTGGATCCAGTATCAGGCTGCATAAAGAAAGAGGGCTTCTTGTCCCCGCTCCCCCCCCCCCACACCTCAAGACACCCTGGGGAAGCCCGTATGTGCACAAGGGCCCTCTGCCCACTCACAAAGTCAGTCCGGGATTTTGGAGGCATTCCTTTCCTCTACTGCAGCTGGCCCACACATGCCCTCCATGTTGGTTGTGTTGCAGGGTTAGTAACTCTAAAGTCTAGAGTAAATGAAGTCATGAGTAAAGCTAATGGGGTGTGAGGAAAATGATGACATACCTTGTATTTTTCTGACATGGAAGCTATGCAGAGTAAACACAGGACTCCTCATTCCCTCAAAGGAATATGGTCTTTCCCATGTTTCTTGGGACAAGAGCCTCTCATTCTCTTTTGTAATTCCATTTTGGATAGACACACATGTAGAAAGCTCTCTTACTGTAAGAGAAACAACAGTTTCTGTGCCATTGTCCTCCGCCTCGAGGATGGGTGACACTTTAGGGAGTGGTGGAGACCAGGGGACCTGCGTGCAATGCCCTTCTCTGGAGAGAAGGCTGCTCAGTACTGCCTTCAGTTCTTGAGGGCAGATTGTTTGAAACTTCCCAGTTTTCAATGTTGGTTCAGTTTCCGTTTGAACTCTGTGCTGGCCTGATAAGACACCTCTGTGGATGGATGTGGCCCATGTCTCCACTTTGTAACCAGGGCAGGCGAATGTGGTAAAAAGATAGCTTGCCTCGACTAACCAGCTCTTGGCTGTGTAGCTTCCCTGTCTGTTGAAGGTAGTGTGGCGATAAATTCTAAGATCCCACAGGTTTGAATTTAAGCCCTGGCTCTACTTTCACTAGCTGCAAGACTTCAAGTGAATTATTAGCCTCTCGTAGCTACAATTCCTTCTGCAAAATGAGCTGATAATACCCAACTTTGAGATATTTGTGAGAATTAAAAACATGTGTTTTAAGACGACTATGATAAGTTTCCTTCCCCCATATCTCTAAAGAAGCGACTTGGCAAGTCTTAGTGTCTGTAGATTTTAATGTTCTCATCTGTTCAAAACTAAAATAATCCTCCCGGGATGGGATGAAATGACGTAGATGACAGTAGAGTGTTTATCTATTAGAAGAGGTATTGACTTGACTGCTAACACCCCTTCCTCTCATTTCTAACCCAACAAAGCAGCAATCTGCTCTTTGAATGTTTATAGGATACCCTTAAACAACTCGATGGAGAAGATGGTGTCACATGTGTGGTAATTCCTTAAAAGGGTAACCAGCAATCTACTCTCCCTGCCCAATTCC
Source organism: Myotis yumanensis (assembly GCF_028538775.1). Classification (NCBI taxonomy): domain Eukaryota; kingdom Metazoa; phylum Chordata; class Mammalia; order Chiroptera; family Vespertilionidae; genus Myotis; species Myotis yumanensis. Next base: position 186,739,247 of record NW_027223753.1, read on the forward strand.
ACCACTTCACACAGAGGATGGTAAACATTGTTAGGACACCACCTGGTCCCTTAAGGGCCACGACAGTTTCTTCTCTCTCCATGCTCTTGTTTTGGAGAACCCACGCAGAAAATAAAGTCCCTCACAGCTTCATCTTCCTTTTTAGTCACACAAAGAAAACTAAACCACAAGCCAATTTCACTAACGTACTACCATGAATTCACTGTAACATTTTCCAACTGTAAGGGGACTATTGTTGACTCTCTCATTTCCCCATACATTGCAAGGAAGCTGGGACGCACTTTGGCATTTCCTCTACTGAATTCTTAAAGCATCTTTACCATTTCTTTCACCCGAGCGAAGCTGCACTAGGCAAGGTGTAGGCTGAGGGGATTCATCTAACTTCAACCTTCAACTGTCACAGATGACATTTACTTGGCTTGTTTCCTCTTAAAAACAGAGGCATTAAACTCAGTTCCACTGAAACTGCTAAGAAATGTGGGTTTATCTTTGAGGAGAAAGTCGCCCCTCCCTCCACTGAACTTTACTATCTCCCCCGAACAGAACAATCACCACTTTGCCAAATTACTAATGAAGCATGACAGAATGAGGAGAAATTACATGATAAATCCAGAGGGAGGGGAAACAAGCAAGGTGGATGGATATAATACAGACATTCCTCCTCACACCCCTCTTCTTCAAAGCAGGGTTCCTGGAAAGGAAGAGAATCTCACAGGATATTTTAGGAGTCAGTTCTTTCCTAATAGTTACACATCACAATGCCCGAAGCAAACAAGATCAGGGCATTCAAAAAGACAACATACACAGATAAGATCTCTTTCAGGTCATAAGATCCACTTACCTTGTCATTTGTTTTATAAGGCACACTTCTAACTGAGGCATACCATGCTTCCAGAAGTGTGCACAGATACCAAGTGTATCTGGGTGTGTTGACTACTCTGAGCTGTTCTGGAAGGACTTGGGCAGTTCGGAAAAATGGCTCACACATTTCATACAACCTGTCCCTTTGCAGACAACAAGCCCCAGGCTTGCTAATACCCTTTGTATAAAAATTGCTGACCCAGCATCCACCTGCATCAACTTGATCCGCTCAGCTCCCTCACACGCAGCAAACACCCTATGCCTTCCGACCAAGGTAGAGCAGCACCCAGGTGAGAGAAAAGGAAGACTTTCTATGCGTCTAGAGAGGCAGCCTCTACACCCAGTTTACAAAAAGTGAGGGTCTGTGGAAGGCCTGGCATCTGGCATCACTAGCGGTTACCTTCCAAACCTCGTTTCTGCACAAGAAGCTTCACCGGTGGTGGAGACGGGGGAGGCGATGGCGGCGGCGGTGGTGATGGTGGTGGTGATGGTGATGGTGGTGGTGACGGTAGTGGCCGTACTTACTTCAAAGGAAAATGCCAAACATGCAGAAGTAGAGACACCAATGTGAAGAGCCCCACGCCCCGTACCCCTCATCCAGCCTTTCATCGCCTTCCCCCTCACTTCTCCACCAGCAGTGCTCCTCAAAACTGGGTTATTGTGAAGCCAATAAGTATTTCAATGTCAATATTTATTTCTAAAAAACAAGGATATTTTTTAAAAAACATCATTATGACATAATTACCTAAAGTAACTAAACAAAACTAAAATCGTTTGTACTAAAATAACCAGTACAAATGTCCTCTGTTGGCTCAATGTTTAAAAACGTTCTTTTAAAAAAAAAAGAGAAATCACACCAGGACCCAAGTCTCACACCTTGCATTGCCGCGCCAGGTCCCTGAGTTTTTACCAACAGGTTCCCCACCCCTGTGATTTCCGGGGCAGCCAGGCTCATCCCCGCGGGCGGTATATTAGCTGTTTTCCTAAGTAGAGAAGTTTCCAAAGAAAACCAACTAAAAGCCACAACCGGAGCAGTTTGACCTGCAGCACCTCGCAGTTCTGGGAGCCAGACCCCACTCACCCGCCGCTGGCGATCGGGGTCTGCGTGGCTTTACCTCGGGGGCGTCGGCAACAGCCCCGCGGCGGCCCGGTCACCGCACAGGCGGGCGCGGCGAGCGCGGGTCCCCCGGTTCCTCCCGACCGCACCCCGCTCCGAAGGCCGGGTGCCCGCGGGCGCCTCGGGGTGCGGGGCGGGCCCGGCCGCCCCCTCCCGACGCCGCCGGCCCAGGTGAGCGAGGGAGCCTCGGCCAACGACTTCCGGAGGGAGGTCCCAGGTTCCCGACCAGCCCCGGCCGGTCACAGAGGAGGCCACCCGGGCGCCCCTCGCTCCGAACACGGGCAGCCCCGCAACCCCGGGGGCTGCGGTCCGTGCAGCGATCCCCTCTCCCCGAGGCCGGGAGGAGGCGCCGCGGCCGCCCCAGCGCATCCACGTGCGGGGGTGCACGTAACGGTCCCGACCCTCCGCTGCCGGGACGGATGACGGCGACCCTCACCCGCTCCTCCAGCCTCGCCCGCGGGCGCACGGTTTACGCACCGGCTCCTTCGGAAACGGGGTGCGACCAGGCTCCGCCGCGGCCGCCCGGGCCCCCAGCCTCTGACAGCGCCCGGCGCCGGGGCTCCGCGAACCCCCGCCGAGGCGAGGAGAGGCGGCCCGGCCCGGCCCGTGGCTCTCAGCCCAGGGGGGACCCTACGTGCGAGCGAACCCCAGCTCTGCGCCCCGGAGAGGACCTTGCCCGTCCGGGAAGCCGCGAGCGGCGCGGGGGCCGCAGACCCCCCGGACCCGGCGGGGGAAGCCGGGGGCGCCGGCCCCGCACTCACCGGAGCGTCCCGCTCCGCGTCCCGGCGCCGGCACCTGCCGCGCTCCGCCTCCGGGGACCCCGCCGGGGAGGCTGCAGCAGGCGGGCCCCTCCCGCGCGCTCCCGACAGGAGGGGTGACCGTGGCGAGCCCGGCGCCCGGACCCCGCAGCGACCCCTGCAGCTGAGCGGCCGCTCCGACCAGGAAGTCGGGCTGGGCGCCGGCGCCGGGGACCTGCGGGCGCGCACGCCCCGTCGCGACCCCGGCGGGAGGTCGGCCGGAGGGCGCCGCCTGCCGGCGGGGCGGCGAGAACCCACGAGAGCCGCCGGTGCGGCCCGCGGGAGAGGAGCTGGGGTCCGGGCTGCAGAAGGAGCGCCCCGCGGGATGCCCGGGCGCTCAGTGAGACCCGCCCTGGAGCGGCCCTGAGGCCCCAGGAGCCCCGTCGCCCAGCCCCAGCCCCAGCCCCAGGAGCCCCGTCTGTAGTGCTCTATGAATTCCGATTTTTAAATAAAAATCTGCAAATAGTACAAATAGCACACTTACACTGCCTTGTCTTTTGGCGCCCACAGTGCTAACTGGATATTTAACAAATGTTTGTTGAGCACCTAGACCAGTGATGGCGAACCTATGACACGGGTGTCAGAGGTGACACGGGAACTCATTTTTTTGGTTGATTTTTCTTTGTTAAATGGCATTTAAATATATAAAATAAATATCAAAAATATAAGTCTTTGTTTTACTATGATTGCAAATATCAAAAAATTTCTATATGTGACACGGCACCAGAGTTAAGTTAGGGTTTTTCAAAATGCTGACACGCTGAGCTCAAAAGATTCGCCATCACTGACTTAGGACTTGCCATGTAAACGTTTAAAATAGCCCTAGCCCGTTTGGCTCAGTGGTTAAAGCGTCGGGCTCTCCGACTGAAGGGTTGGTGGTTTCATTCTGGTCAAGGGCTGGGTCTATCCCGCCCCCTTCCCTGTCTGGGCACGTGTGGCAGGCAACCAACTGATATGTCTCTCACATGGATGTATCTCTCCCCCTCCCTGCCACTCTCTCTAAAAATCAATGGGGCCTGGCTGGTGTGGCTCAATGGTTGAGCATCCACCTATGATCCAGGAGACCATGGTTTGATTCCGGTCAAGGGCACATGCCCAGGTTGTGGGCTCGATCCCCAGTGTGGGGTGTGCAGGAGGCAGCCGATCAATGATGCTCTCTCATCATTGATGTTTTTATCTCCCTCTCCCTTCCTCTCTAAAATCAATAAAAATATATATTTTTAAAAAATAATAAAAATCAATGGGAAAAAATCCTCAGGTGAGGATTAACAAACAAAAGTAGTAAACATTTAAAACAGGGCAATTTCCTCCTCCTCTTTTATTTATAGAGCTGTGAACAAGGAGCGTAGCCTGGGCCTTAACCACCCAGAGAGCCAGGACTGACTGGCTTACAAGGAACTTGGCCAAGGCCTGAGGAGGAGTGAGAATAGACAGAAGTGTGGGCTGCTAGGCCCGGGAACTGAGATAGGGCTTGACCCGACCTGGAGAGGTCAGAGAGGAATTCTAGGAGAAGGGGAGGTGAGAGGGGGAGGACTTGCAGGATTCACCAGGATGTGAGGTGTTTCCGCCAAGAGGCCACCGTGGGCAAAGCGGAAGCAGAAAGCTGAGCAGAGAATGCAGGTCCTGACCGCAAAAGGGCCCGTCAGTGAGTCTAGCTGAAGAGGGGATGTGAGCTGGGTGGGAGCAGGGGCCATCGGGCCAGATCTCGCTCCTGTCAAAAATAACAGCTGCCACCTGTGGAATGTCTAGTGTAAGGCAGGAGCTGGACGTGCCTCACTGCAGCCTAGGCTCATACCAACCCTACACGGTAGGGTTATTACTCCCCTACAGAAAAGGAAAACAAGGACTAGGAAGCTGGGGTGCCTTGCTAGTGACAGCACTGGGAGGAGATGTCTCTGAAGAGCCAGCCTGCACTCTTAAGGCCTCTTTCCAGGCCAATCCAGGAGGCTGAATTGGTCTTCAGATGTTCCCAGCATCCCCAAGTGTCTCCAAATGCCTCCCCCTCCCTCCCCCATTCCCGAAGCCCGTGTCACCAACTGTCCTCACCCCCTTCCTATCTAGAAAAGTATATGGCTGTGCACACCACACTCCTTCCCAAGGGGAACCCTGTCTCAGGGGCTGGTGGAGGAACTGTGGCCGAACCCCCGGTGGTTCCTCAGTATCCATTCTCTCCTTCCATAAGAATAGAATTGAAGCTGAGCCCAGGGCTGCTTAGAACAAAGGCTACATTTCCCTGACTGTCTTGCAGCAAAATTCATCAACAGTGGTGCCCACAGTCCCTCGACACCACTTACTTCAGAAGCACTTTTGAGGCAGCTGCTCCTTCCCCACATCCTCCATCTGTCAGATATTTCTGGTAGGACAGACATCGCTTACCACAGCCTCAGTAGCCATTCCCCCTTCTTTCCTAAGAGACTTTGTTCAGGAAGGCAATGTGCAGCACTAAAATGCTCACCGTCTCAAAGGTCCTTGCGGGAAGTCACATGACTCAATTCTGGCCAATGAGATTTAGTGGGGAGTGGCTAGAGCAGGGGTCCTCAAACTTTTTAAACAGGGGGCCAGTTCACTGTTCCTCAGACCTTTGGAGGGTCGGACTATAGTTTAAAAGAAAAAAACTATGGCCAAAACCGGTTTGGCTCAGTGGATAGAGCGTCGGCCCGCGTACTGAAAGGTCCCAGGTTCGATTCCGGTCAAGGGCATATACCTGGGTTGCGGGCACATCCCCAGTAGGGGGTGTGCAGGAGGCAGCTGTTCGATGTTTCTCTCTCATCAATGTTTCTAACTCTCTACCTCTCTCCCTTCCTCTCTGTAAAAAAATCAATAAAATATATTTTTAAAAAAACAAAAAAAAACTATGAACAAATTTCTATGCACACTGCACATATCTTATTTTGAAGTAAAAAAACAAAACAGGAACAAATACAATATTTATATTTGCATGTGGCCCGCGGGCCATAGTTTGAGGACCCCTGGGCTAGAGGGTCCTGAGAAGGTTTTTGCAGAGGCCACCACTTTTTTTTTCTTTTCTTTTCTTTTTTTTTTTTTTTTTTATGCCTTCTGACAGTGCGGTTGCTGTGAGGTTGGAGGGGAAGCTGCCGTTTTGTGACCACAGTACAACCCTAAAGAGATAAGGAGGAACAATGCCTACTGCAAACTTCCTAGCTCTAGACTTACTACCAGAGAAAAACAACCCCTTACTTGTTTAAAGCCCACTTGGTTAGGGTGTGTTATAAGCAATTGAATGCAATCATAAAGGATATACTATTCTTTCCAAAGAAAGGCTCAAAAATCAATCTAGCCAACCTTACCTAATACAGAGTGTTATAGCAGAAAGAGGGTGGGTTTGGGCGAGAGACAATCCAAGAAAGAGTTTCAGCTCTTCCTTTTTTTTTTTTTAACTAATGACCTTGGGCAAATTTGCAAAATTAGATTATGTATTGTAAAATTTAAAAGTTGTCATAAAAACACAGGGCACAGTGCCTGGTATGTTCTGAGTAATTAAGAAATGATCATTGAGATAATTCTCATCTAACAGTTTGGCCTCTGCCAAAAGGATACCTGGCCAATATGTAGATTCAGAATCACATATCACTTCCCAGTTTCACCCCTTAGACCAGCGGTTCTCAATCTGTGGGTCGAGACCTCTTTGGGGGTCAAATGACCCTTTCACAGGGGTTGCCTAAATACATCCTGCATATCAGATATTTACATAACAGTAGCAAAATTACAGTTATGAAGTAGCAACGAAAATAATTTTATGGTTGGGGGTCACCACAACATGAGGAACTGTATTAAAGGGTCGCAGCATTAGGAAGGTTGAGAACCACTGCCTTAGACAAACCTTTCTGCCTATTCAGATCTTAGATGCTTTGTAACAGCAAAGTCAATTTTAAAGTTTCACTAAAAATCACCACTCACCTAGGGTGATGTTGACACGGAGACAGCGTTCAGTTGATCAGTAGACTAGCCAGGTTCTGTGTGTTATTGTCTTGTTACATCTGTATTTATACCAGTTGATTTTAATCCTATCAATTTCTATTCCAAAGGTTAGGGCATTTCTTATCTCCATTCCGGGGAGTAAAGATTATGTAGCTTAAGTGTGATTGTTTGTAGTTAAAGTGATTACCAGCCTGGCACTTAGTTAAGGGGTTTTATTCCCTCCCTAACTTCAGGGGAAAATCCCTACCTGGGGGAACAACCTTTCTCAGAGAGGTGACCTTGGTTAAAACACATAGCGCCAAGAAGGGGAGCAAACATATTAAGAACAGTATGCCATATACACCAGGTCCCATAGGCTGTGCAGATGTTTCTTCCCTGCAGCAACTGTGTCAAGCAGCAAGGATGGACCGGCTTCCGGCAGGGTGAGATTACATCCACTCTACCAAAAGTGCTTTGTAGTGACCAATGATGAATTACTGACACTCTAGTTTAACAGGGACAGGGGCGTATTTTTTTTTGACTCTGTTTTTTTAATAAGAAAATCTAATTTCAATGCTGTTAGGTTTGTATTTTTAACCAAATAAGATGATCTAAAAACATGCTTTTTTTGAAACTACAACATATCCCTCCATGCTGAAATTGAATAGCATTAAAAATTAATGTTATTTGCTTAGACTTTTAAAAATGTATTTTTGTTCATTTCAGAGAGGAAGGAGATGGAGAGAAAGGTAGAAACATCAATGATGAGAGAGAATAACTGATCAGCTGCCTCCTGCATGCCCCTTACTGGGGCTCGAGCCTGCAACCCAGGAATCGAACCCAGGAGCTCTCAGTCTGAAAGCCAACACTCTATCCACTGAGCCAAACAGGCTATGGCTAGATTTCTAATTTAAAAAATAATACATGCTTTCAATCATTACAGACATTTTTAAGTTTTAAAAAAAAGTGCTGTAATTTATTTAACATGCCTTCTATTGATGGACATTCAGGTTATTTCTAGTTTCTCTCAATTACAAACCATGTGCTTTGAACATCTTTGTCTCCATAGTCTTGTCCATTCGTGTAAGCTGACCACTTCTCCCGACTCCCCTGCTCCCCACTTGCTGTCTCCTCTTCTTGGAACTCTCTTACTCCAAATACCACATGACTTAGTTCTTCACTTCCTCCAGGTCTTTACTCACATAACAGTCTTCCCTGGCCACTGATATCAAATTACAAAGTGCCTATTACATCCTGGTCCCCTTCCATGCTTTCTCCTTTCCCCTTAGCACTTTTCATCTTCCAACATACTGTATCCTTTGTTATTGTCTGTTTTCCGCCTATCCTACCACCCCACAATGTGAACTCCAAGAGAGTAAATATTTATTTTTTTAGAGTAGGGATTTTTGCTTGTTTTGTTTAATGCAGTAGTTCCAGCACCAAGCACAATGTGCAGTAAACACTTGGTGAGTGAAAGAAAGTGTGTTTAAATATGTAAGATACATTCCTGTAAGTACAATTTCTGGGTCACAGGGATTTATGTTTAAATTTTTAACTAACTGCCAAATTGCCCTTTTAAAAGCTTGAAACATTCCTACCATCTGTGTATGAGCATCAGTTTCCTCTCACACTCACATACATGGTCTTTCTTAAATTTTATTTGAATGGTTTATTAGTCAGAGTCTCAATGACAAACAACAGAATTCACTGTGGCTAATTTAAGCAAAAAAAAAAAAATTTAAAGGGATGATCACAGACTCTCAGGCAGACCAGAGAGCCAGGTGCGCCTCTGCAGACAGGAACAGTGCCCACACCACAGCATGGTGGCTGCTGAAGGAACGCCCACTGCTGGCGCCTCTGGGCCCAGATGCCCCGCTTGCCCTCCTAAACCACCTGATTGGCTGTTTACATCGACAGTGTCAACCCTGCAGCTCATTCTGCTCTGTAATGATCATTCTTGCCATTGTTTGCCTTAGTGTGATATTTAAATGGACATTGCTCACCCACAATCAATCTAGGCAATGTCTTTCCCATTCTTGACTTCTTTATCCTGAACTGTCTTTTGATTGTCTAGATTTTGCAAGCAACTTTTCCGAGGGTTGATGGTTAGCCTATTTTCTGAGTTATTTCTCCTCATAGCTATCATCTGTGATCATTGACGTGTCTTTTCCTTACCTCTGCCTTCTGCTTTTTCTCAAGCCCCTCTTCCAAGTCATTGATTCTTTTTGCAGACATATTTATACTTCTTCCTGGTTGATGCCATTTTACTTTATCTTCCTCTCTGATTTCTCATATCTCCTTCTGAAGCTTATTAGCAAAGAAACACAGGTTCTTGTTAAATTCTTTGAGAATGAAGTATTTTTCTTAAATATCTCTCTATATAAAACCCTAATATGCAAATAGGCCAAATGGTGGAACAACCAAACAAACGGTCGCTATGACGTGCGCTGAGTACCAGGAGGCACACGCGGAACGTGGTGGATGTCAGCAGCAGGCAGCAGAGTATGGAGCATGGTGGGCATCGGCAGGATGGTGGAGCAGGTGAGCGGGGGCGCCAGACCAAGACGGGGCTCCAGTCACTGTCATCGGGGTGAGTCTCTGCTGGTTACTGAAAATTATTTGCTCCCACGTGCTGTGGTCCCACCGGGCGCTCGCACCCACTGCCAGAGCCTGGCACTGGCCCCGATTGCTTGGTGCCGTCAGCAGGTGCAAGCAGCAGCTGTTGGCCCCAATCGCCCCTGAGGGCTTCTCCACCTCCCCCTGCTCCTGAGGGGTGATAGGAGCAGCAGCTGCCACTCACATTGGACCCAATCTCTCCGCACCATCAGCGGTGTGAGTGGGGCTGGTGCCATCAGCACCTGGGAGCAGCAGCAGTGGGAACGGGGCTGCCATCAGACAGGGTACTGGGGGCCACGGTGGGAGGAGCCAGGCAGGGGTGCCGAGAATGGGCTGAGACACACTCCTGTGCCCACCGCAGCCTTGTGGCCCACAGTTCCTTTCAAGGTGCATGAATTTGTGCACTGGGCCCCTAGTTCTTCTATATTTGTCTCTCTTTTTTTTAGTTGTGCTATGCATATGATTTAAGTTGCATTGTTTTGATCTCTATATGTAAACAGTTTTGTGTTTCGGGGTCTGCCTTTAGTTCAAAGTCAATTGGGAGAGGGTCAGTGGAGTGAGCTGGCATAGTTTACAACTTCAAAATGAAAATGCTGCCTCAGCATGCTCTTTCCAATGATCGATGTTGTTCTTTTTCTCAGTGGGGTAATTTCTCTCCAGGTGAGCAGCTTGCCCAAGTAGGAGGTTGTTGTGGGCAACTGCAATGAGTCACAAACAGGTGTTTTGTCTCCTGACTTTGTGTTTAACTGTACTTAATGGTCTCTGATGAGCACCGGCAAAGCCAGTTTTGGTTTCCTCTCTTCTCCCTCCCACCTCCAAGCACCTTCATTGAGATAGACCCCAGAGGAACAAAAATAGCCTATGAATTCAGTTTCATCACCAGTTCCACTCTTCTCAGTTCCCCCATTCCTCTCTGTCTGCCCACAGTTCCGTTGTGGTTGGGCTTGTTTTTAATAGTTAACATTTATGGAGAGGTTAATATGGGCCGTGTTAACATGAGTTCTACGTGTTTGATATGTTTTACTTCACTTAATCCTTACAACCAGACCCTCATTTTAAATATGAGGAACCAGAGGCAAAGAGAGATGAGATAACTGGCCCAAGCTACACAATTTGTGAAGAACAGAAGCGGAAGTTGAGGCCCCAGAGCCACCAAGCTGTTGTAAGTCAAGAACCTCTCAGAAACAGATGAAACACTTTCTACTCACTATAACCTTGCTCAAGATCTGAAGAGCCACATTTCTTTATTACCCGGGTTTTGGAGTTTGTAGTTATTTCCTTTTTTGTAGATGGACTTGTCTAATCTTTTTATTGTTGTTGTTTCTCTTGTTCATTTCAGTACTTATATTTCCTGGAGAATACCAGAATATATACATTGTACTTCAACTTTAAAAAAAAATCTTCAGTACCATTATTTTCAAGTAAATGGCAATGTAGCTGTTCACCTCCCTACCCTGGGGGCTATAGGGTTGCTTGGTCCAATACAGTAGCCACTAGTCACATTAAGCCCTTAAAATATTTGCTAGTCCAAATTGAGATATGCTGTAAAATACACACTGCATTTCAAAGACTTACTTAATACAAAAGAAAAAATGTAAAATATCTCAATAACAATTTTATATTGGAACTAGAGGCCCAGTGCACAAAAAGAGAGCCCACTGTATGGGAGAACATATTTGGCAATGATACATCTGATAAAGAGTTAATATCCAAATATATATAAGGAATTCATACAACTTAACAAAAGGAAGAAAATCAATCCAATTAAAAAATAGGTAAAGGACCTAAATAGACACTTTTCCAAAGAGGATATACAGAAGGTCAAGAGACATATGAAAACATGCTCAGTCACTAATCATCTGAGAGATGCAAATCAAAACGACAATGAGGTACCATCTCACACCTGTCAGAATGGCTATCATCAACAAATCAACAAACAACAAATGCTGGCGAGGATGCAGAGTAAAAGGAACCCTCATGCACTGCTGGTAGGATGCAGACTGGTGCATCCACATTGGAGAACAGTATGGAGTCTCCTCAAAAAAATTAAATATGGAACTTCCATTTGACCCAGTGATCCCACTTCTAGGAATATATCCCAAGAAACCAGAAACACCAATCAGAAAGGATATATGCACCCATATGTTCATAGCAGCACAATTTGCAATAGCTAAGATCTGGAAACAACCCAAGTGCCCATCAGTAGATGAGTGGATAAAAAAAAGCTGTGGTGCATTTATTCCAGGAATACTATGCAGCAGTAAAAAAAGAAGAATCTCTTACCCTTTGAGACAGCATGGAAGGACCTGGAGAGTATCATGCAAAGTGAAATAAGTCAGTCAGAGAAAGACAAGGATCACAAGATCGCACTCATATGTGGAATCTAATTAACAAAATGAACTGATGGACGTAGTGGGTCCAGAGACGTGGACGCATGGAACAGAGTGTGGAATCTCAGAGGGAAGGCGGGGAAGGGTGGATGGGTGGGAGGTAATCAACAAAAGACCTTATATGCATGTATGCCTAACCCATGGACACAAACAACAGGGTGCTGAAGACCTGGGGCGGGGGGCAGGGGGGTCTGGAGGGAGTCAATGGGGAGAAAAGGTGACATATGTAATACTTTCAACAATAAAGAATTATTTTAATAAATAAATACATAAATAAATAAAAGATTTTCTCTCTAAAAAAAAAAGTAAAATTACCCACGTGGCTCACATTATATTTGGAGTGCACAGAGCTCCTCTAGAGTTTTTTGTTTGTTTGTTTTGTTAATCCTCAGCCGGGATATTTTTCCATTGATTTTTAGAGAGAGTTGAAGGGAGGGGGAGAGACAGAGAGAGAGAGAGAGAAACATGCATGTGAGAGAGAAACATCGATTGGTTGCCTCCCACACGAGCCCCAACCAGAGCTGGGGATGGAGCCTGCAACTGAGAAACATGCCCTTGACTGGAATCGAACCCAGGCCCCTTCAGTCCGCATGCTAATGTTCTATCCTCTGAGCCAAAGTGCCTAGAGCCTAGGGATTTTTGTAGGTGCAGAATGGTTTAGGCAAGACAGGAAGGGGGATGTGGAGGGGGATACCATTGTGGGGGACAATATGGATCCTCATACAAGTGATTTAGATACATTGTGGTAAACATGCAGTGGGGGGAAGACAAAGGGCGGGGATTGGAAAACAAAAGGCAGGGATGGTATGCTCAAGACGCTTGACAGGTAGACCTACCACATTCCCTTGTCTGCAATCAAAACCTTCCACTCTCAGTGTGTTATATCTGCCTGTGCAGAGGCTGCCAATAATTCATCCCAGTCCTCCGCCTTTTCTGTGGTCAAAACCACACAGCCTATTTATTCCCCTGTCTTGTTCCTGTTTTGCCAAATATCTTGCTGACCAAGTCATGTTTATTTAGTCTATCGATTCGATACATTCTACATTTCACCAACAGAACATAGCATTCAAAATATTCCCAACTATATATGCTTCCAAATAAAACAAGAGGGGGAGAATCGAAGGCAATATCTAAGAAACGGATTGGCTATGAGTGGATCATTGCTGCAGCAGGGTGATGGGTATTTGGGGAGTTATTATGCTATTCCGCCTACTTTTGTATGTAATTGAAATTCTTCATAAGAATTTAAAAACAGATTCCCAGATATATATAATGAATACAAAATCTGTTCTCATCACTCATATAATTTAGCTTAACAACTTCTCCCTTTTAAAACAGAATAAATTTCCTCTTGGTCAGTGCCTATCTGTAGAAGGTAAGCAGGCAAGATACACTGTGCGATGATATAACAACGCAGGAGACAGGCCGAGTCCACGGCAGAGAACTGCTTCACAACTTGAGAGTTTCTGGCAAGTTTCTCTTGTAGGAAACATTTGGTACAAATTCAATGGTTAGTGCCTTGGGTCCACGGGAGCCTGGCCTTATCAGTAAGAGGTTTGCCACAGCTGCTGTTTTCCTACGAAAGCGTGTACACATAGCTCTGAAACCAGGACACCAAGCGGAAGGCACTGATGAATTGGAAAGGGCCCTTGGATCTCTTTTGTCTTGCATAGATTATCTGTCAGCTCCAGCATAAAGATTAGGGGTGCTCTCAAGTCCCAGATGACTTGGCATTATCTACGTTTGTGATGCCTTTTATTAAATCTGAACAATGGGAATAATAAGGCATATCTGAAAGGGTAGTATGAGGATTAAGTGAAATCATGTGACATATGCTTTGTACTATACCTGGCCCAAAGGAAGGACCCAGTTAATGTTAGCTGTTGTTTTGTTTTTATTGTTGTTTTTTGGTTAATCCTCACCCAAGGATATTTTCCCACTGATTTTTAGAGAGAGTGGAAGGAGGGGGAGAGACACAGAGAGAGAAACATCGATGTGAGAGAGACACATTGAAATTGGTTGTCTCCCACATGAGCCCCGACCAGGGCCAGGGATCAAGCCTGCAACCGAGGTATGTGCCCTTGGCTGGAATCGAACCTGGGACCCTTCAGTCTTCAGGACTACCCTCTATCCACTGAGCCAAACCGGCTAGGGCTTAGCTGTTGTTTTTACAGCAAACTCCTGTTTATTCTCTGGCTAATTAAATATTCTAACTTCTCTATATAATATGTGAAAAATTACCAATTTTCAAATAATTAGATGACTGGCTTTTCCACTAGACTCAGCTCTGTGAGGAAGGATCTGTGTATTATGTCAGTATCTAGCATAATGCAGCTCATACCCTTTTTTAAAAGTCATATTGAATGAAACAAAATACTCTTAATTTAAAGGTCTGAACATCTGGTGGTTATAAAAGACTGAGGACACTGTTTATCTGCAGTTTACAACATGAAATGGATGTAGCTTTTGGGTTTACTTTTCTTGGGGACCTCATTTAACAGATATTTATTATTCATTTAAATATATTTTATAGATTTCAGAGAGGAAGGGAGAGGGAGAGAGAGATAGAAACATCAATGATGAGAATCATTGACCGGCTGCCTCCTGCTTGCCCCCCACAAGGGATCAAGGCCGAAATCCGGGCATGTGCCCTTGACTGGAATCAAACCTGGGACCCGTCAGTCTGCAGGCCGGTGCTCTATCCACTGAGCCAAACCAGCTAGGGCAACAAATATTTATTAAGTGCCTCCTGTAAGGAAGGTATTGAACTGTGTGCTGGGTGCCTCATCGGGGAATAAGACAAACACAGTTCTTATGCCCACAGAATTTAATTTTAACAGGGGAGGCTACTTGCATGACTACTTACGAAATCATGTGTGTGCAATTGGAGGAAAAGTGCAGGGTACAGAGAGACCCGTGTTAGGGGCCCCTGGAGCAGTGGTGTGCAGGGTGACAGCAGAAGCAGGAGTAGCTGAAGCTGAGCAAAGAGGGTGAAAGAAGTTAAAGGTCAGGCTTTTGAGCGCTAGACATAATCCAGCCTGAAGGCCTCCGGACCATAAGGAGACAACATAAGATGATGGAGGAACGGAGAGATGGCTGCTTTGACTGGGTCTGCACGGAGGCGGGGGTGGGGGGTGGGGGGGTGGGGGGGGCGGAGCCAACTTTGATCTGTAGTTGGAGAAGTCAACAGGGATTAGATCATGGCAAGCCATGGGAAGCATTTAGAATTTCACTCCGAATGCATGAAAAGATCCCCTGGAAAGCTATGCCTTCCGGAATTTGCTTCAAATAATCTGAGAACATAGGAGAAAGTGGGTGGGGTACACATGAAACTAAATTGGCCAATCACTGATCATTGTTGAAGCCGTGTAATGGGTACATGGAAGTTGATTATACTCTTTCTTTTTGTGACTATTTAAAATTTTTCATAAAATTTTAAAAAAAGAGAAAAAGAAAAAAATCATTCTAGCTACAATGTAGAGAAAGGATTACAGAGGAGTAAGAACACATGTGAGGAGACCTAACTTTGCTATAGACCAAATGAAAGAGAAGGTAGTTTTGAACTAAGCGGGTAGCAGTAGGATTTGGGGAAACTGAATAGACAGACTTTGGTGACTGATTAGATGTGAGGAGGAGGAAGAGGTGATGTCTCAGATGGGATTTGTTTTCTGGCTTGAGCAGTTAGCTAGAGAAGCTCTCCTGAGGAAGAGTAAACTGCAAAGGGGAGGATTGTGGTATAATCTTAATTCTTCCTCCCACTAACTCCATCTACCATCTCAAGGCTGAATGTAAGTCAACAAACATTTGTTGCATCCTTTCAATGTGTAGGCACTATGCTGGGAGATACGAATGGGGTAACGAGGCATATGCAATTATGAATACAATAAGCTGTGAGAAACTGCCTATTGTCTTCTTTAGCAGAGAGGTGTGGACAAGGAGACCGGAATGCTGGTGACCTTTGAGCCCTGGCAAAGGTCAGAGACAATGGTAGCTGAAGCAACTTCCCCACCAGACAGTCAGGTAAATCCTTACTGATAAGATAGTTTGTTACTGGAACTTGTCTGCCGAAGGGCTATAGGTGTATCCCAAACTGAATAAAAGGATGGCAAGGCCTGAGCACAAGTGGAGTTCTCCCTCTTGGGATGGGCTCCCGCCTGGCCTCCCAATTTCCAAATTATTTCTTGTCTCATCTCTTCCATTTGCGTGCGGCCCCTCTTCCAGAGCCCGAACCCTGCACCACTAGGGACGTGGGATCATTCGCAATAAGCTACCATTAACTGTGATGGAAGAGGCATTTTGCATATATTATCCATAATCCTCATCACACCCCTGCAAAGTAGATATTTTTAGGCCCATTTTATAGATGAAGAAAATGAGATAATGTGTCTTGCCCAAAGTCACACAGCAGCTGACTAAGAGAGAAGTCAAGATTTTTGGCACCAAAGGCTGTGATCTTTCTGGTACATAATACTGCCTCACAGGAGTGCAGAAAGAGCAGGTGAAGGCGATCCAAAGAAAATTCTCTCCATTTCACAGTTGTTGTTCTCAGATTTGTACCGAGATTAAAAACCACGGTTTTATGATCCAAAGGGATTTGAATGCTAATAGGCTGCCTGGAAATTAGTGTATGAAAATTCTGATATAGGTCAAGCCAGTTCATCATGTCCATCATACAGACCCACAATTATCTCTTAATCAAGTTAAACTATCTTTTTCCAGATGATATCTTTAGCCCTCTGAATCCAATTACTGGAATAGCGTGCCAGTGTTTCTGTGTTTCCTCCCTGGAGGACTGTACCGTTGCTGTTTCGAGGTGAGCAGCAGGCAAGCCGTCTAGCACTGTCTCTTCCCTACTGTGACTCCAGTGGCTGTAGAAAATGACTGCTTTGTCACATATCTGCATGCCTGCATTTATTTATGTTTAAAATCTAGGCAGTTATTAAACAGCAAAATATACTAAATGTTAAGTTTGCTTCAGGGACATAAGGTGAAATGTGGGACCCTTCTTTCCCCAAACCTTTTGTTTTTATTTTAAATCTGCAAAAACAAATAGACACAAATAGAAGAGTATATAACAAGCCCCCATGCTCCCATCACCCAGCTTCAACAATTATTAACGCATGACCAGGCTTGTTTCCCTATACCCATCCACCTCCTCCCACAGGTCTTGTTCAGAAGTAAGACCCAGCCTCCGTATCATTTCATCCGTGCATATTTCAGGGTGTATCTCTAAGAGATCAGGACGCTGGGGGCCGAGTGCCCTGCCAAGCATTTCCTGAGACTGGTTTGTGGGAACATTTGCCAAGGAAAGGCTCAGATATCTTCCAGAAAGCTGCCCCGGAGAGGCAGGGAGAGAGGTCAGAGAGGATGGCTGGGCGCGGTGAGTGTGTGAGGGCCACGGCGGCACCAGCGCCCGCTTGGGGACAGTCCCACACTTGGTGTAACCCACGCCTTCAGACCTTGGCCCCTACTCTGCGCCGTTAGCTCTCTCCTTTTTCTGGAGCATCTGTTGAGGCTTCGAGGGTGTTTTGCTGACCCCAGTGGTAGAGTCAGCCGGGGTGGCAATGTGGTGACTGCCATCGGGAGGGACTGCCTTTGGAGCAGCTGCCTCCTTTGCAGGGTCCTTGCACAGCAGCCGCTCCCTGGTGTTGGACCAGTAACAAGGCTCCCCAGGAAAGGGGACAGGTGACCCTGAAAGTAGAGTCTGGAAACATATCTGTCTCCCCATGGTGCCTGGCAGAGTGCTGAGCATGTGGCACAGTCTTTGCGTAGAAAATGGTTGATGAATAAAGGAAGGGAAGAAGGAAGGAATGATCAACAAGTGGAAAAAAAATGCTAGAGCTTTAGAAATGTTTACATGTGACAATAAGGAAAGTAAGAAGGACATAAAAATCTATGGAGCCGAAACCGGTTTGGCTCAGTGGATAGAGCGTCGGCCTGCGGACTGAAAGGTCCCGGGTTCGATTCCGGTCAAGGGCATGTACCTGGGTTGCAGGCACATCCCCGGTAGGAGATGTGCAGGAGGCGGCTGATCGATGTTTCTCTCTCACTGATGTTTCCAACTCTCTCTATCTCTCTCCCTTCCTCTCTGTGAAAAATCAATAAAATATATTTTAAAATATAAATAAATAAATAAATAAAAATCTATGGAGAGTGTGGTCGGCAGAATAATGGCCCCCTCAAAGGGCGGGGGTGGGGATCCCCACAACCTGTGACTTTGTTGCTTTGAGCAGCAAAAGGGGCGGTGCAGTGTGAAAAAGTTAAGAATCTGGCCCAGCAGGCGTGGCTCAGTGGTTGAATGTCTTGGACCCATGAACCAGGAAGTCACAGTTCAATTCTTGATCAGGCACATGCCTGGGTTGCAGGCTCCATCCCCAGTGTGGAGTGTGCAGGAGGCAGCGGATCAGAGATTCTCTCTCATCATTGATGCTTCTTTCTATCTCTCACTCCCTCTCCCTTCCCCTCTGAAATCAATAAAATCTATATATTTTTTAAAAGCTAAGGATCTGGAGGTGGGGTGGTTACCTGGGATCATCCGAGTGGCCCAGTGTAGTCACCAGGGTCTGTGTAAGTGAAAGAGGGAGGCGGGAGACCCCGGGAGGAGACGGTAAGGACAGAAACAGAAGCAGGAGTGATGCCAGTGCTGGCTTTGGAGATGCAGCAATATAGGCAGCCTCTTGGGCGGAAAAAGCAAGAGCCTCCAGAAACCAAGCCTGCTGACACCTGACGTCAGCTCCCCCTTACTCGCCGCCCCCCTTCACTTCAAACTTCACCTCCAGAGCTGTAAGAGGACACATTTGTATCCTCTGTAACTAAATTGGAGGTGCTTTGTCACAGCAGCCTGAGGAGACTACTGGTAGATTTGGAAACTCTCAGCCTCAGTTCCTTTGCAAAGTAAGAGATGAAGCCATTGCAACTCAAGGCACAGAAGACTCTAGGGAAGGTGTTCCGTGCTCCTGAGACAGGCAGGCCCGTGGTCCCTGTATTAAACGCCCATCCTGACCTGCCTCCTCCCTGTCTCCACGCTGTCCTCTGATGCTCGCTCCTCTCTCCTGCCAGCGCCTCCTGACTTGAGCCACTCTTTCCACGGAGCACCGGACTCCTCCGCTCCAAGCCTCCCCTCCTCCCCAGTACACGAAGCCCTTGGTGCTCTGCCCCTGTGGGCCCCCCTCAGTCTCAGGCCCTGCCTGAGGGCCTTGGCACTCCCTGCCCCCTGCCCGTGGGCCATTTCCCGGGATCTCTGTGTGACTGGACCCTTCCTCTCCATCGCCATCTGTTTAAATGTCACCTCCTCTCAGAGGCCTCCCCGAGGCCTGATCCTCGGTACTGGCCTCACCCTTCCCTTGCTCTCTGGGCCACTGGAATGTATTCAAGAACACATCACTCTCTGAAATCATCTTGTTTATTGTCTGTTTCACCTCGTTGGGAAACAGGCGTTCCAAGGCCAGGGGCCTCGCCTGTTGTACCAGCTGAATCCTCAGTTCTCAGAACTGCCTGCCTCATTTACATGGATCAGCGATTTGTATTTACCGAGCAGTGAATGGATGGGTGGGTGGGTGGATGACTGGCTAGCAGTGCTGACGCTGGGCCACAACTGGACCATTGCTCCCACTCCTTAGCCTCCTGGGGTCCCTGATGATGGAGCAGTTCACCCACACAATACCTGGTGGGCATGGTGTGCCGGGAGCGGGCTGTGTGCATCCCTGGTTGTGCTGCCCACCTCACCTCACCCTCCCGCCCAGCCCACCAGGTGCCTGGCCTCACATTCCCGGAAGAGAGGCAGAGTCTGTCAGTGACAATGGATGGACCCAGAGAGCAGGAGGCTCCGGGGGGCAGAGCAGTGACCGCTGGAAGGGTGGCTAGGACAAGACAACAGGACATGGAGTGGGCAATGACAGGGACAGCAGCTATGGTGGGAAGGGAGACCGCAGCAGAGCAGGGAAAGGTGGGTCTAGAGAGCGGGGCTTCTTGAGCAGGGCGAGGGGCCGGGAGCAGGCTGGCATCACAGAGGGGCCATTGTGGCTGCTGGGGAGCATTTGAGCTAACACTGGGACTTCTTGAACAAAACGGAGGGATTTGGGGGTTGGCGTCCAGGTTATTTTGGGGATTGAGTCTGTATCAGACCACCTTGTCCCTCCCTATCGACACCGTTATTGTATATCAGCCCTGGGAGGAAGAATGGAGTAGAAGAGGGGTCCAGAGCCCAGGGGGAAGCCTTTGGTAGTGGGGCTGAGTGTCGGGACAGAGTGTCGGCTGGTTCTGAGCGCCTGGTTCCGAGGTGGATGCTGTGGTTCTGAGTCAGGCCTTTATATCAGGAGCCCGGTGACCTCCTATGGCTCAGAGGAGAGAGATGGTGACTTAAAAACAACAAACCCATCAACACGGCACATGTCATAGCTGTTTTCCAAATAAACACCCAAACTCTTAAAGGTGATTATGTGATTTTTCCCCCCCCAAAAGACAGGAAAGTTACTATTTCAGAGCAAGAAACCCAGCCCTTTAAATCTCCTAGCTCTGCAGAAATTCAATAAAACATGGTGGCTTAGGGCAACACCAGTTAATCCAAGTCACATGTAGGATGCTTGTTCTTGCTGGCAGCAAGGATGGACCGGCTTCCGGCAATTGGGCACTTCCTATGTGCTGAGCAGTGTCCTGGATGCTTGGGGGCAGAAAAAGCATTGGATGGGGGTTGGGAGACCTGGGCTTTATCCCTCTGGCTCCGCCATAAGCGGCAGCAGGACCTTTGCAATGGCCTTGAACCTGTCTTTGCAAATGTTTCTTCATCTGTAAAATGAGAGGAGCAGAGTCTGTTTAAAAATCTCCCAAGTTCTAAAATGCTAGATTCTAAGAAGTAAAAAATCATACCTAGAGATTTTTTAAACTGAACATCCACTGTAAGCGCAAGACACTGTAACGATGTTAGATTCCCCACTTTCCTTGGTTAAAACATTAGGAAATCTAGGCTTGAGGTTATAATAGAAAAGGAACTTGGAATGATGAGACTAATTAACCAAGTGCTCTACCCGGAAAAGACCTGACATAGGAGGTCAGGTTTGGTGTCATTCTAGGCCCCCTGCTGTGGGGAGGAGGAGGGCTGCCCTGCCCATGCCTTGGAAATTGTGTCTCATGGACGATCCAGTCTTCGATCTCTGGATTCATTTCCAAAAAGCAATAGCCAATTGAAATGGAGTTAAATAAAAAAGCGAAATACGTTGGCACAGGACACTGAAATGGCAAGGGATTGGCAGGGTGTGGCATAGTTTGATCCAGGAATTCAGTGATGTCCCCAATACTGGGCTTCTCTCCATCTCTTCGGTCTGCTCATCTCCATGTAATCCTCATCTCAGGCTTCATCTGGTGGCAAGACAGCTGCCAGGAGCTCCAGGCCTCCAGCCCTGTCTGGACTGACGGCTGCCACACAGGTCTTGGAATTTACTCCAATTAGGTTAAGGTGGGAATCACTTAAAATAACAGCATCCATACCCAATCTCCATGGTTTCTTAAAACATATTTTTATTGATTCCAGAGATGAATGAAGAGCAAGCGCGAGAGAAACATCAATGATGAGAAAGAATCTTTGGTTGGCTGCCTCCTGCACGCCCCACACTGGGGATCGAGCCCAAACCTGGGCATGTGCCCCTGACTGGGAATTGAAACGTACCTCCGGGTTCATAGGTCCATGCTCAACCACTGAACCCTGCCGGCTGGGCCAATCTCCGTGGTTTTGACAAAAACCTTTCCTTCTACTCCACCTACCTCGTTTGATATGAGTTGAAAATATCACCAAATATACTGCAAAAGCTTGATTGACAGAGTCTCCCACCCCCAGAATTACCAAGTTATACTAAGTTCTTAGGAAAAGTAGCCAAGGACTTAATAGGTCCAGTCCAAGCCCTTGGTCCTCTCCGCGAGGGTGAATGTCACTGGAAGTTTCCACCCTGTGGGAAGGGGGTGATTGGAGGACCTGGGATGATGTGTGCCTTTTAACCTAGTCAGGCCC
This sequence comes from Myotis yumanensis, assembly GCF_028538775.1. Lineage (NCBI taxonomy): Eukaryota > Metazoa > Chordata > Mammalia > Chiroptera > Vespertilionidae > Myotis > Myotis yumanensis. Next base: position 186,760,946 of record NW_027223753.1, read on the forward strand.
TGCTTGTTTGCCTCTCCTGGCTCTGGCTGCCCTGGAAGCAGGCCCTGAGATAAGGATTTGGTACACGTTGTGTACTGGGCAGCGATCTCAGGAAACATTAACTGGGGAACAGGAAAGTGAAACAAGGAAGATGTTATGGGTTGAACTGTGTCCCCTTGCCCACCACCAAATTCATATGTTGAATTCCTAGCCCTCAGAACCTCAACACGTGTCCTTATTTGGGGATAGGATATTGCACATGCTATTGGTTAAGTGAGAATGAGGTCATATGGAGAAGGGTGGGCCCTAACCAATACCACTGATGTCTGTCCAAAAGGGGAAATCCGGACACAGATTTGAACACTATGTGAACATGAAGGCAGAGATCTGAGTGGGTGCTTCTACCAAAGGTTTCAAATAAGGCACCAGAAGCGAGGTTAGAGGAATGAAAGAGGTATTTTTTCTCACATCCTTCTGAAGGAACCAACATTGCTGACACCTTCATCTTGGACATTTAGCCTCCAGAGTTATGAGACAATCCATCTCTGTCATTTAAGCCACCCAGACTGTGGGACTTTGTTACAGCAGTCCTAGCAAACTAATACAGAAGAAGGTGCCGCTAAAGCACATTCTATCAAGCAAGTTGCCAGTGTGACCAAAAGGACCTTTATCCCCTGTGGAGAATTCTGTAGACAGTGTAGAACAAGCAAAGGCTAACAGGGCCAAATAAACAAGGTGTAAGTCTACTCTACGTGGGCCGCAAAAAAAAAAAAAAAACCCCACAAAAGCTTCAATTTTCATAGAAACGTAGGTTTATTTCGATAGAGACATGCTGAATACAAAGGGCTGAAATAAATGAGTAATCATTAACATGAAATAATAGAACATTTTAAATAAAATTAGTACTTTTTCTTGAATATCAACTTACCAGACACTGAATAACTGCACAAATTAATAAGCATAAGCAAATAAACCTATTTTTCTTGTTCTCTGAAAGTGAAACATTTCCTGTTGCGCACACCAAACAAGTCAGTACGAGACCAATGACATGGCAATTGGCTGCTAAAATATTCCTTGCTAGTATTAGTGGAGAGAAATGGTGCGCCTGCACGTAAGGAGTGTAAGGGAAATGAATGCAACACAATTATAGTAATCAGTCATTAGCGAACGTTGTAGTTCATTATTAATAATTATGTATAACAGGATACTGTAAAAATTAAGTTATAAAATTTTTATTAAAACGTTTCTTACATACGGTTATATTGGCTGGGCCACAAAAATATTCGCTGTGAGCCACATGTGGCCCGTGGGCCGTGAGTTTGACATGCTTGGTGTAGAACATGCACCTCAAAATTATCCTGCCATTTACAACTCAGCAGTAAAAAGACCAAATTTAAAAAATGGATGAGGATAGATATTTCTCCAAAGAATATATGCAAATGGTCAGTAAGTACAAGAAAAGATGTTTAACATCTGTCTTAACCTGTTTGAGCCGCTATAACAGAATACCATAGACTGGATGGTATAAACAACAAACCATTATTGTTTCTAGAGGCAGGAAGTCCAGAAGCAGGTGCCAGCACAGTCCGGTTCCTGGGGAAGGCCCTCTTCTTGGTTTGGCGATGGCTGTCTTCTCAGTGGAGGAGAGAGAGGGAGGGTCACTCCCTCTTCTAAACAAGACATTAACCCCACCATGGGTTCCACCCTCATGACCTAATTAACACCCAAAACCTCACCTGCAAATACCATAATATTCAGGCTTCAGCGTAGGAATTTGGGAGCTCACAGTCAGTCCTAGCAACATCATCAGTCATTAGGGAAATGCAAATCAAAACCATAATGAGATAACACTTCACACTCTCTAGAATGGCGCATAATTAAAAAGATGCACAATAACAAATGTTAGAGAGGATGTGGTGAATTGGAATCCTCGTTTATTGCTATACGAGGGGCCTGGTGCACGAATTCGTGCATGGGCCGAAACCTCCAGTCCAACACTGCCTGCGGCTCCTGCCTGCCGCTCCCGCTCATCTTGTCCCTGCTGCGCCTGCCCTGGGCTTGCGCTCAGTCAGTTGCAATTGGAAGAGTCTCACGCCACCACAGCGGCACTTGCCAGCTTTGAGCCCTGCGACTGGCACCCGTCCCAAAGGGGATGTGTGGGGGGGCAGGATGCAACTGGCCCTCCGGGTCGGTGGTGGGACACCCTTGCCAGCCTGGGATCCAGATCCATCTCACTGACATTCACACCGGTTGTCAGGAGCCACCTGGCGGCTGCTTTTATATCATTTCTTCCTTGTGGAGTGTCTAGGGAGGGGAAGTGGCTGCAGTGCTGGAGGCCAACTTCCAGGAGACAGCGGTGCAGATCCGTCAGTGCCTGGCCCGTTCTCTGGAGATTGGACCTGCAGGACTACAGAGGGAGTTGAATGACTGCGGCCCCGCTGGTGGGTGGCTGGGACGGGCTGGTCAGCTGAGCAGTGCTCCCGCTGTGGGAGCGCACTGACCACCAGGGGGCAGCTCCTGCATTGAGCATCTGCCCCCTGGTGGTCAGTGCACATCATAGCAACCGGTTGACTGGTCATTCAATCATTCAGTTGCTTAGGCTTTTAATATATAGATAAAGAAGCGAAGGTATTTAGTTAAAGTCTGAGTGGCTCTGAGGCTTACTGGAGAAGCTGGAGACTTGGGCCCCAACCCTGGGCTGGTGCAGGAGAAGCCACACTGTCAGAGCCTAAGCCAGAGTAACAGCACTTTTGTGTCCAAAACGAGCACCTTCAGAGTGCCAGCTTGCAGTGGGTGAGCTTCCACAGAGCGATTTCTAGACAGAGGCAGGGCTAGGCAGGATTCTGAGTCCAGGGCTACCTGAATCCAAAGTCCGCACCCTTTCTTCTGCAAGTTTGCAATTTCCTTCTAAGTAACATGGACACATGGTGGCAGAAAGGTAACCACGAATGACAATGCCACCAGGAACTTGGAGGTGTCTCTACGTGCCCGATGCAGTTTCAGTGGTGTTATTCTCAAATGCAGCCACACTCTGCAACCATATCTGTGTCTCAAACAATCGCTGAAGTTGCCGGGCAATTACACTCGCCAGGCACAACTAGTCCGCAGTGAGCAGGTAAATGATTTACACCCCTGAGTCAATCTCCTCAAAGCTTTTGCCCCTCCTCCATTTTGTATGAACCTCCAGATTAAGATACTCTGGTCCTATTCTGTCTGCTTCCATTTCTAAAGCCCTGCCTTCATCTTTTAAAAATTTTAACCACATGGCTCTGTATCACAAAACCGTCCTTATTCCAGTCATCCATGTCCAAGGCCTTTAAATGCTGAGCTGCTCCAAACGGCAGCTGTCACACTTCCTGGTCTCAGGACTCCTTAAAGCAGCAGTTCTCAACCTGTGGGTCGCGACCCCTTTGGCGGTTGAACGACCCTTTCACAGGGGTCGCCTAAGACCATCCTGCATATCAGATATTTACATTACGATTCATAACAGTAGCAACATTACAGTTATGAAGTAGCAACGAAAATAATTTTATGGTTGGGTCACAACATGAGGAACTGTATTTAAAGGGCCAGAAGGTTGAGAACCACTGCAGAGTCTTACAAATTATGGGGGATGCTGAAAAGCTTCTGTTTCTGTGGATTATTGCTATCAGTATTTACTGTATTAGACATTTTAAAGCAGAAAAAGTTTAAATATTTATGGTAACCAGGAATTTCTTTCATTGTTATTTTAAAAATTACCATAAATAACATGATTTTATGAAAAATACATTTTCAAAACAAAAAAATTATCAGAAGAGTAGCACTGTTTTACTTAAAAAAAATTGATTTCAGAGAGAGAAAGGGAGAGGGAGAGAGGAATAGAAACGTCAATGATGAGAGAGAATCTTTGATCGGCTGCCTCCTGCACGCCCCACACTGGGATTGAGCCTGCAACCTGGGCATGTGCCCTGACCAGGAATTGAACTGTGACCTCCTGGTTCATGGGTTGATGCTCAACCACTGAGCCACACTCCCTGGGTTGTTTTAGATTTTTAAACAATCTCTTGAATGTCTGGCTTAATAGAAGAAAGGTAGATCCTCAGATCTTCCCCTGCACCGATCCCACTGCCATGTCACACTGGAAAACTCCACTGCATGCGAGAGGATGAGCATGGTAAGGCAATGCCATCTCAGCATCATTAGGAAAGTAATTTGCCCTTGCAGATCTCCTGGAAGGGGCTGGTGGAGTTCCCAGACCACGTGTTGAGCACTGCTGCCATTTTTGGTGCAATTCATTCCTTCGTGTGGATCCATACTTCCATTTGGCATCGTTCTCGTCCTGTGTGAATAATTTCCTATTACATTTTTTTGCAATGTGGGTCTATTGGCAATGAATTATTTCAGCTTTTGTATGGTTGAAAAGCCTTTATTTTTGAAAGATATTTTCATTGAGATAGTAGAATTCTAGGTTGACAAGTGTTTTTATTTCAGTATTTTAGAGTGTGGCTCCACTGTCTTTTCACTTGTATTGTGTTGTTTTTTAATTGAGATATTATTGACATAGGTGAAACCTGAGGAAGAATATGGTGGTGTATATTTATCAAGGGTAAAGACAGAAGAACAATGTGTTTATTGACCACTTAACAGAGGGGATACCTAAAAAGAGAATGTCTCTGTGGGTTAGAATTGGAATTATTGGTTCCAATTCTTCATGCCTCCTTATATCTATGCCCTTTGTCATGTGACTCTGGACTCCCTCCACTAGAGATAGTGAATACTTCCCACCCCTTCACGTTGGCCAATGGGATTTCAGTGGATGTGGCCTGACCTGCACTTGAATGCCTGGGCTTACTCTCTTGTGCTTTTGCCATCACCATGAGAAGTCATCCCTACCTGGCTGCTACCCCTTTGGCCTGGGCCCCTATTTTTAAAAATATATTTTTTATTGTTGATAGTATTTACAGGTATCTCCCATTCCCCCACCCCCTTCCTTCCAGCCCAGATCATCCTATTGATTCCACATCCTATTGACCCTCCAAGGCTCAAACACCATCTCAAAGCCTTCTTCTGATCCCACAAATGAGTGATTTCCTGACTTGAAATTCCCAGAAGCACCTTGTATCTCCCTTACCATCTCTAGTCAGAATATGCCCTTGAATGAGAGTTGTCTGGGTACTAGTCTCATTGCTCCTTCTTTTTAGTGCAAGCTGCATGGCTGGGGTTGTTATCTCTGTAGCGCTCACCCAGCACAAGGATTTACACATAGGAAGGGCTCAGCAAACACTAGTTGAAGTCACAATGACAGTGGTCAGAGAGTTCTCCGGAAAGACTCTTCTAACCATGAATCCATTCTCAGTGGAGAACGGCAGCTCTGTTCGTTCAGTGTCAGGCTGGGGAGATAAGGACATGGGGCTAACTGCACTTCGAGTCCCAGTTTAAGGGAAACCTCACTCATCTGTGTTAGTTCTCTCTCCCATCCGGATGTTATTAATCATCTGTGCAAGGAAAACGAAGGAAGTGCTGCTGCAGACCATATGGATCCCACAATGTTGAGAAGTCCAACGCAAAAGCGCACATAGGATGATTCCATTTGCAGGAAGTTAAAAACAGGCAAAACTAATCCACGGCATCAAAAGTGACCCTGGTGAAGAGGGGCGGAGCCAGGTGGTGGAGAGGAGCACGGCCTCTAGGTGCTGGTGTTCGGCTTCTGGGTCTGACTGATGTTGCATGAATGTGTTCACCGTGTGGTAATCCACAGAGCCATGCACTTATGATGCGCACTTTTCTTTAGGCATGTTACATTTTATTTTAAAATGTTTGTTGTGCGTGTGTGCATTTGTAAGTTAATTATCCAATTAAGCTGTTCTAGTAACAGGACAGAAGACAGCATGCCGGAGTCCATTCATTGTCTTCACTAACTGAGTTTAGACAGAGACCCCCCCCCCCCCCCCCCAAAAGCTAGTAGCCATTGAAAGTCCTAGTAAAGGTCAGGGCTTGAAAGTCCTAGCAAAGGTCAGGGCTGTGCACCACCCAGTTAATCTAGGAACCACTCAGTTAATTTAGGTAATAATAGTTGAAGCATCCCCACCTTAGTTCCCTTAATTCCTTAGATAGTTATATAGATCCTTGTTGATTATTGTTAATCAGTTACTCTGCCTACACTCGGAAATCTATTGATGAGTTAATCAGATACTTTTGTCTACTCCTAGAAATTGTCTGCTTATCTGTGTGTCATTGAAACTTCCTTACCCTAAGGGCTACTCCAGATCAATAAAAGATTGGAGCAGCCTGAGCATGGGTGGAAGTCCTTCGGGACTTGCCCGCCTGGTCCCCCAATATTGCAAAATTATCTCGTGTCTTTTTCTCTCATTTGCTGTGCGGCTCCACTTTCAGATCCCAAACCCTACTCCATGCGGAACGTGAAGGGAGTGTTACTCGACAACAGCAGCAAGTTGATCACACACGACATCAAAGCAAGCAAGCCACCATCTCTAAATGCACAGTTCTTGACCACCTTGATGTGTGTGTGTGTGTGTGTGTGTGTGTGTGTGTGTGGCCGGGGGATCTTATGTTGCTTCAGGAGGATGGAATTTTATAGCACAAATCTGTTTCTATAATTACTTGTATCAAGAAAAAAACAGCCAACAGAAAGGAAATGGAATTGTTCTCAGCTGCACGGAACAATGTCTTGGGCTGCTTCCTCTTTGTAATGTGGCAGGTGGGGTTGGAGTAAACAGCAATGAGCATCTTGATGGATCTTATTTTAAGCAGGTTTAACGTGAACTAGGATAAACACGAGATTCTTACGAGATATTGTCGCAGATGTGGAGGCTCTGTGCTGGAAGCCTCTGTCCCAAAGAGGAACAAGGTGTGTTCTTTTGTTCGCTTCCTTTCTACTCCAACAGTTGGCTTTGTAAACTCCTGGAGGGCAATATTCCCGATTTTGGAATTTATTTGTTAATGGTAAAAAGGAAACAGGGAGGAGTGATGGCAGCGGTAAAATCCTTGCTTGTTGGTGAGTGTTCTGTCTTCTCGCCTCCCCAGCCTCTCCCTCATGATCTCTCTCAAAGCCCCACAGCACCAGTTTTGTCTCTATGGCACACAGGGCTCTGCTTTGTAGTTGCCGTATTCCCGCCAGGCTGGCAGCCTGCAGGCGGCAGAGACTGTAGCTCTTGGGGTAGATGGATCTCCTTCTGCATCATGTTTTTTCTTGTGTGGGAAGACCTGGCTGCTTGCTCCTACCCGGCACTGTGAGGACTGATTGCTCATGTTTGTATGTCATTGTTTGGTGCACAGTAGGGACGCAGGTAGTGTTGGCTGAATGAAGAAAAGAAGGGATGGTGGATCAAATCTCCCAGTTTCAAGATTCTTCAGATGACCTGCCTCCTGAGTGCTGCAGAAACTAATCGCCTTTTGAAAAACCAACCTGTGGTCTATATTGTGAATGAAAATGGCATTCCTTTTGTCCCTACTGATCACCACATTCCTCTCAATATGTACGGGGGTGGGGGGGGGGTGAAGAATGTGAGGTAGCAATGGGCTGAAAACTTCAGCTTATTTCGTAGGAGTTGGTTCCCCTGTTAGGGAAATTATGTGTTTATAATTGTGGCTCCTCATTGACGGAAACTTTAAAACAACATTCCATGCTCCCCTCCAGTACTGTCATTTAATAAGTCACTTTGGTTAGAGACAGAGGGAAGCACTAGACATCTTCAGGGTCCTTGCAGCATGCTGTTTTAGGAAATCAAATTTGCAATCCACCCTTTGGAAAGAGACTAAATTGGGGGTAGCAGGATAGAAGGGGAGGTAGAAGAAAGTGTATAGGGATTTGAGAAGTGGAGAACTCTGAGGCTTCTTTTCTTAAAGGTCAATCTTGTAAATCTTGCAGAGTACATGCAGCTAGAGAATAGGGATGGAGAGGTGATGTGTGTTATGCCCAGATTTCAGGATCCCCAAAAAACCACATCAGGGAGCCAGCCATGTCCGATGCAAAAGCATAAGAGTCTTTATTCGAGCTAGCTCGGCTCCCCCACCTTGCCGACACAGCAGCAGGAAGCAGAGAGAGAGATAACTCTGTGTGGAGACGGGTTATATAGGCGGAGTTGGAGTAAGGGGAGGAGAAAGGACTGTGCTCTGCCGATTGGCCAGGCACAAGTCGGTGTTTTGTTCCTGGGTGTGGCTAGCAGAGGCTTAGACTTCCGGGAAGAAGCTCCTTGCCAAGCACGTGGCCAAGGTAAGATGGAGCCCTTACCCTGGGGCAAGGTGGAGGGCGTAGCCCTTACCCTGGGGCAAGGTGGAGGGCCTAGCCCTCGCCCTTTCAATGTGTTACTTTGTGCAGCATCCCAACAGCTCTTTACAGCTGTGAAGTGTGACAGGTATTATACTCTGTATAAATGCAGACCAGTTTCTACACACTCATTGCTCTTTTCCTCAGCTATAGACTAATTTGCTTGTCAGTGATCTTTATTTTTCCTTTGCAGTGAGAAGTGCCACTATTGTAAGAGGTTGAAGATGTATATTTGAAGATATGGGGATATTAATAATAAAATCTTCCTTTTCTAACCCCTCTTCTGTTGATTATCAAACACACTGTAATGTGAAATCTCTGTAACATGCATTTGGCATATTCTTAGTCTAGGGCTAACATCAATTTCTATTTCGAAGCTTGAAGCTGATGAGCAGAAATACAACCCTATATAATAAAAGCCCAGCAACGGAAATTGCAGAATGACCAGAATGACCAGTATACCCAGAACAACCACGGCCCCTTGCTCCTGCTGGCCCCGCCCCCCAGAGGGACCCCAACCCTGATCGGGGGTGGGGCCGGCCGACAAACTGCCCGTGGCCCCTCGCCTCGGCCAGCCCCGCTCCCAGTGGGGGGCCCCCATCAGGGCAGGCCGGCTGGCCCCCACCCATGCACCAGGCCTCTATCCTATATAATAAAAGGCTAATAAGCAAATCAACCGAACAGGGGAATGACTGGTCGCTATGACGTGCACTGACCACCAGAGGGCAGTTGCTCAATGCAGGAGCTGACCCCTGGTGGTCAGTGAGCTCCCACAGGGGGAGCGCCACTCAGCCAGAAGCCGAGCTCACGGCTGGCAAGTGCAGTGGCAGTGGCGGAAGCCTCTCCTGCCTCCACGGCAGTGCTAAGGATGTCCGACTGCCAGCTTAGGCCCACTCCCTGCGGGAAGGGGGCCTAAGCTGTCAGTCGGACATCTCCTGAGGGCTCCCGGACTGTGAGAGGGTGCAGGCAGGGCTGAGGGACACCCCCCCCCCCCCCCCGCCCGAGTGCACACATTTCTTGCACCAGGCCTCTAGTCTATATATATAAAAGCCAAAGCGACCATTTGACCAGTCACTATGATGTGCACTGACCACCAGGGGGCAGATACTCAATGCACAGGATCAGGCTCCCTCCTGTCTGGATTGGGCCTGCAGGGATCGGGCCAAAACTGGCTCTCTGATGTCCCCTGAGGGTTCCCGGATTGCGAGAGGGTGCAGGCCAGGCTGAGGGACCCCCCACTAGTGCATGAATCTGTGCACAGGCCTCCAGTTTAATATAATAAGCTGGTCAATGATTTGTTCTGCAAAATGCTTATACTATGGTTTCATAGAGTATGTTCTTTTTCCAGATCATCCATTCTTTCATATTCCAAGTGCAAGGTACATATGGTATAATCCCATTTATTTAATACCTTTTCCCACCTCATTGAGTGCACAGTCACACATGTAAGGGTTTAGAAGGCTATATATATATATGAGTTTTGACAGAGGTTCTTCCTGAAGGGTAGGTTTGGGGGTTTTCTGTTTCCTTATTTTGCTTTTAAGTATTTTGAGTTGTCCGTAATAAGAAAAAAAATTAAAATTATTTGAAAACAAGAGGGGAATTGTGGTTAGAATATGTAAATCTAAGAACAATCAGAAATAGTCAGAGAATTTGATGGCCACTCCAATAGCCTCATCATTCTTCTTCCCTCTACACTTGCTCCTCATTTTCATGTGGTTAGTATAGTCAAAGATGCAAATTTGATTATGGCACTTCCCTGCTTTAAGTCAATTACCTCTAAAGGTATGTCAGTGTCACTGTTTATACTTATCTTGTATAAATCATATTTCAGATCCAAATGACAGAAATCTCACTGAAAATTTTATCTGGGATTTAAGTTCAAAGGGTCTTTGGGCTATGTTATAAGAGCGGACCTACTCAGAAACTCCCAACTAAATGCCACAGACATTGGCTTAAGGGCTTATCAAAGACGACAAATTAATTTTTGTGTAGTTATCTGCATAGATATGCACTAGAGCAGGATTTTGGCTATCAAAACTCTTAGGACATGCTCTGTAATGAAGGTGGTGATTTTGGTGATATGATCCGTCAAAGAGAGAAACTCCTCATTGGAATTCCTGTTCTTTGGTTTATTGGCCTTGGTTCTAACAGGAAACAGATGGTTCTTACATTAAGATACTTTGAGGAGATACAAAGATGTGGGGTAGGGGAGCCACAGAGGCAGTCACAGTAGCTTCAGCAACTCCATGCTAGTAGCAGTAGAGCTGGAATCATCCCCAGCCCAGAAGGGAAGAGAACAGGAAGTGGTGAAGGGAAGTTTGGAAGTAGTGACCTCTGACTGCTGACGCAGCCCCACTGGGTGAGAGGCTAAAGAATAAATACCCTGACCGTCCTCAGACCTCTGGTCATCCCTTGGCCAAACCCACCCAGAGGTCAGAAGGCAAAGGAGCTGTGGTTCGTTCATCAGCCTCATAGGACAGGGCACAGAGAGAAGCTGGAGATTTAGAGATACCCAGCACATTTGGCAAATGCCACCATAGCACTTACTACACTCTTTGATGGTCTCGAAGGGCAGAACTGTATTTTTTATTCATGGCCATTCCTAGTAAAATTCTGGCAAATGGTAAGCGCTCAGTATAATTGAATGGATGAACAAAGAACTGAAATATTGTTGAAACAAAAAGTAAAAGCAAACTATCTGCCACACACAATTAGGAACTTTCAGAGCAAATATTTAAAATGTTCCAGAAATACTGGAGCATGATTGAGCAATAAATTCTATTCTGTAGATATGTCATAGCTTTATAATAAAGTACAGTCGATTCTCATTACTCGTGGATTCGGATTTGCAAGTTTGCCCACTCTTTAAAATGTTTTGTGTGCTTTCATGGTCATGTGTAGTGGTGAAAAACTTGACTTGTCCAATGCTTATGTTCCTAAGTCGAGGTTGATAAGGTGACATACCCTTTTCTTGTTCCAGCTCTCATAATTTTAACAATGTCCTTAGCTCTATTTAGTGCGGGTTTTTGTGGTTGTTGTTTTTTTTGTTTGTTATTTTGTTTTGCATTTTTGATGATCTTGCTGTTTAAAATGGTCCTTCAATGTAGTGCCGAAGTGCTGTCTAGTATTTCTAAGTGAATGAAGGCTGTGATATGCCTTATGCAGAAAATACATGAATTATATAAGCTTTGTTCAGGCATGAAGTTATAGTGCTATTGACATGTGCTCAACATTAGTAAATCAATAGAACAGAAAGACACCTCAAACAAGCTTATGTATTATTGGCTAATGAAAATGTGACCAGATGCTCAAAGAACAATAGCCTGGGGAAGTATTTGTTAATCTAATCGCATTTTGGTGGTGACTTTACAGAACTAAACTACCACTAATAATGACAATCAACTGTACTTGTTATTTTCCAGTTCCTAATAAAGATTAAAAAAAGAAAATTCAATTTACAAAAGACAGAAGATGATTTTTCTATAGTTGGCAGCTAATTGGTACTTACTATATAAAACCAGAAAGGGCGGAAACATTAAAAACCATCACTACTGCAAACTAAAGAAATCAATAGAGATAAAAAGAAAAACAATCTACTTAATACACTGATTTTAACAACAGTCACAAATACACTATTCTTATGTAGACTCAGTCAATGAAGTCAATCCTTAGTTAGGCCTATTTATACTCACTCCACAATAAATCAACCCTACATGATCCCAAAGCTTCATGCTTAGACTTCTCAGTAGTATGGCAAACCTGAAGTTCTTTTTTGTTTAAATCACCATTTCATTGGCTAATAGAAAGAGTTCTCCATGCTCTGGCATAAGAATATTTAATATTAGCGAGCAAAGACAGCCACCTACGCTGAGGGAATTAATAGTGGCAGCCTTTTGATTTTTATATTTGTTTAAAGTACACAACCTTAAATAGTAAGACACTGAGCTGAAATTTCTAACTCGCTTTCTAACAAAGAATGGTATTTCCTCCAGGGACCAGCAGATAATTATGAAAATTTGTACTAACATTTTGTAAGAACACATAAACATCAGTAAGAAGTTGACTTTCCTGTCATGCAACAAAGGTTTTTAAGAGGAGATATAATACATATATTATAGAGAGCTGTAAGAGAGACATTGAGTATTGTCATAGTAGTATAGGTTATTTTTATTCCTGAAAAACACTTTTGGTACCATTACCATACCCCAAAATAGGTATTAATGCTACTGGTGGTTAAGAAGCTCAGAAGCCTTAATTATGCATCTCTTTAATTGTGGAAATTATGCAGGAGAGCTCTGAAAATGTGAGGAGAAAACGCCCCACACTTAAACCAATAAATATTTACTAGGAGAAAACTTAAAATGACTGCAGCCTTGGGAGAGTTGCATTAATACCGAACAGCCACACTTCTGTCCACTTACAAGAAGCAATAAAGCTAAAAAAATAAAATAAAAAAGCAATAAAGCTATCCTATATAATAAAAACCTAATATGCTAAGTGTCCAACCATTCGACTTTTCGACCAGACACTATGACATGCACTGACCACCAGGGGGCAGACGCTCCGACCAGTAGGTTAGCTTGCTGCTGGGGTCCAGTCAATCGGGACTGGGCAAGACAGGCCGGACAGACCCTGTAGCCCTCCTGCGGTCCTTCCCTGGCCCTGATTGTGCACCTGTGGGGTCCATCGGCCTGGCCCGCACCCTCTTGCAATCCAGGAGTGCTAGGGGGATGCCAGAGAGCCAGTTTCAGCCTGATCCCCGCAAGCCAGGTCAAGGGACCCTACTGGTGCACGAATCCATGCACTGGGCCTCTAGTGTGTAATAAAATGTGTCAGTTCACAGAAAGTATATTTTTTCACAATAGAAAAATTTAATATCTTTAAACACTTAGATGGGAAACAGCCTTAAGAAAAATCAAGACCTACATACTCCACCTATTTCAACTACAAAGCAAAATGCTCTCACTGTGACTGAAGGAAAATAATTTAATATTCATTGTCAGTTTATAAGAGTATAACTCCAAGGAATGATTATGCTTATAAGTAAATTCAAGATTTTTCCAAAGATTTGTAACTAAAATATGCAAGATATAAAACCAAACTGCAAACCTAGTGCAAAGCAATTAGAGTCCAATGGTCTTCTTATGTTTTCTTGTATGCTCTTTATTTTAAATTGATATTTTAGAACAGTGAATTATCTTTCATAGCAGTGCCTCCAGGTCTGATAATACAGTACCCACTTCAGAATGTAGAGATTTAAGATAAATCAAACTGAACATTAAGGCGTACAAACAGCTAATTTAAGTCTGTTCTTATTTAATAAGGATCGTTTTAACTCATTCAAATACATGGAATGTTGGCACAAAACTTGAAGCTGCTGTAGAAAGATCACAGATGTTCTGTGGGTTATTGGAACTTCCATTTCTCTAAAAACATACCCTTAAATGGTCTTAATTTTACAAATTTAAGTGTTAGGAAAATGTCTAAATAATAAGTAACAATTAAAATAAAATGTTTATTTGTAAATTATATACAGAATACATTTACTTTACGACAAGGAAATGGGGAGAAGAGTCACCCCCTCCCACTCAACGCGCTTGCTTTCTCTGTTGGAGATGACCACCCCTCTCTGAATCCGATGTACAAACCAGTTTGGATTTCCTAAGCTGGAAAAGGGGAATTTGTAGCTAAACTACAAGTGCTGTTTCATTATTCTAGTTGGCTTGTTTCCACAGAATGCTTTTGAACCCTGTTAACTCAGAATCTTAGAAATTTCCTGATGTAATTTTATAATCAACAAAAGTTAACTGTCAAAAACAGTGAGTTTAAGCATTTCATCTCAAAGAAACTGTGAAATGGCTACATAACTGCACATAATCTGAAATTTTGTTGTTTCTTTTTATCCATTTAATTATTTTGATTAGTCTAACAGTAAAAAGCCATACAACTATCAAAAATGCCATTAATCTAAATGTCATTGTGGAAAGTGCACCTTTGACAACTATCAAAATTAATGAGACCTATGTACTGTAAAATTATCAAATAGATAAAACTTATGAATGGCTTTTGACTGTACCAATAATATTCTATGAAATGAAGGACTGAAGAGTCCCTGGATGTCAAATACATTTCAGTAAGTGGACTTAAAGAATGCTACAAATGTCAGGTATGCATTATGATGATCAGCCAACATAGAAATCCAACCTTTTGCACTTTTTTTAGTCCCCAAATTAGGCAGATTATGATTTTTCATGTAAAGATTTAGTTGTTTCTCCATCATTGTCATCTTCTTCCTCCTCTTCACAATCACCATCTGTTTGTTGTTCCAATTCCTCTTTTGTGATCATTTCAAAATCATTCCCATTTCCACTACTGTGTTGGGATCGGTCATCTTCCCTCCTGTCACTGTCTGTGTCAGAATGCCGTTCTCCACCTGAGCCTTCTGTTCCATGATTTCCTGGTCCTACTTTTCCCTCCTCATCTTCCTTTTTCTCACTGTCTGACTTCTCCTCACTGTCAGACTTCTGCTGCTTTTTGGTTTCAGACTTTTCATCTTTCTTTAAGTCTGCTTTTGGTCCTTTATATTCATGTGTGTACAGAGGCCTGAAGGAGTCAATGAAGCCCACATCAGCAGTCAGATTTGGCAAGAACCAAAAGTGGTGCCTTCCTCCAGTTATGAGCCAAATGATGAGAAACAGAATGCAACGAGCTGTGGGAGAAAAATTTGTCTAATTAAATAATTCAAGCATTGACTCTGACAGCAGGGAAGAGTTATTAAGAAAAAATGAGAAGACATTCAGAGTGTTATTATTTGCACATTACATGCAGCCTAAATTAAACAATTAAATCCTGATTAGTTTAGCAGCTATCACAGTATTCTAGGCACAGAGCATTCTGTTCTGAACTTGAGGGCATAATGCTACAATGCCATTCAAAAAGTGACTTCTATGTCTTTTTCAGCTGTGTGCTTTTCATAGATAGATACTTATGATTTATGCAATTTGCTATGTTATAGTTCAAGAAGCACAGCCATCAGTTGCACGTTAAGTATGGACAAGACCATCATGTAAGAAAAAGAACATAAATGCAAATAAGGAATGAAGGTATCTTAAGAAGTCTCTAAAAAGGAAAACGCAGGGCTGCATGATGACTTTCCTAGACCCTAAGTACTTTAGCAATTCTCCATAAAAAATTAAAAATTATACTTTTATGCCAAAACCGGTTTGGCTCAGTGGATAGAGCGTCGGCCTGCGGACTGAAGGGTCCCAGGTTCGATTCCGGTCAAGGGCATGTACCTGGGTTGTGGGCACATCCCCAGTTGGAGATGTGCAGGAGGCGGCTGATCGATGTTTCTCTCTCATCGATGTTTCTAACTCTCTATCTCTCTCCCTTCTTCTCTGTAAGAAATCAATAAAATATATTTTAAAAAAATTATACTTTTATGACCATATTGGCATAAATACAAATATAATCCCGCATAGAATCATTACCATATACATGTATACATATTATTACTTCTGATTTTTTAGAAAATGAAAACATTGGGTTCAAGGCTACCTGCCTACTCTGTCTACAGGATAAGTCTTTTAAGTGAAAACTTTTGAACAACAAGAGAACATTTTCCTAGAAGTTCTATTTTTAAAAAATTAAATAATTCTGCTTTTTTAAAGGACCAAAACCCTCTCCCAATATTAGGAAATAATATAATGCTAATGAAAGCCAGATCGCTAAAACAAATAGGGTTTGTGGTTACCTCCAGAGCAATATATGACAAAACTGGTTAGTTAATAGAAGAATTAGAGAATTTTAAAGTTTATCATAATGAGTTATCACAAACACATTTAGTTTCCTCTTAATTTACCAATTACATAGAGCTGAGTGATTTTCCTACCTTTTTAAAAATATATATTTTTTATTGATTTTTTACAGAGAGGAAGGGAGAGAGATAGAGAAACATCAATGAGAGAGAAACATCATCAGCTGCCTCCTGCACACCTCCTACTGGGGATGTGCCTGCAACCAAGGTACATGCCCTTGACTGGAATCAAACCTGGGATCTTTCAGTCCGCAGGCCGGTGCTCTATCCACTGAGCCAAACCGGTTACAGCTTTCCTACTTTTTAAAAAAGTCATGATTACATGAATGTTATAGACTAGTCAAGTATGTTAGGTTTTTTGTTTTCTTTACAGACAATTATATCACTGTTATCATATAAGGCCTAAAAGAAGCTCATGTATGCTTCTTCCATTATTTTGCTTTGGATAAATAAAAGGAAATGGTTTTAGCTGCCTTGACTTTTATGCAGCGGTAATTTCTTTTCTTTTAAAATATATTTTTATTGATTTCAGATATTAAGGAGAGGGGGAGAGAGAGAGAGAGAGAGAGAAAGAAAAACATCAATGATGAGTGGGAATCACTGTTCGTTCGGCTGCCTCCTGCACACCCCCTACTGGGGATTGAGCCTGCAACCCAAGCATATGCCCTTGACTGGAATTGAACCTGGGACCCTTCAGTCCGCAGGCCGATGCTCTATCCACAGAGCCAAATTAGCTAGGCAGTAATTTCTATTTTCAGAAAAGAATATAAATATTCTAAAAGACTGTGCTACAAACAGAAAAGGCAAATATGTTGGAAATTATGATTTAAGAATAAATTCCACTAATAAAAAATAATGAACATCTTTTAAGAAGGCTGCACAATTTTTTCTCCAAATATAATTATGATGCTATGATAGGCTTTATAGGGTTGTAAGACAGATGGTTCACAGTATGAAATCTTCCCTCAAATCCAAGAAAAAGCAATATAGAAATGGCACAAATAAAATCTAAGTTCTCACTATATCTACACCAGGCATAGCAGAATTCTAACATGCTTTATGGTTTTTCTCTATGTGACCTTAAATTACCAGGGTCAAAAGGGGAAGACTAATGGAAAAATCACTGTGACATACGCTAAGTGGCCAGATTATTATGACCAGACAGATTATTATGACCACCCCAGTAGTACTTCATTGACACTTCCAAAATTACTGAATATTGAAAATTTCCTATGCAAATACTCTCAAGGTTTTATCATTATTATTATTATTATTTGCATAACTAATTCACTTCATTGTACTGATGGGGTGGTCATAATAATATGGCTGGTCATAATAATCTGGCCACTCAGTGTATATTGCCATACTGTTACTAACACTAAGAGTGACACATTTAGAAAATTGCAGAAGGCCTTATTTTAAATGGCAATATTAACAATACATATTCAAAGTAGCATCAAATATAATTTTGACCAATATATAATAGTTCATAGAATAATATAAATGAAATATCCAGTTTATAAGTGGGCTACAGATCAAAATTATTTGCAAGTATGTTTGGAATTGTATTTTCTAAAACAACAAAATGTTGGGTTTATTTTCTGGTTTAATTTCACAAGATTATTTAATGCACAATGCTATTTAAATCCATAGTATATTTGAAATAAAAAATTATAGAAAATACACCAAAGAAACATTATTTTATCATCTTTTTTTAAAAAATGTTTTTACTGGATTCGGGAACCAAGATGGCAGCATAGGTTAACGCCAGAGTTTGCTGCCTCGAACAACCACTTCAAAAATACAACTAAAAGACGGAATGAACATCATCCAGAACCACAGGAAGGCTGGCTGAGTGGAAGTTCTACAACTAGGAGGAAAGAGGAAACCATACGAGACTCAGAGGAGGCGCAGTGCTGAAGTGAAATACTAAGGTGCGGAGTGCATGTGGAGCGGGTCTCGGCAGAGGGCCCGGTTGTTGTCTTCAATCGGGAGGGAGTTTCAGACTCTGAGCTCCAGATCTGGGCGAGTCTCTAGGGACCCACACTCAAACGGGAGAAGCGGGAAGGCAGCTTTCTCTCTGAGGTCTGCAGCGGTTGCAGAGCCGCTGGGGACAGAACTGAGAGCAGCCATAACTGCTCGTTCTGCCCGCCCTGTAGATCCCCTGGGACCTGCCCTGCCCAAGCCCTGCACAGAGGCATTTGCCGGATAGCCTCAGGCAAAGGCTAGATTAGCACCGCCCTAGAGATTCAGCAGAGAAGCTCTCCCACTGCAGACACAGCTGACTCTCATAGCCAGTTAGCCTAGAGGTCAATTCACCCCCGTGTTGCCGACAACAATCAAGGCTTAACTACAACAAGACTGTGCACAAAGACCACAAGGGGGTGCACCAAGAAAGCATAAAAAATGCGGAGACAAAGAAACATGACAGAAATGGAGGATATGGAGCTAAAAAACGCACTTTTAAGGGCTTTCAATAATTTGCTAGAAACTGCCGATAAACTTGAGGAGAGCCTCAAGAAATCTAATGAGACCCTCGATGTTGTGATAAAGAACCAACTAGAAATTAAGCATACACTGACTGAAATAAAGAATATTATACAGACACCAACAGTAGACCAGAGGAGCGCAAGAATCAAGTCAAAGATTTGAAATGCGAAGAAGCAAAAAACACCCAACCGGAAAAGCAAAATGAAAAAAGAATCCGAAAATACGAAGATAGTGTAAGGAGCCTCTGGGACAGCTTCAAGCATACCAACATCTGAATTATAGGGGTGCCAGAAGATGAGAGACAGCAAGATATTGAAAACCTATTTGAAGAAATAATGACAGAAAACTTCCCCCACCTGGTGAAAGAAATGGACTTACAGGTCCAAGAAGCGCAGAGAACCCCAAACAAAAGGAATCCAAAGAGGACCACACCAAGACACATCATAATTAAAATGCCAAGAGCAAAAGACAAAGAGAGAATCCTAAAAGCAGCAAGAGAAAGAGACTCAATTACCTACAAGGGAATACCCATACGACTGTCAGCTGATTTCTCAACAGAAACTTTGCAGGCCAGAAGGAATGGCAAGAAATATTCAAAGTGATGAATACCAAGAACCTACAACCAAGAGTACTTTATCCAGCAAAGCTATCATTCAGAATTGAAGGTCAGATAAAGAGCTTCACAAATAAGGAAAAGCTAAAGGAGTTCATCACCACCAAACCAGTATTATATGAAATGCTGAAAGGTATCCTTTAAGAAGAGGAAGAAGAAGAAAAAGGTAAAGATACAAATTATGAACAACAAACATGCATCTATGAACAAGTGAATCCAAGAATCAAGTGAATAAATAATATGATGTACAGAATGAACTGGTGATTATAATAGAACCAGGGACATAGAAAGGGAATGGACTGACTATTCTTGGGGGGGAAAGGGGTGTGGGAGATGCGGGAAGAGACTGGACAAAAATCGTGCACCTATGGATGAGGACAGTGGGTGGGGAGTGAGGGTGGAGGGTGGGGCGGGAACTGGGAGGAGGGGAGTTATGGGGGGGAAAAAAGAGGAACAAATGTAATAATCTGAACAATAAAGATTAAAAAAAAAAAAAAAAAAAAGAAGCCGAAATCGGTTTGGCTCAGTGGACAGAGCGTCGGCCTTTGGAAAGGTCCCAGGTTCGATTCCGGTCAAAGGCATGTACCTGGGTTTCGGGCACATCCCCAGTAGGAGATGTGCAGGAGGCAGCTGATCGATGTTTCTCTCTCATCGATGTTTCTAACTCTCTATCTCTCTCCCTTCCTCTCTGTAAAAAATCAATTAAAAAATATATATATAAAAAGAAATATCAGTTACAGTGTAAGAAAAAAATAAAAATAAAATAAAAAAAAAAAATGTTTTTACTGATTTCAGAGAGTATGGGAGACACAGAGAGAGACAGAAGCATCAATGATGAGAATCATTGATCAGCTGCCTTCTGCACGTCCTCTACTAGGGATCGAGCCCGCAACCAAGGCATGTGCCTTGACTGGGAATTGAACTGTGACCTCTTGGTTCATAGGCAGACACTCAACCATTGAGCCATACCAGCTGGGCAAGAAACAGTATTTTAAATGCAAAACAATATAAAACCATAAATTATTGTGAATAGTGGTTTAAGTAAAAGATAAGCAAGTGGCCCTGGCCAGTGTGGCTCAATTGGTTGGAGCATCATCTCATGCACCCGGTTCAATTCCTGGTCAGGGCATGTACCCAGGTTGCAGTTTTGGGGGCTCATACGGGAGGCAACGGATCAATGTTTCTCTCTCACATTGATATTTTTCTTTCTCTCCGCCCCCCTCTGCCTCGTTCCCTTCGTCTCTTTCTAAAACAAACAAACAAAAAACCATATCCTCCTGTGAGGATTAAAAAAATAAAATGATAAGCAAGTGGGTTAATTCTATTCAGTGGAGTTAAACCTTTGCTGAAAATTTTCAAAGGGCTTCTCAATTTTCAAGCATTTGAGAATGGTGCCAGAAGACACCATATGATTATATATAATGTCAGATTAAAGTTATGGCTTCTCATTCTTGTTACACTACCACTATTTACCTGCTTCACAGTATGTCTTGGCCTACAAATGTGCTGTGTTACATGCAAAGCAACAGGGGATTTTCTCAAGGTGACTAAGCTACAGGAAGGAAAAAAATGAAAGGCAGGTGGAAAGGCTTCACACAGTCAGAGATCTGATAGAAAAAAGAGGCCTGTAAACCCACTTGAGTGAAAACACTAGATGAGCTCCTGGGCCCACGGATGGAGGCACCAACTGAGAACATACCTTGATGTCTAGGATGAAGGCATATACAGAAGGAAATTGCGTAGGGCTGTAGGAGTAATGCTTTATAAACGTAAGAGTCTATTATTATCATAGAACCTCAGAATAACTTGCACTTACTTCAGATATTCTTGGTCAAATTATGTCCTCTAACAATAGGTACTAGGTTAATAATGTGGGTGTTGTTTTTAATTTTTATACAGAAGTACTCCTATACGTTTTGGTGGAAAGCTGATTTATCAGTTGGAAAAAAATAATCAAAAATCAGTACCACATGCTAACATAAACTCCAGCATGTCAAACTCTGTTTATTTGGCCCGTGTTAGCCTTTGAGTTTGACATGCTTGCTCTAGATCAGTGGTTCTCAACCTTCTGGCCCTTTAAATACAATTCCTCATGTTGTGACCCAACCATAAAATTATTTTCGTTGCTACTTCATAACTGTAATGTTGCTACTGTTATGAATCACAATGTAAATATCTGATATGCAGGATGGTCTTAGGTGACCCCTGTGAAAGGGTCGTTAGACTGCCAAAGGGGTTGCGACCCACAGGTTGAGAACCGCTGCTCTAGATGGTTCAAGGAATTATATATAAGTAAAAAATCACTAGACAACTTTGGATAAGCTAAGAAAAATTCCTTTTCCAAAGCGAAAAATTAAATTAGACCTGCCCACCCAATGTCAGAATATCTTCAAAGACTAGGATTTTAAGTAAAATAATATTTGTTGAATTTTTTCATGGTAAATAACATGCTCATTGTAAAAAATACAGACAAGTGTAAAAAAATACCATTAAAATCATTCATAACTATCACCACTATTTATATTTAGGTCCATTTCCTTCCAGTCAAACCCTTCTTGGCATTGAGTGCTTCCATTTCAAAAAAATCTTCCTAATTAAATAGACAAAACCCACTTCATTATTTTATTATTGTTTGATTACTAGTGATGAGCATTTTTCATGTATTTATTAATTACTTATTTTTAATATCCTCTTTTAAACTGGGTTTTTATATCATTTTGTTTTTAGCTATGAAAGACATCCAGAAATGTAAAACAAAATTACTTATGTGTTCTTGTTTGACTTTTAAAAAACATTTTGAAACTCCTTAATGAATCTAGAATTTATTTTGGCACATGGATACAAATTGATTTCTCCTAATGGTAAGTCAATTGTTTAGAATAATTTATTGAATATATACAAGGAATTTAAATATTTACTATGTTTCATTTGCTTAAGTCAAATATAAAAATGTTTTACTGGAAATATTATGTCTAACAAAGAACAATCATGATAAAAATATTAACATTCTTGCAGTAGCTAATTTTTAAACCCTATCAATGTGCACATTAAGCTATATTAAATCTTTTTTTCTTCAGAATAGATCAAATCTAATCAAGCATATATACTACTCCTTCAAGTCTGAGTCAGATTTGGGATATGACCCAAAAAGTAGGTCCATACACTTTTTTATTTACCAATTTTAATTGTGATGTTAATTACTGAAGCTCCAGGCTACAGTTCTAAATACTTAATATCTACCTTATTGAAGTCAGTTTTACTATTAACAATACTTACCAATAGCAAGGAGAAGAATGCTGGCTACAAAACAGCCTGCACCCACACTGAGGTAATAAACACCCACTCTCATTTCTGCTGGCCAAAGAGGGAAGAGGGTGGCTGCTATCACTGCAATCACTGGAATAAGAAATGACAAAGTTACATAGATAACTTTTAGATTAAAATTTTAAATGGCATGGGTGATATAACAGTGAATATATTCCTGGGGGGGGGGGGGGGAGTGAAACATAAATATATTAAAATAGAGGCCCTGTGCACAAAATTCATGCACTCATGTTGGGGGAGGGGGGTGTCCCTCAGCCAGGATGGTGCCCTCTCGCAGTCCAGGAGCCATCAGGGGATGTCTGACTGCTGGCTTAGGCCCGCTCCCCGCCAACAGTTGGACATCCTTAACACTGCTGCAGAGGCGGGAGAGGCTCCCACCACTGGCGCTGTGCTCACCAGCCGTGAGCCCAGCTTCTGGCTGAGTGGCGCTCCCACTGTGGGAGTGCACTAACTACTAGGGGGCAGCTCCTGCGTTGAGTGTCTGCCCCTCTGGTGGTCAGTGCACATCATAGCATCCGGTCATTCTGCCGTTTGGTCAATTTGCATATTAGCCTTTTATTAAATAAGATATATTAAAAATTACCATTTTTATAGGTAAAATATGGTCAATTATCAACCATTTCCCATAATTCTGTTTAACATTTTAACTACTGTTCCTAAATTAGGTTAAGATTTTTCTAGTATAAATTACATATAGTTAGAAAAAAAGTGCTGTCAAAAAATAAACTAACAACAACAAAAAAAGATTCAATAGATCCTCTCTAGAGATTCTGATTCTGGGGTGGAACTTTGACAGATACAAATTGAAAAGGTCACCTTGTAGTAAGCTAAGAAAAATTCCTACTTCTTTCCCAAAGTGAAAAATTGTATTAGACCTGTCCACCCTATGTGAAAAAATCTTTAGAGACTAAGATTTTAAGTTAAACAATATTTATTGGATTTTTTTCATGGTAACATATATGCTTATTGTAAAAATTACAGGCAAGTATAAAAAATAACATACAAATCATAACTATCACCACTATTTATATTTAGGTGCATTCAGGTGTTGATACAGATGGTTTTTGGTAGGTAGGGAAACTGTATACAAGTAACTTTAGTTTTTTTTAAGTACAGTGGGACCATAATGAATAATTGTAAGAAATTAGGAGTCTGGTTATTAGGTCTTTAGAGCAAAAGAGATCAGAATTCAAATTCTAGCTATATCATTTATAAGCTAAGTAACCCTGGCCAAGTTATTTAACCCCGTTGAGGCTAAATTACTTTATATTTAATACGTGTCTGTTCCTATTTTTTAAAGGTTGCTGTAAGGATGAAATGAAATAATGCATATAAAATAATAAGCAACATTACTAGTACTTAGTCATGATCAACAGCTATCAGATATCTGTATTGGAATTATCTGAGTTTCAACTTTTTGAGTGGGGTCCTGTGATACCTTATTGATCAAGCTTGTTTAACTGCTCTTTTTTTTTTTTTACTTGTTAAATCATTCTCTCCCTGCCCACCCATGCCCCTCACCCTGAATAACACATACCCATGGTTAAAAATCCTCACAAATAAAAACAAAGCAAAAGGTATAAAGGAAGGTCTTCATCAAATTCTTGGTTCATTCCCCAGAAGTTAATTAGTAGAGACAGCCTATATAAAATTAATTTGCTACATAGAATTTTTTTCTACATAAATAAGCTTATACTAGTCTTACTCTTTTGCAATTTCTTTTTCATTTAATCAGTTCTAGATATCTATCAGTACATTCTACCTAATTCTTTAAAAGCTGTATTGTATTCTAGTGGGCAGTTTTACCATTTTCCTTCAGAGTAATTTTCTACTGAAGAATAAGAATTATTACCAGTTTTATCCTATTATATACAACAGTTCAACAAATACCAAACTACATGTACATTTGTACAACTGATTACAGCACAAGATAAATTAGTTGAGATGTAACTGTTAGGTCAAAAGGGATAGATTTTTAAAATTTGAAACACAGTTGCTAATTACCCTCCTAAATATAATCTGAGGGATTTGGATTAGAATAGATAACAGTGTCAGTGCACACTTCTGAATAAATTCTTTGTGCAACTGTATTAAGAATAGCCATGGCCCCTGGCTGAGTGGCTTAGTTGCTTGGAGCATTGTCCCATACACCAAAAGGTTGTGGGTTTGATCCCTGGTCAGGATGCATATGGGAGACAACTGATCGATGTCTCTCTCTTTCACATCAATGTTTCTCTTGCTCTCCGTCTCTCTCCCTAAAAAAAATTAATAAAAATACATCCTTGGATGAGGATAGGAAAAAAAAAAGAACAGCCATGGGATAAATTTTGAGAAGTAGAATAGCTGGGTCAGTGTATATACATTTAAAATCTGAAAAGGCATTGCCAAACTGCCCGCCATAAAAACGTAAACAAGGGACATGCCGTCAACTGTTGGAGAGTGTTGGTGTTTCCCAAGTGTTAGACTAACTTCATTAAGAATAGATATTATCAAACTCTGTAATTCTCTTAATCACTGTTGCTTTACTTTGTATTTATTATGAGTGTGATTAAGTGTCATTCATGATTATTGGTCACTGTATTTCTTTATCTGTGAGCTATCTTTACCATTTTTTTACCAGGTTGTTAATCTCTTAAATATCTTTGCTTTAATGTGTTGCAAATACTCTCCTCATTTTATCTTTTATCTTCTGACTTTAATGTATATTTTAAAAACATAACTATTTTATATTAAATATTTTTCTTTATGGCATCTGCATTTTTATTTTCCTTTCTAAATTTTAGAGATTGTACTTACCAAGAATTAATCCCATGACAAAGGTTTTAAAGTGAACTGGGTCATAGATCCACACAAATACCTAGAGGAATCAAGAAACCACAGTGCTTTAAGTTTTAAGGTCACATTAGAAGGTAAGCTCAATTCTGTTTTAGATCTTCTATAAGAGTAATTTCCAACCTCTTGACACTTGAGAACTGCTTTTTAAGGTAAACAAATTTCAAATACCTTTCCTTCAGTATTATTTTGGTTTATTTTGTTTCCAGTTAGAAAACTGTTTAAAAAACTATAAATTCTGTAATGCACTTAAGTAAATTTCTACGTATTTACATGCTTTTAACAATTTGTTCATGTGTGTAAACTATTACTTATTCAACCTGAAGACCAAAAATTTATAACCTTTTTGTCTTTAATATAATTATGTACACTGGCATGAGCAGAACAGTCTGGGTAAAGAGCACAGTTTCCAGCCAGGCTCTATTACAGATCCGGCAGCTCTCAACCCCACCCTGTTTTTCCCATGGATGATACGAAAAACCATTATTAAAAGGTCATGCTTAGTGAACATAAAGATGCTATGACCCCCTGCAATAATTTCATTGCCTACTTCCCCAGGGAAGGTCTGTAGCACATACACTGGAAACCACTGCTTTAAAGCTTAATTTACTTTATAGAACAGAAACTGACTTCATTCAGAACAATCAAACGCTGCATAATCATCATCCACAAAACTCCTCGATTTATCTCTTAATTTCTATAAATAACAATACTCCTTCCATTTCCTGGTTCTATTTTGACCACAACTCTTTGGTATTGTCTTTTGATTTGTTTCTATTTTTAACACTGGAGGTTCCATTCTTCTTTTCTTTAACTCTGCACATTTCCCCTGGAAATCAGATCCACAGACATCGCTTCTGCCAGTTAGCATTCTAAAAAAACAAATTTTTAAAGACATTTCCCACCTCTGTACATTTGAAAGCCTGCTTCTTTGCTACATCTTTCTACAGAATAAAATCTAGCCTTTTCAGGAATGCAAGCACCATGGTTTTGCTCAAACTGATTCATTTGCCTAACAGGTCTATAACACCTTCCCAGTGCACCTGGTAATGTGCCAATCATCCTTCAAGGCTCAGCTCAAGTGTTTAGGATCTTCAGAACTCCTTATCTTCTTGATTAAATTAACCATCTCTAATCTGTATTCTCACATCATTACACTTAACACACTGTAACACAGTACCATGTTTAAAAGTTTGTACGTTTGCTAGACAATAAGAGCATCTAAGAGAATATGTACCATGCTATTCCCAGCATCTATAAAAATATTTTGGCATAAAGCCAATGCTTGATGTGTGGTCTTGAATTATGTGGCTCTTAAGCATGGGTTCACATCAGAATCACCCTGGAACACGTTACAGAACAAGACACACACACATACACACATGAGATTCTCATGCAATTGTGTCCGAAATGAGCCTAGGGCACATATTTTCTGAAAAGCTTTCCTAGAATTTCAAACTCATAGCTCCCAGAAATCACTACTTCTACTTTACATATACTACTTTTGTATTAGGCATAGGAAGAAGAGATAGATCTTAAAATTCACAACAATTCAATGGCCAGTATGTAACTAACACTTTTGTATTGGTTTAATGACTAAATTAACCACTCTGCTCTTTTTCCTTTGATAGCAATGGAAATCCTGCATTTTGGGCTGGGCAAACGGCTGCCCAGTACAAAAAGCATATTTCTAAGATTTTACTGCAGCTAGGCATGACCATGTGACTAGGTTCTGGATAATGGAATCCAAGAAAGGAAACTGCCAGCTTCCTGGGAGGGGTCCTTAAAGAGGAGGCAGGTCCCTCATTCTCCTTCCCTCCTTTGGATGCAGATACAAGGCGGGCAGTCATTTGGGACCATGAGGGAATTCTTCTTCACATAGAAGGGAGAGTTCAGACCTGCCATGGAGCTGCCATTATCTGTAGTGCTAATCCTTCAGATTTCCTTGATGACAGAGAAATAAGCATTTATTTTGTTTTAAGTAACTGTTATTTCAGGTTTCCTATCACTCATACACAGCTGAACCTAATTCTGATTGATTTTTCATAAATTTCATGTCTTAATTCAGAAAAATTATTGATTTTCAAAATATGTTTTTTATTGATTTTAGAGAAGAGGGGGACGGAAAGAAAGAGAGAGAGAGAGAAAAACATCCATAGGTTGCTTCCTTACGTGCCCTGACTGGTGATTAAACCCTTTAGTATACGGGATGATGCTCCAACACACTGAGCCACACTGGCCAGGGCCAGAGAAATAATTTATTTTTAAAAAGAGTAAATTTTATATCTACCAGGTTAGATTTATCAAAATTGTTTTCTTAGCGAAAGCATTAAAGATAATTCTAAATATTCTAATGGAAAACTGGATGTCTACCTATCAGCTAGATACTCTCACCTCATTTCCATCCAGAAAAACTTGATCATCATGTGGCTCAAGCTTGAATTTTTTCTTAGTTTCCTTCTTTTTGGGAGTTCCTGGAGCTTCCTCCTATTAAAACACAAGTTAAATAGAAGAAAAAGCACTTACAAACAAGCAAAAAGCACAATGACATTCATATAGTAACAAAATTTTAATCTTTGAGATACAGAAATAAAAATTCTCAACCCTGGTATTTATGAAAACCCGAATATGCTTATCTTAAATGGTTGTTACAGAGTATTTTAAGATTGCTCATATGCCAGGAATCCTGTGCACATAATGACTTTTGATTTTTACTTAATCTTAATTGAAATCACCTTTTTGGATTCTTCCTTTTCACCATCTTTTTTTTTCTCTTTTTCCTTTTTGGTCTTTTCATCCTTTAGATTTTCTTTCTTGCTCTTTTTATCTTCTTCTTTTCCACTTTCAGCTTTTCCTTTTTCTTTTTCTTTTTTAATGTCTTTATCATACTTCATTTTCATTACTTTTAGTGCTCGGTGAAAAAACTGTTTCTTTAAAAGCCTTTAGAAAAAAAGGTATGATAATTATAAGATACAGAGCCAATCTGAGTATATAAAAGGTATCAATCTAATATTCATTTTTTAAACTATATAATTTGGATACGAGACTGTATAGGTTTGGAATTACCCTTATGAAGTTTTCTCTACGTTCATTAAGAGTAAGCAAGACTCTGTTTTATTTAATGTTGTCTCATATTTCTAACCTTATAATCCCACTGAAAAATCCTTACATTTGTCACCTAAAAGCCATCTTTTCAAATCTTATGTTCCAGTTTCAGAGTTTCTGATTTGTGTCTTCACTTCTGCCTGATAAAGTACAATCACCAAAACACAACTCACAGCCACCACCTGTGCCTGTTAATGGTGATTACCCACCTTCAGGGGCCTGCTCAAGCACATCATACCACCTGTTAACTGGATGCCCCTCTCCTGCCAAATGATCACTTATTTCTGGTCATTATGCTCTGCCCTCCGAGCACTGGTTTTTACCTGCCTGGCTGGGCTTCTTTCTCCTGTCCCATTAGTACACCCCATGGACATCTCTACAAAGCTAACTTCTAGGTACCCTCACATGGCCTTCCACTTGTTCAGAAGATCTATGTAGCAAGTAATCGTGCAACTGTCTGAAATACCCCCAAAGACTCCACTGTTAATATCCGCTACACATATACATATGTATGTAAACCAACAAAAAATTGAAATGAGTCCCTTAATAATTAACTACTTATGGGTAGAAAGTGAGATTTAAGAGTAGTGGTAGGTATTTGAATATGAAGGGGGATTTCAAAATTTTACTTTACTTCAGAATTTCTTATAAAAATTTATAATGAAAATATTCTAATTTTATTTACTTCTGTACTTATGTGATTTCCAGATTTTCTATCAGGAACATTAATTACCACTTAATATGAAAACAAAAATGCATCCTATTCATTGTATATTAGTTACAAACCAGCATTTCATATTACACTTCATATTATGGATTTCCACATATGAAGAGTACATATATATATACACACAGATACTTGAGTACACATTCTCAAATGGTAATGTGTTTTATATAACTAATTTGGATTTTCTTCTATATCATTTTAAGTGGAAAAATTTGTTCTTAATAAAGTAATAAATAATTTAAAAAATCAAACAGGATTTTAAGAGAAAAAAAATCTTTCCCTTAGCGAGTAGACACAGAAGTACACAGAGCCAGTAGGAAAATCAGCTCTCTCACCACTCCTGCACAGCCCCACCCCCATAAAAGGAAAATAGACTGTAAACCAATCAAATTGTTGAAAAGTTCACATTCAGCCCTGCTGGTGTGGCTCAGTGGTTGAGCATCAACCCATCAACCAGGAGGTCACATATGATTCCTGGTCAGGGCACATGCCTGGGTTGCAGACTCAATTCCCACTAGGGGGCATGCAGGAGGCAGCCGATCGATCAACGATTCTCTCTCATCATTTATGTTTCTATTTCTCCCTCTCCTTTCTTCTCTCTAAAATAAAAAAAAAAACAAAAAAACACATAGAAATGTGGTAGCTATTTCATAGGGGTTTCTAGGACTAAATGAGAAGCATGGTGCCTGACATATATGTTAGCCATTACTGCTATAACAAAATCTTGAATTTCTTTAATAGTTATGGAATACACATACACAAACACATTTGGTCTCATGAATCACTAATTTTAACATCATTCCATTCTGTAATAAGTAATACTAGTAATAAGTAGAATCATTGACTTATCCCTTGATAGGTTTCCAGAGAACTTCTACTTCAACTCACTTTATGCCTCAAAAGTGATATGACATATACTATTGTAATAATAACAGGGCCTTCATTAATTAAGCTTTAAGTACGTCATATAGTACAAATCACTTATACAAAGCTCTCTGACACTTTCACATAACTATTCATATTTCCCTATCTTACTTCCCTGTTCTGTGCCCTTTGCCAGGATCAAATGTCCTTTCTCCTATCGTTTGCTGGGTAATCAGCTATCTATGTTTCAAAATTTGAAAAGACACATTTTTCCTGTGAAGCCATTCTTAAGTTTCCCCATCTCTGTCTTCCTTACGGAACACACTGCACTGTAGTAGTCATGAATCTTCTTTAACAGACTAGATTAGGTGCTTTGGAGGCAGGAACCAAGTCACAGTCATCTTTGTATTTCCGGGGCCTGGCATATAATAGATATTTGTTGAATAAATAAATTGATTAAAGGCAGCAAGTTATTAAATTGCTTTCCTCACCTCTTAATTTTTTTTTTTTTTTTTTTAGGTTTAACAAACATTTATAGATGCCAGATATGTGTTCAGGACTTTCACTTATGTGCTAACAATAAAGTATAAAACAGTCCTACAATTGCCTTCAGATTTAGCTGCCAAGAAGTTAAAAAAAAAACTAACACGTGCAACAATTCTAAAATAGTTAAGGGCTAAACTATATGATAGCAGCTTTATAAATACTGTAGAACTTTAGATACAAAGATTAATGTGGGTTGGAGGACCTGAGGAATATCACATGGTGGAGATGGAACTTGAGAGATATTTATATTGAAAAGCAGACAGGAGAGAGGGAGAGCCATTTGGGGAAAGTGGCAGGTTATGATGAAGTAAAGACTAGAAGAGAGAATGAGTGTGGCATATGAACAGGAGTTGGAAGGAGATTATTGGACTGGGGGTTGGCGATGCAGTCATTTGGGAGAGTTAGGATGGTGCTAGATTAAAGGCTGAAGAGTTCGTGCTTGAAATAGGACACAAAGAACCACTGCACTAGGACATCTTAGATGTTTGTTTTGTTTATTATTCTACACTTTCTTGTTCTATTTGTCTTCAGACTCCCTTAAGCCCACTTAGCAGCTTCAGAAAATGAGACTGGAAAAGTGTCCTTTTGTATTTTTGTCTATAGCCAAGCAGGAATCCATGAGGGCTGGCCATCATGAGGCCTCCATGGTTGTATTAGAAGTGGCTTTGAAGAATTTAAGTAGTTATGTGTCCCCATTTTAGTGCAGAAAGGAAAAACAACCTGACATGAATGGGAATAACATACACAATGAAAAATGAGTGTATCTCTAGGGCAATGGTCAGCAAACTGCGGCTTGCGAGCCACATGCAGCTCTTCCACAAAATAGCGACGTCTGCGCATGGGCCAAAAAGTTTCAATTGCACTGTACGTGCGTGCCCGCACGTGGTATTTTGTGGAAGAGCCACAGTCAAGGGGCCAAAGAGCCGCATCTGGCTCGTGAGCCGCGGTTTGCCGACCACAGCTCTAGGGCATTTTCTGTACTCAGGTCTTTTGGGCTTTTCATATAACAAGGTATCAATACTCCTAAAAAGCTAACAGATGTGGCTTAATGCCGGCTGCTCTCCTCAGAAATTTGGGCTTATAGATTTAATATTCAAATAGTTCTATTTTCCCTGCTATTTGAAAGTAAGAGAGTTCCTAGGAAACCTTTTATAAGCTGAAAGGGAGCAAAATAAGGGTATCTCTTGCTTTTCAAAAATTTGCTTTATGTCACTTCACTTTAGTACCTATTTTTGTTAACCTAAAGAAATATGAAGAGGATTTTTGCTTTTACAAATAAAGCTGTTACTGTAATAATGTAGGTCTTGCCCTAGCCGGTTTGGCTCAGTGGATAGAGCATCGGCCTTTGGACTGAAGGGTCCCAGGTTCAATTCCGGTCCAGGGCACATGCCTGGGTTGTGGGCTCGATCCCCAGTAGGGGGTGTGAAGGAGGCAGCCAATCAATGATTCTCTCTCATCATGGATGTTTCTATCTCTCTCTCCCTCTCCCTTCCTCTCCGAAATCAATAAAAATATATTTAAAAAAATAATGTAGGTCTTTTGCGAACTTTCAGAAAGCAGAGGATACCTGCATTGACAGGTAAATTCCTTCATCTTAATTTTTACTTCATTAAATGCATCATCATTTTGTTGGAGACAGTATAGCATGCAGTGGTTAAGAGCATGGACTGTGGCCAGACTGGTGTGGTTCAGTGGTTGAACGTTGACCTATGAACCAGGAGGTCACAGTTCAATTCCAGGTCAGGGCACATGCTAAGATTGCAGGCTCGATCTTCAATGGCAGAGGCGTGAGGGGGCAACCGATCAATGATTCTCTCTCATCATTGATGTTTCTGTCTCTCTCCTTCTCTCTTCCTCTCTGAAATATATATATATAGCAGAGGCTATAGAGTACGACTGTTGCATTTAGAATTCTGGCTCTGATACTTTAATTAGCTGTGTGACTTTGGATCATTTACATAGCATTCTCTGTTTTTGTGTTTATTACATTGCTTAGTTTTTATATCACATATAAAAAACAATCTATTTTGAGGCAAGGCAGGGAAATTTGTACTTTGGAGTGCTAAACATACAAGTGGCTGTAAAGAAAAATACCAACTATACCACTTAGCTCATCCCTGCTCCAACAATGAAAACTGTATTGCTTCTGAAAGGTCCATTAGTGACTCTAGTTTTTAACAACTACAAATTTTAAGAAAAAATTTTTTTAAACGTTTTTATTGATTTCAGAGAGGAAGAGAGAGAGAGAGATAGAAACATCAATGATGAGAATCACTGATTGGCTGCCTCCTTCACACCTCCTACTGGGATTGAGCCCACAACCCGGGCATGTGTCCTTGACTGGAATTGGAATCTGGGACCCTTCAGTCCACAGTCCAACGCTCTAGCCACTGAGCCAAACTGGATAGGGCAATTTTAGAAATTTTTAATAATTCCTTAACTTTACAGCTTTAGAAACAAGGTTGTGAAGTAACGGTTTTTCAGAGGAGCCTCATGTGGCTGATACTTTAAATGTCTTTAGACAATATACTAGTAAATTGCTATGTGTACCTCCCTACCATACATATAAAATAATCTAAAATGTCAAATTCCCACCTACTATAAAAAAAAAACTTGGTTCATCAACATCTTAATAAATATGCTGAACTATTTAAACCTAAGGGAAAAACTGAAAAGAAAAAACAGCGTACTTATTTCCAAGAGGAAACTGATTTTTATATACCACTCACCATCAAAAATTTTTCCCAAAGGAGTACTTATTATGAAAAACATGAATACACTAGAGGCCCGATGCACGAAGATTCGTGCAAGAATGGGCCTTACTTCCCCTGGCTGCCAGCACCGCCTTTGCTCCAGCTGGCCAGAGCCGCCTTTCCGCCTTCCCACGCTGCCCAGAGGCCTGGAGCGGTGAGGAACGCCTGTGTTGTTGTCCTGCCCTGC
This sequence comes from Myotis yumanensis, assembly GCF_028538775.1. NCBI lineage: Eukaryota > Metazoa > Chordata > Mammalia > Chiroptera > Vespertilionidae > Myotis > Myotis yumanensis. Next base: position 186,794,454 of record NW_027223753.1, read on the forward strand.
CCCCAGCCACTCAGCACCTGTGTATGCAAATTAACCCGTCATCTTTGTTGGGTTAATTTGCATACTCACTTCTGATTGGCTGGTGGGTGTTGCAAAGGTATGGTCAATTTGCATCTTTCTCTTTTATTAGTGTAGATTACTGAACTGTGTAGTCTTCATTTTGGAGTCAAGAAAATAGATGTTGCAGCTGCCTTGATTTTATAAGGAGTAAATTAGCAATCACTAAACAAAATATGGAAGCGTACTGGCTAATAGGTCAGTGTGTAGGCACTAAAAGAACAAACAAGCAAACAAAATCCCCAGGAACAACAGGTCTATTAGGAATCCCTGCCAACATTTTAGAAAAGACTCCCCAACCATTTGCTCTAGAAAAGAAAGACTTTTTTGTTCACTGTAGGCACTGTTGTATGATTTTTATTGCTGACCTCTTTGGTTTAGTCAGCCTGGCAAATGTTCAAATGTTAATAGAACACAAATAAAAATCATAAAAATATGACAGTATAACCAAATAAATGTACTTCCAGAGGTACTTAAGAAATCCAGTTTGCATGTAAAAGCTATGTTTGAACTGTTTTAATATCACTACGTTTAATGATGAAAATGGGTAAGAAGCTTCAGAACTATGGAGAATATTACTAAGTTACTATTTAGTTATCCTTCACTAAGAAATAAACACTACCTGTTGCAGTAGTCAACCACAGACTCCCTTGTTGTAAATAAAGCTTCCTCTCCTTTCTTGGCCTTTGCCCACTTTGAATCCAAAAGGCAATCCACTGCTTTTGAAGCTAAAGAAGAAATTTATTATTTTACATTTAGTATACATAGAAATGTATGTCTACCTAAATAATATTTTCTAAGGCAAATTTCAACATAACGGCATCAGCAAATACAACCAAATTCAATAGAAAATTTAAGTCTGACATGATCATGATAAATAGTTCCTCAAAACCTCAATTTGTGAAGCATATCAGTAAACATCTTTTTAAAGTAATGCTGGGAAATAAATTATATTTTAAAACATTAACTAAAGCAAGATAAATTAATGGGAAAATATTCTAAACAAAGAATCCAAAATAAATATAAATATCAATCATCGAATAATTACAATTAAATGAAGGCTAAAGAAACCAAAAATCTTCCTCTCCCCCAGTAACAAATTCTGTCATTATGCTTTTAACTGTAACCCACTGAGGAAGAAGTTCTGAACAAGCTACTGCTAGAAGCAGCTAAATATATTAGTTCTGAAGCGAATAGCACATCAATTTTTCTAAACTCTTAATGAATATAAAAACTAATCATTATATTAAAGAAAGGCAAGTGGATTTCTTTTCTATAATGGCAATTCAATCTTAATGGATCAGAGGCAAACTCAACTACTGTTTATAAGCTATGGGACTATGTTATAGATAACATTAGCTTACAATAAGGGTGTTGGATTATGTGAAGATCCAAAGCTCCTAAGGTGGTTCCAACAGGATTTGCTTCACACTGAATTCTACTCCAGAGTTTTACAAAAGGATTATCTTTAAGTACATGTACTATCTGAACAAAAGGCAGTATTAATACTGAAAATAAATTCTATTTAAAACATTTCCAAGAAATGTTATTACAAAGTACTTCCTTTTATCTTCTTCTTATTGATAGTTTCAATCATAAAAGGAAAGAAAAGGACAATCAATTGTCATCACCCAGCTCCCCTAATCACACTTGGAAAACACTTTTAAAACATCTACATATCCCAAATTTAGGTATGTTCATAAGATATATACACTGATATAATCCTACCAATAAAATAATCAACCCGATGACCCATCATATTGGTAGACTTTGTTGGACAGTTGAATCGAAGATATTTGGCTACAGCCTTCTCTTCTTTAGATGGCTCACCAACTTCCTGCAAAGTAAGAATATTAATTTAATGCAATCATTAACTTGAGAGATTCATGTACTAAAGAATAATTTACAAATATGTTCTGCAAATCTTTTTAAGTGGAACATAGGACCTTCTATCAAACTTTCTCTGGAGTAGACGTGGTAATCTAGACAAAAGACAGATGGAGAATTTTTAAAATTACATGTCTTTCAAATATAAGTTGATAGAGTCAAAACCTGACTGCCTCTTGACCTCAGCTACAGGCATTCATTTTGAGTTGTTTTTCCAGTATGGTAACTACATTGTACCAGTTCACCTTCACTCTTGCCTGGTCTCTTTTTATAAGCCACAAAGCAATAATTCAAAAGGTTAAGCGGTTGCTAACAGTGAGTGCCCAAATGTCAAAGTAAGTAGAAACAGGTGCCATAAATAAATATTAAATAACAACCAAAGCCATGTACTCTGAACAATGGACAACAGGCCTTAGGAGCAGTTCTCAGATTAACCAAAGATAGCTGCCCCAGTGTGGTAGCCATAAGAATTATCTAAGGTCTGAAATGCTGAAGATTTGTACTCTCTTCCCTTTCCTCTTGTGATTCCAAATCCCAGATACTGTTTGGGACTCCTTTCTCACCTTGTCTTGCTTCTTTTTTTCCCTTTTAGGGGTAAAGCAAAAATAAAAATGCAATAGATAAATTACACTCTTATATGAAGAACTGTTCATGGAAATACATGGAGAGTTCTGGAAAGGCTGCTTTAATCCTTCCCTCTTTTCTTTCTTCCATTTCTTCCTCTAAATTTTCTCTTACTTTCTGCATTGTTTATCATTCCCCATCTTCTGTTTATTTCCTTATATTCTAAACGACTTCTTTGATAATTCCTTCTGTGTACTTATTCTCCCCACCAATATACTGAAGAAACTGAAGGCAGTCTACGTTTGTATCATGTGTGTATGTGTATGTGTATGTGTATGTGTATGTGTATGTGTGTATATACATATATATAAACCTTTAGAAGTTGTCTTATTGCTGTAAGCTATTGAAACAAAAGTACTGCCTTTAATTACATGTTTAAGCATAATACATAAAGCACACAAACAATATTTCTAGCAATATATAATCTAAATGTGACTAATTTCAGGGAAGTCTGTTTCTAAATGAATAAAGAGCCAAATAATAATAAAGAATTATTTGCTAAGAATCTAGGATGCTGAGAAGAATTAATGCTAAAGATACCTACATTTCAGGCAAGACATTCTAACATGAAATAGAAAAAAATAAACTACCTAAACCATCTGTTTTTTGAGTCAGTTTTCCCACATATTATAGATAAGACTGAATCCAGCTATGTTTGATGATGCTAAGGAACAAGTAACAAACCAAGGTTTCAGCTTTAATTTTATCCTGGAAAGGAGTGATTTGTTACATGAAGTAAAAGCCTGTGCTTTGGTTGAGTCACCTGGCAGCTACTTCTCATATTTCTTCCTTTGAATTTCCCAGCTCTACTTCCAGTAGCCCAATTGACGGTGTATGATTCTTATACTCTGATACTACCCCATTTGTGGATTATAATTTGTGTCAATAAAAATTAAAAGCCCAAACCATTCAATACAAATAAAGACTATAGTAAAACCCAAATATTTATATAACTACAAAACTTTTAGCTTTATATATAAAAATATGTATCACAGAAAAATAAAATCTTTAAAATATTTCAAAATCTAACACTCCAAGCTCACTAACATCTATGAGGTTCATCATGATTTGGTTTGGAGCCTAGTCACAAAATACATTTCTGACTTGCTAAACGGTGAAATTCTATACTTCAATTTTTGAAATCACACTAAAATATACTAACATATGTTAGTTTCATATGTTAAATGATAGTACTTAATTATGCCTGTGTAATACACTGGACTTCCAGAAGTCTCATCGATTAGTAATTAATATCCTGTATATTTGTGATACAATAAAAAAGTAATATTACAAATAGCTGAAAATAATGATACTATAATTGGCTTATAAAAAATTCTATTTTATAATTATGTCCATTTCCCCCCTAATTTGATATATCTGTTGTAAATATAAAGGTTTATCTAATTAACTAATAAGTTGTTACAGGAATATGCTTAATTAAAAATTATTGCGGGTGAGAAGTCTCAATAAACAAAAATCATTCAAATAACACACTTACTGAGTGTTTACTCTATATTATCTTTGGGTGCTACACTTAATGCCAAAATTCTGTAAAGCATGATACCTATACTTTGTTATAACTATCCAGGACAGCAATTATTATTTTTCAAAATAAGTGGTAGGAAAAAAATATTTTAGAGTAGGATTATCAAAGTGGATGAAAATATCTATGAAAGACCTCTTGGAAGAGGGAGCTTGATTTTGAAAAAATAACAAGTTTGGGGTAAGTTGAACAGACAGCATAAACATTATGGCTAAGAATGAGCACAAAATTGGCTCCAAATAGAAATAAGTTAGGAAGCATTGTGAGGCTAAGTATGTAAGTAAGTAAGTTAGTAAGCAGAACAGGGCTGAAGATCCTTCCTGACAGTTTGAGAAATTTCAAGTAGTTAGTATTCAAGTAAAACAATGGGAAGAATTGTGGACATTTGAAACATTTCAAATGTAGAGGAGATAGGACTCAATGATAAAGGATGAATGAAATGGCTGAATCAAAGATGTCAGACCTCTAATTTGATCAACTGAAAGTACAGTTTTCCAATAACAGAAATTTGGGAGGAAGGTGATTCTGGGGGAAAAAACAATCATATCAACTTTAGGCATGACAAGTCTACACTCTTACTAACACTCAATTAAACCATTTACTGAGCACAGGTGTAAATGCATTAATCTACTGATTGTTGATGGAGGCATCAACATGTAAAATCTCATATTAAGATACACAAGAAACTGAAAAGTCCATTCTAGTTTTATACAATAGGGAATCTGATACTACATGAATTCACATTTTTAAACCTCATTTTAACAATTAACTTAAAGTTCACCAAAGTCATTTCCACACTGCAAAACAGATTTAAGTACAGTTGACCCTTGAACAATGCTAGGGTTAGGGTAGCAGAACTCCCGTGCAGTTGAAAATCCGTATATAATTTTTGACTACCCCAAAATTTTACAGTTGTCCCATGGCATCCATGGGGGATTGGTTCCAGAAAACCCAATGGATACCAAAATCCCTGGATGCTCAAGTTCTGTATATTAAATGGCACAGATCAATAAATGCATACAGTCAAGACCGTGGATCCACTGGTTGAATCCACACATGTGAAATCCAGGGAAACATATTTATTGAAAAAGATTTGCGTATAAGTGGACCCATACAATTCAAATCCAAGTTTTTTAAGAGTCAGCTGTAATCTATTTTCATTCCTTTCCCCTCCTTAATAAAGCAACAACGAACTACTAAGCAACAATGAACAGAACAGACCCAGAAAACATGGGTTTGGATAATCTCTCCCAACTAGACACAGTTACTTATCCATTTATACTTAAGGTATCAGTATCTTCCCTTGAAACTGTAACTAGTGAATTCTATCAAGATATTGGTTACAGCGGTTCTCAACCTGTGGGTTGCGACCCCTTTGGGGGTCGAACGACCCTTTCACAGGGGTCACCTAAGACCATCCCGCATATCAGGTATTTATATTATGATTCATAACAGTAGCAAAATTACACTTATGAAGTAGAAATGAAAATATTTTTATGGTTGGGGGTCACAAGATGAGGAACTGTATTTAAAGGGCCAGAAGGTTGAGAACTACTGGTTTAACAGAACTGACACCTTCCTTGTTCCTTGAAGTTCAAATCCTAAAAAAGTTTCTATTTTCCTTTGTGAATTATGAAATAAATGTTCATTATACCACATATAAGTCATACGTATCGTAAGCTGTCTTTAATGAAAGTATAGCATTTGTGCAATCTGCTAAGGCTTTGAAGCCAGAAAGACGGAATGCTATATAAGAGTGCCAAGGGAACATGACCATGGGGACATGACCATGCGAAGCTGGTAATACAGAAGATCCTGCCATGGAGTCTTCACTCTCACTGCTCCCCTACTGCAGCCTGAGAGTATAAAGGTCTTACCCTCTTCCTGTTTATGTTCTAGAGACTATAGCATGTCCCCTTTTATTCCCTTTTGATGTGAACAAATCTTCAGAAAATTTCATAACTTTTCTAGAAACCTAACAAAAAGTGAAGGCCTTTTGAGAGTACCAGGACCCACTAATAAGAGAAACCAACTCATCAACCCTCAAATGAAAAGAACTTTATATAGTTCAACGAATGAGCTCAAATGTCTTAGAATGAGGAAGCGAAGAACCAATGTTTTGAGGCTGGACTACCATCTTTGCACTCAAATACCAAGATGCTAGCTGTTGCAACTCACAATCCAAAATTATATAAACTGAAAGTTTGGTTAGAACACTCTCAAGTTATTTAACAAATACTATTTTTACTTTGTACTACATCAACACTCAAATACTACAGGAATTACCTTTTCTATATATATAGCCAGTATTTAAGAACTTAAGACAACCTTTTTGAGAAAAAAATATTAGATCAAGTCAGTAAGCCTCAGGCCTCATTCAATCTTGTAGAAGTTTTAATTTAGAAGAATTTTAAAAATTGCTAGTCAATAGAAATCAACTGAATTGAGCAAAAAAGAAAAGAAAAAGGTTAGTTCACAAACTGAATTTGTATCTTCATACAAGTACTATGAAAATATTGGTGAAAATGCAAACAGGGTTAACAATAAAATCTGAAAGCTGGAGGGATCTTAGATAAATTATTTGCTTAAAGTCACACAGCACATTACTAATAAAGTCTGGCAAGTCTCTGTATCTTAACTCTACAGTGCCCTTCTGTAATACCCTCTTTGCTTCACTCCTATTGTAAGCCCTCCATTAAACTTCTGGACTTGCTTCCTGGGTTTCTTCTTTCTTCAGAAGGCCCCAGGGAGTCAGATTGTATAGTCCTAAACTTTCTCTTTTCTGAAATTAAGCCTATTGGCCCAAGATAAGGCCGAATTTTATTGCCGGGGACAGTTGGGTGCAACCAAATTAACTGCAATGCAGGTGATAAAAGTTCTAAGAATTAGTAAGCCATTTAATTTTCCAAAACTCAACTAGATATTTTCCATAAGCAGAATATTAATTGGGATAATTCTCTCACTAGCATGGGCAAGTCATGTTAAGTAGGTTATACAATTTAATATAAAGATTTCAGGATTAAAGTATTTCAGAACAATTTATTCTTATTTTATCAATGGTGAGGTGGAAAGGATATTCAACTGAGAATTAAAAGAATTGGTCTCCATCTGGTTTTACTATCTTGATGAGTGATCCTGGGTCAAGTCACATAACCTCACTGAACCTGTTTATCTGTAAAATGAGTGTCATGGCTTAGAGCAGTAAGTTGTATACCTAGTAATATTTTTTGATTGAGGTCCTAAAAATAGCTTAAAGGACAATGGGATGTAGGGGTGACGGTAGTGAGGTACTTTCGTGATAGGGCTTTGGGGCCAACACTCTGCTTTTATATAAGAACCTCATTTGTGCAAGAGGATTCCAAACAAACACTACTATTTGAAAATTCTTTTGAACTCTAAAATTTCATGGTACAGTACTGGGATTCTAAAGCAACCTTTCTAGTAAGCGGTATTTTCTGTTAACCTGTATGCACTTACTGCATGTTCTTAAAAATTTACATAATTGCATTAAGTAACAATTATTTTTAAATGTTTCATCAATTTAGATTGAGATCACTTTCATTGGAGAATCTCAATCATTAAACATTTTCCAATATAATGTCGATGAATATATGTAGCTTACTTCTGGTTTTCAGTGACCTGTAAAGTGAGTCCAAGAAGAAAATGTGACAAAATAGTCCTCTTGCTTCCAACTTTGATGGGATACAGAATCTGAAATTATGCTACACTAGAAAAAAGCAAATGAATTAGCTACTTTTTAAAAACCCTGAACTTACCTATATCAGTCATTCCCCCCAATGTACAAATTACAATTCACCACTAAATCTATTAAACATAAAAATATTTTCTAAACAAAAAAACATCAAGTAACAAACAACAGGAAACTCAGTGGATTATTACAGACCTTTTTGCCCAAAAGTCTTACAATAGAATCTTTTCTGTAACTTAAACTCTGAACTTTGTCACTACACTTGATCTTTTTGTCTAAAGTGATGCCAACAGTATAGTTTCTGAGTCTCTGGGATAAATAAGAAATGGTAGAAGGTATTGTCTATTCTAATTTGTTAAGACTGTATAATGGTCTTCCAAGTAGCACTCCTAAGATCTTCACAACATTCTAGCACAGCTAAATAGAAAACTATGACGAAAAAAATTAGTTTGATTTAGCAGCATGCCAAACTGATTTTTAACCATCAGATCCTCACATACTTATCTGATCCTCAAATACACAACAGGAAGTAAAAATCTATACATCATACTCACAGCCTAATGGTTTACCTAATGAATCGGCAGGAGTTCATCTTTCTTCAGCATATCAGATTACTTAACAAAAACCCAAACAAGCCATCATAAATCCTTCCTACTTGAGAAGAGGGGAAAGGAAGGAGTTCTGTGCCAAGCACTCTTTTAATGTATGTTTTCACAACCACCCTATGAGGTTCCTTTTTTTTTTTTTTTTTAAGGTACATATTCCTTTTTACAGATTTGGAAATTGAGGTAAAAAGTTAAGTAACTTGCCCAAAGTTACACGGCTAACAGTTTGTGAAACGGGTACAAACGGGCAGTCTGGCTCAAGTTTTAGTTCCTAGCCACTAACCACTACATCACAGCTTCTTAAGTCTACCTTTCTGTCTAATATAAAAATCACAATTGAAATAGAGCAGCTATTCAAAAAGTGAATTAAGATCACTTTTACAATAGCTGACGTAGTAAAAACAGTGTTTATGAAAATGCATAAAATGCTGCATATGTGCAAATACAAGGAGCCTAGTATGCACGAATTTCACAAATTCGAGACAAATGCTAATAAAAACCCTATATATTTCTACCTGATGAATACCACTCAATTCTGAAAGACTACAAATAGTATAATTAGAAACTTCTCCCATGATAACCTTAGGCCTTGGATGTTATGACCTGCCTGCACTCGGGAGAACTGTTTATGATCCCCTTCTGCATTCCTGCCCAACTCCCAGATTCCAAAGTTTTCAGAATTTTAACTTGCGTAAGGCCCAGGTCACCTGTGATGTAGGCCAATGTAGTGATCGTTTATGTTTTTTAAACGGGGGAATAAAACATTCGACAGAAAAAGTCATCCTGAGCAATGCAACAGCAAGGACCAGAAAGCCCACAGGTGTAACAATCCGTGATGGGGATATTCACCACTTGCAACACACCATCCACGTATGGTGACAGCGAGGTTCCCAGGCATCGATCGAGCTGGTGAGACAAGGCACATCCCGCGCCTCCGGGGTGCCACTGACCTAATCCTCTCGGTGAAGAGCAAGAACAACAGGAAGGCGGGGGGGGGGGGGGGCGGGGGGGGGCGCGCCGGGATGAAATGCCCAGGTGACACCGTGTGCACCGAGGGAGGGATGTCATGCAGGTTCCGAGGATGACACACCGCAAGGGTTCAGGGCGCGCCCAGCTCGCTGCGGGGCCCACGGGGTTGTGTTTGTTTACCCCGCGCCGCCTGGAAGGAGGCCGGGCAGCTACAATGGACACCAAACGAAGAGCATAGAGAACAGGGCGGGCAAACGCCACCGAACAGCCGGGTAGGAGAGATCGGCGCCCGGCGCCCGGCCCCCGGGGCAGCTGCCCCGACCCAGGCGCTCCCCTCCCACAGCCCTGTCTGCGCACAAAGAACCGGCCGCTCGGGGCCAGCCTCCTCGGCTTCTGCCCATCGCCGGGGCCCTCATCTCCCGGGGCTCCGGCGGGGGGCCGGGGGAGACGGGCGGAGGGGAGCCGGGGGGAGGCGGCACTCCGGCGCGGCGCCTCCTGCCTTCCCGCAGCCTCGCTCTCCGCCGGCGCCGACCCCGCCGGCCCCAGGCCCCTCGCAGCCCGCAGCCCGCAGCCCGCAGCCCAGGCCGGGGGCAGGACCCGCCCGCCCCGCCGCCCGCCCCGCTCGCCCTTCCGGGAGGCTCCCCCGCTCCTTCCACTCCCGAGCGCCCGGGAGCCCCCGGCCCGAGCCTCGGCTTGGCTACCTGGATCCGCTTCTTGTGTCGCCTGCGCTCCGCCATGTTGGCCGCTCCGCCCGGTTCCCTCTGACGTGGAGCGAGGAGGGGGCGGTGGAAACCTCGCGAGAGCCCTCCGCCGGGCCCGTTATGTAACCCGCGGGCCGGGGGGCCGCGCCGGGGGGCAGGCGGCGGGCGGGCGAGGGGCCGGGACCGAGCGGCCCGCGGGCTGGCGGCGCCCTCTCTCCCCGCCTCCCTCGGCTCCTGTGGCGGCGGGAGCGGGAGGCGCTGGGACCCGGAGGAGGAGGACGAGAAGGGGGCCGAGAACCGGAGGCTGTCAGACCTGCCGGGGCGTCTGCGCCGCCGGGGAAGCCGCTCAAATACAGATTCCCGGGCCCCGCCCCCCGGGTGTCAGGGCGTTTGCGGCGGCGCCTTTCGCGGAGCGAGTTACGGGGACCTGCGGCCCTAACTATCCCCCGACAGCCTTGCCCCACGCATCCCCCCCACACACCCCAGCAAATCCTCCTGAGCCCATTTCACAGACGGGAAGACCGAGGCCGAGGGCCGGCGACCTGAACGGAGCTCTCTGATGCTCCACGGAGACCCAAGCCAGTGCTTTTCCTTACGGTAGACGGGGGTGGTGGGCTCACCTGGAACCAACCTCGGACTCCCCACTCCGTTTCCCGCGCTGCTTCTGGAAACCCGCCTGTAGAATGCAAGTCAGGGAGCACCCAGAGCGGACCAGCAGCCAGGGAGATGAATGGGAGAAGAGGTGGCCAGGGAAGAAGACCGGGGGTTCTTCACGTGTGGTGAATAACTATTGTGAATAGTGTTTTTTTTTGTTTGTTTGTTTTGTTGTTGTTGTTTTTTTTTAAGACACCCACACCAAGGAGAATGGGCTTAGAGTGCTAGTAAGTGTTTAGAAACTCCCATGACTTTATGGAGATTTTAAGGCATTTTTCATTATAGAAAATTGAGAAAATGCAGAAAAGTAAGACGAGGAAAACAAAAATCCCAAATTCTGCCGCTCAAAGAGATGACCATTTTAGTTTGTTTCCTTTCAGTATTTATTCCTACTTTATGTGTGTATTTGTTTTTATATTTATACATTTTCCTCTTTCCCCTGTATAGGTAATATGGTAGCCATTTTTTTTTTCACTTTATGTTCTGTTGCAAGCACTTATGTCATTACAAAATCCTTCAAGTTTCCCACATTAAATATGTAACCTAATAAAAATTAACTGTGGCCAAAACCGGTTTGGCTCAGTGGATAGAGCGTCGGCCTGCGGACTGAAAGGTCCCAGGTTCGATTCCGGTCAAGGGCATGTGCCTTGGTTGCAGGCACATCCCCAGTGGGAGATGTGCAGGAGGCAGCTGATCGATGTTTCTCTCTCATCGATGTTTCTAACTCTCTATCCCTCTCCCTTCCTCTCTGTAAAAAATCAATAAAATATATATATAAAAAAAATTAACTGTGTAACTACGGCAAATAGCGGCATCTTTTTTTTTTTTTTTTAAATATTTTATTGATTTTTTACAGAGAGGAAGGGAGAGGGAAGGGAGAGGGATAGAGAGTTAGAAACATCGACGAGAGAGAAACATCGATCAGCTGCCTCCTGCACACTCCCCACTGGGGATGTGCCCGCAACCAAGGTACATGCCCCTGACCGGAATCGAACCTGGGACCCCTCAGTCCGCAGGCCGACGCTCTATCCACTGAGCCAAACCGGTTACGGCATAGCGGCATCTTTTTATAAAGTAAGGTTGCTAAAGTTCTGTTTTGGACTCTGCACTGCTGCACTCGGGCAGGACCAGCCAGCCATTTAGTTCCTTTCCCCTCTGTCATCTACAGTTGGGGGGTACGTGCGGCCAGGGAGGGGGAGAAAAAGTGCTGATTCTTAACAATTAACCCAAAACATAATGTAGATTGTGAAATGTCTGTTTCCTTCAGGCCCTCTTCCCATCCAAAATGATGGATCTGTTTTGTACATCAGAGAGCTGGTTTGTAAGAGAAAATGTTGTGTTTGATAGATAGTGCCTAGAACTACCATGGGAAACAAAAGTCCTTTGTAGACAATTACTGCCTCTCAAGCTACTGCTCTACCACCTTTTTCTTCCAAAGAGCTTTAATTTACTATCCTCATGTTCTAATTGACATTTACTTCTTAGACTACAACAATTTGGTTTCTACCTCCACCATCTATAATAATAAAAGCGTAATATGCTAATTAGACCGGACAGCCGAATGACCTTCTGGACGTCATTCGGGATGTCCTTCCTGAAAAAGTTGCCACGGCGGGGGGCTGAGCAGAGGTGGTTAGGGGCGATGAGGCAGGCAGGAGAGCATTTAGGAGCCAGCGGTCCCAGATTTCGAGAGGGATGTCCAAATGTCGGGATCAGGCCTGAACCAGCAGTCAGACATCCCCGAGGGGTCCTGGATTGTCAGAAGGTGCAGGATGGGCTGAGGGACTCCTCCTCTCTGGCCCCCCCCCCCCCCGCATGAATTTCATGCACCAGGCCTCTAGTTCATTAATAATTCCCATCAAATCCAATAGCTTCTTTTTGGCTAGCATCTTAGTAAGCATTTGACAACATTGACTATTCACTTCTTATTCTTCTTCCTTGGCGTTTATGATAGCAAGTTCTTCCTTCCTGTTTGTTTCTTTTGGGCTCCTCTCTACCCAGCTCTTCCATGTTCCTGGCCACCATGCTTCCTTGCTCAGCTTCTTCCCTTCTCTTTTCTCTATGCATTCTGGGAATTCTCATTCATCCTTACAGCTCAATTCCAAAATACTGCATATATGTTTATTTCCAGCTGTGTTCTGGATATCTCCTAAAGTCCAACTAGAGATCACCATTTTCCCCACAAGACCTTCCCCTTTTATTTTGTTTTAAAACTGATAACTGCATCATTGTTCACTCAGTTACTCATGCTTAGAAACCTTGGAGGTATCTCAGCCATGCTTCTCTGTCAAGGAGTCACCAGACCTACTGATTTTACAACTGAGATGTTTGGCATTCTAACCTCCCTCGTCACTCCCTACTGCCATTGCTTTGATCAGGTCTTTATCAGTACCTACCTGAACCATTGTTACAAGAGCCTCGTAATCATTCTTCCCAACTCTACCCTCTCTACACTTTAGATTACCTTCCATTCCCTTGTTTCACCATGGCCCCCACCCACCGTTACTCCCCAGTTGTGTACCGCAGCATTAAGGATGGCTAAATGTTCTCACCCAAGTGTCACATTTCTGGATCCTCCTTCCACTTAATACCTATATAAAAATAATCCACACGCTCTCCACAGAGCCCCGTTTTCCAGTATGTCTTCGATGGTGGTGGTGGAGAGTTCCTCCTAGCCACTTCCTGCTCTGATTTTCCTTTGCATTTGAATATCATTCCTGTCATCTGACTTTTATTTCTTACCTGAACGAGGAGTATTGCCCCTCTTTTTTTTTTCAAAGCAAAACCAGGGCTTCTAGATTTGGATATGGACATGGGAGAAAAATCCTAATATTTTTCTTTCTTATACTGGCCTCGAATGAATTTCAGACAGCTCTTGTTCTCAAGTGCTAGCTCAATAATGCTGATTTCTCTGAAATAAAAAGGACAATAGGCCAGTAGATTTTTGGAATGAGTATTTTAACTTTTAGGTGATTAAATAATTTGTTAGAGGCAGTGGTAATTATGGGTTAACCCCCAAATTAAATCTATTGGTTATTCAATTATTTTTTCTTGTATATCTCTTGAAGAAATTACTAAAATACTGTATGACATTTTATATTCTTATGCGACATGTAAAATGTTCTGCTTCCCGTGGCTCCAATTATTTTCCAACATGTTGCTTCTGAGTTATGCAGGGTTTCTCCCTTGACCCTGGAAATTAACTCACTGCATTTGAAGTGATATATATATTTTCAGACCAAACAGGGAAAAGTACTAGATACCTTCCCTAACCTATACTTCCTAAGGAAAGGGATTTGGAGGCCTTGATTTTTAATCTGTCAAATGGAAAACTTTCCTCTTCCACTTGCCTTCAACCCAGGAATTGCTGGTCTGAAAGGCCATTGTATTTAGTGTTTGTCGTAATAAAATAGCTCCCAGCAAAGGTCTATTCATTTTGTTACAGGACAGACCAGGATCACCTAAATATTTTCACATACAATTACTATTCTGACCTTCAACTTTTGGTAATAAAATAAATGCCGAGAGCTTAGAATGTGCTTTTAAGAAATGCTTGAATAATCCGGCACATGACTAATCAAAGGCAAGGGTTGCTAGTCTAATCTTAACTTTAAGAGTAAAGGTATTTCTTTTAATTAACTTGCATTTTTTTACTCTCCCCACACACAAATATTGTAATAAGTAAACTTTGCTCAGCCATAGCAAAATTTATTTTTAATTTTCTTCAACTGTTGATTTTGACATACTTTCAGTTATGAGAAAGTTGCAACAAAATAGTATAAAGAGTTCCTATATAGTACTCTTCACCCAGTTTCTACAAATGTTATCTTCTGTTACCATAGCACCATTTTCAAAATAGGAAATTAACTTGACAAAGTAATCTCCAGACCTTATTCAAATTTTATCATGTCTTACTAATGTACTTTTTCTGCTCAGGATCCAATCCAAGATTTTGCATTGTATCTAATTTTCATTAGTATTTTTTTTCAATCTACCTTAGAGAGAGAGGAAGGGAGGGAGAGGAGAGAGAGAAAGAGAGCTAGAGTGAGAGAGAGAGAAAGAGAGGGGGAGGGCGAGAGAGAAACATATATGTGTGAGAGAAATATTAATTGGTTGCCTCCCAAACACACCCTGACTGGGAATCGAACCTGACACCTTTTGATGTACAGGGATGATGCCCCAACCAACCAACCAATCAAATGAGCCACACTGGCCAAGGCTGGTTAATTAGTATTTTTTTAAAAAAATTTATCTTTATTGTTGAAAATATTACAGATGCTCTCTTCTTTCCCCCATTGACCCCCTCAACCTCGCCCCCCCCACCTTCACCACACTATTGTCAGTGTCCATGGGTTATGCCTATATGCCTATGTTTTTTGATTGATCTCTTCCCTAGCTCCACCCCTACTCCCTTCCCTCTGAGATTCATCAGTCTGTTCCATGCTACTATGTCTCTGGATCCATTTTGTTCATCAGTTTATGTTGTTCACTAGATTCCACATATGAGTGAGATCATGTGATACTTGCCTTTCTCTGACTGGCTTATTTTGCTCAGCTTAACACTGTCCAGGTCCCTCCATGCTGTCTCAAAGGGTAAGAGGTCCTTTTTGGTTCATTAGCCTTTAATCTGTGACCAGTCCTCAGTTCTTCTTTGTCTTTCTTTGACTTTTTGAAGAGTCCTGGCCAGGTTTTTTGTTGTTGTTGTTGGGTGTTTTTTGTTGTTGTTTGTTTTTTTGGTAGAATGTTGCTCAATTTGGGTTTGTCTGACATTTCCTCATGACGACATTCAGGTTACACATTTTTGGCAAGAACGTTTCAATGCTTCCTATCAGGAGGAAGGTGGTCACTGTGTTCCATCACCGGTGGTGCTTATTTTGATCCCTTAGTTAAGGTGACATCTGCCAGGTTTAATCCCTGTAAAGTTACTGTTCTCTTTAAAATCAATAAGCTGCTAATCAGGGGATCGTTTGAAATTATGTAAATATTCTGCTTTTCAGCATACTTTTGCCTACTCCTTTTAGCATACATTAATTGCCTCTCCCTGAAATAATTATTACTGTTGTGTCTGCCAAACGATGATTTTCTATTTTCATCATTCCTTCTACATGTGTTATTTGGGATACTACTGTAGGAAAGAGTTGTTTATTCACTTATTTGTTTATTTGTTAAATTGGCGTGCCTCTCTAGAGGCCATCACTTAGGAATGGTTTTTGAATGAGACTTAACATGGTAACCTTCAGGTACTGTAGTCTCCATACCACCCCAAAAGAACTGCTCCCTTTCATGGTATCTGTGTAACTGAATTTTTTGAAGTGGGGGAGTGGTCTGGAAAAGAGTTCATGTGGTTTTTTTGGAAAGGATCTAGGGAACATCTCTCACTATGAATCTGTTTGCAGCCACTGATGTATAACAGGGCCCAATATCTTTCCCAGAAAAAGATTCTGGACTCTGTGAAGCCATGTACAACATGCGTGATGGACTGGCCTCACGAGGGCCAGAGTTTTGAAAGAACAATGTGAGGCATGAGAACAATGGGACCTCCTTGTAAGAGAAAAAGGAGCCTGATCCAGCAGGTCAGACCCAGAAACAGAGCAGGCGCTTCAGAGGGGTGTTGACTTTAGATCACTGCCGTAGCAGTTACCTCCACAGAGACCTCTGCCAGTAGGTATGACCCTTGGTAAAAGTGGCACAGTGTATTATTTAAAATAACTGTGAGACTAAATGTTCTAATACTTCGGGTCCATACAGCCTTATTGTGGAACCTGAGTGTAACCCAAAGGGAGTATTCTTTCTTCTCCTTCTTACATTGTAAGATCAATGTTTGGACCTCTAACCTCCTGGGCATAATTACAGGTCCAACTCCACCACACCAGCTAGCTGCCTGGCTCTACTCAGTGACACTAGATGTAGCTGTGGGTATTGTTGAGCTCCTGTCCACTAGCCCTGAACAGCCATGGGCACAGGAGTGGTTTCAGTTCTGTGTGATAGGAACCATCGGCCCCTGAGGCTGTGGAACCCTAGTTCATCTTACCAGATAAGAAAATGATGACCATGACTGACTCATGGGCACATATAAGATCCCTGATAATTCTAGCAAATTTCCAGAAACATGGGCACTGTTAAAAATTAGACCTCTTAATACAGTTGAGCAAGTGGAAGTGAGGTACTATTGACAGTTAGATATATATCAACAGAGCTTCATTTGTACCCATTGTCTTAAAATAGTGAAACACTAGGATTCTAGACTTACAACTGTAATCTGCCTCAGCTTACTTGGTTTCCAGAACACACACATTAGCTATCTTCAACCTGTAAAACAAAAAGTTCTTCATGAAACATTACCTGCTAGTTGCAAGTGAATTATAACAATTGCCTCTACCTTATTCAGACATTTTTCTTCCATATAACTCTGTACTAATCCAAGATCCATATGCTCAGCTTTTAAAACTTTACCAGTAACCCAGAGGCAATATGGCTACTGTGTTGCTGAGTGTCCATCTACTAGAAAAATATTCCATGAAGGGAAGCATGGACTGTCATGACTGCAAGCCTTAGACCCATCGGCCTTTGACTTCCAGGAGCTGGGAAAATTCAAGAGGCAAAGTGAGTCTGAGGGAACAAGTTCCAGAGGAACTCAGGATTTGCCATTTACGTGTGTGCTGGGTTTCTCCCGTTTGCTCTTCCGGCTCCCCTCCCTGCCCTTCTCCATTACTTTGTGACTCAGTGGCTACATCAGTGATCTCCCTCCCCCTCTGGCTTCTGGTGACGTTCACGTTCAGCCAATGGAGAGCAGCGGCAGGAGAAGGAGGTGGGAGGAGAGGTCAAGTTGTTTAGTCTGCTGGTTCACCTCTCCGCTGGGAGGCAGTGGTCTGGCTGTGTCCTTGGTTGAAGGTCACAGTTCTTGCTGGTGAGCCTTCCCGTTCAGATCTCTCAGCTGGGGTTCTGGAAACATTTCCCTACCCTTGGCCCTTCAGGCTTGGGCTCCAGGTGCTGTGAGCCTGAGAAGGGTACACAGACCAAGAGCTTTCTAGAAAGAAGAGTATCCGCAGAAGCTGGCAAGGGTGTGCAGTCACAGGTAGTTACTCAGAGTTCATAGAGATTGCCAGCCAAATCCCAGGGCGGGGGAGCTGCATGCCATTGGCTCAAGGACTCCTGCTCAGAGGGAAGGACCAGGAGCTGAGGCCATGCTGGGTGCCTCTGGTGGGACTGGCTTGATGAAGGAAACACTCGGGGTCAGTTCTCCCTTCTTCCAGAGGTAGAGAAGGAACAGGTAACGCCAGCAGGCATTTTTTTTTTGCTACTTCTTATGGTGAAGTATTACAAATTACAACACTACTGATATTTTTCACCTATCAGACGAACAAACATCAAAAGTTTTGATAAAACTGTGTTGGTGAGAGCTGGTCCAACAGACCCTCACTCATTGCTGGCCACAGTGTTATTTCTTTGTTACCTGAAACACACACACATACACACACACACACACACACACAGACACCTCCCAAATGTAGTATGTTAACATTTGCAAAAAACGGGTAAAAAGAATAGTTGCTCATTTTTACTTATTACAGGAGGGCAATTAGTGGCTGGAGGACAGGAGGTTTATCACTGCATACCCTCTTGAGCAGGGGTTCTCAGCCTGTGGGTCGCGACCCCTTTGGCGGTCGAACGACCCTTTCACAGGGGTCGCCTAAGACCATCCTGCATATCAGATACTTACATTACGATTCATAACAGTAGCAACATTACAGTTATGAAGTAGCAACGAAAATAATTTTATGGTTGGGTCACAACATGAGGAACTGTATTTAAAGGGCCAGAAGGTTGAGAACCACTGCTCTTGAGCCATGAGACCCTAGGCACTCATTTTTTTAAACTGTAAAACATAAATTTAAAAAAGCAAAAGAAGTAGGAGGAGTGGCAGCCGCGACTGTGGCTAAAGACAGAGGACTGCTCCATTAGCAAGGTAAGCAGCAGTGGCTCCCACCACTGCTGGGACAGGGTGTTGGCTCTGATGTTAAGCACACATCCCCTGTGGCCACCGCAGCGGTGGCTGAGACAGCAAGGCCTGGCCTAGTCCCCAGGAATCAATGACAACACTTCCAGGCAGGCCCGACACCAGGTGCTATAAGCATGGAGGCCATGTGTCCTGACCTAGAGGAAATTAGTAAAAATGGAGTGCATTTCACCCATCCTGGGAAGGAACAAGCCTGTTCTGATTGATTGTGTGGAAATAGCAGACACTCTGGAAGTGGTGAGTTCCAAAGCCACAGCGCACCTGAGTGGGCAAACTTCTGGGAGCAAGGTTTTCCAAGTGTGGCTCCCTCTCCCATGTTTAACCTACCCTCCGCTGAGGTGGGGTGAAGAAGCATGTGCAGGAAGGAGACCTCGGCATAACCCAGATCATGCTGGAGGCATCTCACTTCTTGAATGCTCTCAAGGAATTGGTATGGTGTTTTGCAATGGCGCTGAGCTTGATGGGAAGGAATGGCTGGGCGGGGACAATCCCTTTCCTCCCAGACACTTGAGTTACTAATCATTTTCCTGTCTCAACCTGTGTTGATATTAGGATTTCTGTCCCTTCAGTGGTTAAGTTCTTCAGAGAGCCAAGTGGGGCTGTGCTTAGGTTTTCTTAAGCTGGAGGCCAAGGCACCCTTGGTGGTCTCTAGCGTCTCCCAGAGCTGAGGCTCAGTGAGAGCCTGGGCAAGGACGGGCTTGTTCCTCTATTTGCATGGCCTGTCTTACCCCATCTTCCACCTCTTGGGCAACAAGTGCTTTGCACTATTTCTTATGGCCACTTTACTCTCTTGCTTGTTATACCTGTCTGTGCTTAATAAGAGAGAAATTGCTGTCGTTGGTATAGCGTGGGACAACAGACACACACTCACTGTTTACCTCAAGGAGAGATTCATGAGAGTCAAAAATATTTAAAAAATATTTTTCTAACTTAGAAAGTGTAAAAGATAAAATTTTTTGAGAGGTCAGCTGTGTTATATCTCAAACAAGTATTTCAAAAGTTTAATGGGAGCAATTGTCCATTGTTCACAGGGAAACACAAAGTACTTGGAACAATGAGAAGCTTTTAAACACCCTTCACATTATCTTGTTTTCTAACTTCGACATTGCAGTGTTATTAGAAACATTGTGCCCACAGTGAAAGTCTTTTCATTTGAAAAAATCAAAACTGGTGTATATTTTGCCGTCTTTGGCTACAATAAAAACATCATTTACTGATAGCATCCCTGGTCTCCTTCAGTCTCTCCATTATATGAAATTGGCAGGAGGAACCAATAAATGTTGGGGAATAGAGAGGTATAGCATCTCCAGCATCACATAAAAGAAAATACTTAGTTTGGACTTTCCATTATTCATCAATTTACTGAACACCTACTCTGTAGGGATCTGTTAGATACTGTGAATCAAAGATGAAAAAAGTTAATAATGTGCAAAGATGTAAATGATGAACCAATTATTTATTTCTCCTTTAGGTTCTGTGTATTTCAGTGGAATTAGTTTTTGCTTTTGGCCTCTGAAAGTTCTCATATATTTATTTCAAATATTTAGAGTGCTAAGATTGAATTCAGAAACAACCAGTAAACAACTCATCTCATTCTTTAGTGTTCTTAACAGCAAAGTGGAGCAAGAAAACTTTTTCTCACTTCTCCTGCACACAAATTTGTTATAATTAGCGCAACAATCTGACTAATGAAGTCCCTCCCAGTTCTCATAGCCTTGATGTCATTATTTGAGCTACTACATTGGCTTGAAACAAGATGTCTATATTTTTTTAGTTACATGATTCAATAAATTCCATTGATGATTAAAGCCAGTTTGAATTGGGTTTTGTGTGTGTGTGTGGGGGGGGGGGGGGGGGGGAGGGGTTAATGGAAGCCAACAAAAACTAGCAATAGCAGGGAACCTTCCCATTGCTAGGCCTGAAATGACAAGGGAAGAGGCTGGCTTCCCAGAATCCAGAGTTTGGGAAGAACCATAGCTGTAGCTGCTAGAGAGGGCTGCCTGTCAGGAGTTATGGCCTTCATGAGGAAAGCAGCCTTGCAGGGAAGGGACCTAAGAAATAAATACTCTGGCCTCTCTTTTCTCCTATTCCCTCATTCTCTTCTATTGGTATTTCCTATTGGCCAAACCCAAGTGGGAGTCAGAGTGAATGAAGGCCATTTGATGCAGTCTATTGAACCTCGCGTCTTGGGGCACTGAGCATGGTGGAGAGGGATGGAGAGAGAATCTGGAAGGGCCCTGGAAAACCTTCATGATCTTATGATTCTGATCTTTTTTACAAGGTATTTTGGGATTCTAGAAAACAGTTAATCAAAAGAAATTACTATTATGATCATCACATCAGGTAACTTAATCCCATTTGTTGACCATTTGTTGGTGGTGGTGCTTTGAAATAATGCAGGAATTTAGAAGTCATAGTTACTACTCTCAAGGGGCTCATAACCAAAAGGGTGAGATGAGTTATTACAAATGAAAAACAAAATTAAGGGTCTATACCAGGGGTGGGCAAACTTTTTGACTCGAGGGCCACAATGGGTTCTTAAACTGGACCGGAGGGCCGGAACAAAAGCATGGATGGAGTGTTTGTGTGAACTAATATAAATTCAAAGTAAACATCATTACATAAAAGGGTACGGTCTTTTTTTTTTTTTTAGTTTTGTTCATTTCAAACGGGCTGGATCCGGCCCGCGGGCCGTAGTTTGCCACGGCTGGTCTATACAAACATAAAAATTCAGCTTCAGGCATGAACTGGTCAGTGTATCCAGCCCTCCTAGCCACAGGGATTGAGCACAGGAGCCAAAGAAACCATGAGACTGAGTGACTCCCAGGACGTTGTGTCTTTAGAAGAGACATATACTCTTCCTTCTACCCCAGGATTTGAGAATGTTGGGTGTGGACAGCTGCAGGCCTTTTACCAGCAGGAGAGGAGGCCCTGAGCTGCACAGAGCCGCTTTATTTATTTATTTATTTATTTATTTATTTAATATATTTTATTGATTTTTTACAGAGAGGAAGGGAGAGGAATAGAGAGTTAGAAACATCAATGAGAGAGAAACATTAATCAGCTGCCTCCTGCACGCCCCCTACTGGGGATGTGTCAGCAACCAAGGTACATGCCCTTGACCGGAATCGAACCTGAGACCCTTGAGTCCGCAAGCCGATGCTCTATCCACTGAGCCAAACCGGTTAGGGTGCAGAGCCACTTTAATAGAATCTAAAGATAAAGTCATGCTGAAACCAGTTTGGCTCAGTGGATAGAGCGTTGGCCTGGGGACTGAAGGGTCCCGGGTTTGATTCCGGTCAAGGGCATGTACCTGGGTTGCAGGCACATCCCCAGTAGGAGATGTGCAGGAGGCAGCTGATCAATGTTTCTCTCTCATCGATGTTTCTGACTCTCTGTCTCTCTCCCTTCCTCTCTGTAAAATATCAATAAAATATATTTAAAAAAAAGATAAGGTCAAAGGAGAAACTGGATCCTGGGTGGCATCATTTGAACCACTAGAAAAGCCTTACCTGAAGCCAGACATCTAGTCTTTTTGGTTTAAAAAGTTTCCTTTCAGACAACCAAGATGGCGGCAGATACCTGTACATGCTGCCCCCGACAACCACATTAAAACTACAACTAAAAGACAAAATGGCTATCATCCAGAACCACGGGAAAGCTGGCTGAGTGGAAGTTCTACAATTAGAAGGAAAGAAAAAAGTACATTAAGGCTGGGTAGGAGGTGTGGAGGCGCCAAGAGCAGAGGTACGGAGGCGCGTGCGAACCGGGCTGCACCTGGGTGCGCTGTTTTTTTCAATCAGGAGATACAAGCTCCAGACTACACTGAACTCGTTTCCGGTGAGATTCTAGGGACCCAGACTCCTATGAGGAGAAACTAGACTGCCTGGCATCGGGTCGGAAAGCGAGGGTGGCTTTCTTGTAGAGCTGCTCGTAGGGATCATTGTTACTGTGGGGGCGCGGGACTCGGGGACTCAGGGACTCGGAGACACAGAGAAATGGCTGATGGACAGCCATTGCTGTTTGCTCTGCCCTGGTGATTCCCTGAGACCCCGCCCCACCCAATTTACAACCCCACCCAAGCTGTGTGCAGTGGCGCAAATGAATCACCTGTCCTTTTGCAGCCTAACCTAACAAACTGCAGCTGGGTCAGAGAGCTCCAAAATTTCCAAACCCCAAACAAAGAGGAGAAATCTACAGATCTCATGGTAGCTCCTGCTGGGTGGACTCACACAGTGGTTGAATTTGTACCTCCTTGGAGATCCAGGAGCCAGTGTACCCAGTGGTCAGATACCAGATTTCAACTCCTCACATACACATAAGTGACACACTCGAGAGGCAGACTAAGTGAGCACCAAAGCCCCACTGAAGCAAGTTCTGCCCCATAAGGGTGTCTCCAGCACCGCAGTTCTTCCACTGTAGACACAGCAGGTCCTTGCAGTCAATTGGCCTGGAGGTCATTTCCTCCCAGGGATACCAACAGCAATCAAGGATTAACTACAACAAGACTGTGCACCCAGCCCACAAAGGGGTGCACCAAGAGTGTCCACCTCAGGTGATTGGGGAGGCTGAGCCACTGGGCCCAATAGGACACCTAACACACAAAGCCACTCTATCAACACAGGGAAGCAGCCAAAATGCAGAGAAACATGTCACAAATGAAAGAAATGGAGGAAAGCAGATCACTGGATTTAGAGTTCAAAACCACAGTTATAAGGTTACTCAAGAATCTTCTTCAAACCTATGAGGAACTTAGTGAAACCTTCAAGGATCTTAATAGGAATGCCAAAAAAAATGGAAAAGGACCAGTCAGAAATTAGGCATACACTGACTTAAATAAAGAATAATATACAGAGATCCAACAGAAGACTAGAGGATCCCAAGAATCAAGTCCAAAATTTGAAATACAAGAAAGCAAAAAACACTCATCTGGAAAAGCAAAAAGAAAAAAGAATCCAAAAATATGAAGATAGTGTAAGGATCCTCTGGGACAACTTCAAACATACTAACATCCGAATTATGGGGGTACCAGAAGAAGAGAGAGAACAATATATTGAAAGCCTATTAGAAGAAATAATGACAGAAAACTTCCCCTACCTGATGAAAGAAATAGACTTACAAGTCCAACCCCAAATAAGAGGAATCCAAAGAGGACCACACCAAGACACATCATAATTAAAATGCCAAGGGCAAAAGACAAAGAGAGAATCTTAAAAGCAGCAAGAGAAAAACAGTTAGTAACCTACAAGGGAGTACCCATATGACTGTCAGCTGATTTCTCAACAGAAACCATGCAGGACAGAAGGGAGTGGCAAGAAATATTCAAAGTGATGAATAGCAAGAACCTACAACCAAGATTACTCTATTCAGCAAAGCTATCATTCAGAATTGAAGATCAGACAAAGAGCTTCACAGACAAGAAAAAGCTAAAGGAGTTCATCACCACCAAACCAGCATTATATGAAATGGTGAAGGGTATTCTTTAAGAAGAGGAAGAAGAAAAAGGTAAAGATAAAAATTATGAACAACAAAGGGACAACAAATACATATCTATCAACAAGTGAATCTAAAAATTAAGTCAATAAAAAAATCTGATGAACAGAATAAACTGGTGAATATAATAGAAGTAGGGGCATAGAAAGGGAGTGGACTGACAATCTCAGGGAAAAGAGGGTGTGAAGGGTGCGGGAAGAGATTGAACGAAAATTTTATACCTATGGATGAGGACAGTGGCGGGTGGGTAAGAGCATGGGGTGGAGTGGGAACCAGGTGGAGGGGAGCTATGGGGGGAAAAAAGAGGAACAACTGTAATAATCTGAACAATAAAGACTTATTTTAAAAAAAGTTTCCTTTCTAGTTTAAGCCAGTTTGAATTGGGGTTCCTGTAATTTACATCATAGAGCATCCTAATTGATACACCATATTAAAACAAGATAAATAAAATATCATTTTAAATAAAATATTTTAATGTTCACAAAAAATGTTTGGATTATCCTTTTAAAAAAAAAATTCTCACCCTAGTATATTTTCCCATTGATTTTTTAGAGAAAGGAAAGACAGAGAGAAATATTGATGTGAGAGAAACACATTGATTGGTTGCCTCCTGCATGCGCCTTGTCCAGGGCCTGGGCTGGGGAGGAGCCTGCAACTGAGGTACATGCTCTTGACCAGAATCAAACCCGGGACCCTTCCATCTGCAGGCCAAATTGGCTCTGGCAATGGTAATATTTTAATCTTAAATTTTAAAATAAAACCCTGATTTTTGAATTAACAAATATTTCAGTGATAGTAATCATAGGAAGTAACCCAATCTGATCATTCAGTTTGAAAAGATCTCTATAAGGGAAGCAGTACTTAGAATCTATTTTGTGGACATCATTTGCCTAAATGGTTGGTGAGTGTAGACAAAGGCTAGTGAATTATGATTTTTTTATGCTTCTGGTATGGGAACAATCAACAGCCTGAAATACAGACTTTTTTTCATATCCTACTATGAATAAAAAATGTTGCTTTTCATAGATTTCTCTTTGAAGTTTCTGATATCCTTCTCATGTACAACCTATGCAATTAGATACCTGATTCGTTCTGATTCCTGTGCTGTGAATCTTTACTTATTTGTTTGCTCAGTTAAATGAGTGGTTTTAGTGGCAAACCACTGGTGTTAATACAAAGTACATAGAGCCAAGATAATAATTTAGGAAAAGGCGAGTGTTAAAGGATTTTAAACCCACTGTAATAATAATCTCATATGACAATAAGCTACCTGTTTATCACTTACTTCATTAAAAAACACACAACACCAGAAAACAAAAAATAACAATCTAACATAGACAAAATTTCTTTCTGCTATTTTGAATGAAGTTATTTCTATGTATTCAGTGTCTGGAGATCTAAATATGTGTCTGAAAAGAAAATGTTGTCATAGTAGAGGTCTGTAATGAAGTCTTGAAAATATCAGGGAACAGCTTTCAACTATTATTAATCAAATTGTACCAATGCTTTTTGTACTTGAAATTTCTGCCTTTTAAGTGAAAGAAAACTGCAGCAGAGTTCTCTTATCAAAGCAAAGCACAGTGCTGTGTTAGACATAACTCTAGTAAATATTGTGCTGCCTTCACAGAACTGGTTGGATTGGTTATTCAAATGCAAAACAACAGGTTGACAGCTTAGCAAATTATCTGCCAGCCCATATAGAAAGCACTGAAATTTCTAGTTTCCACAGAATTCTTTGCAGGTGTCAGAGAGCATTTTTAGTCTATTATGTCATATACATCCTAATTTTGCCTTATAGATACTGCATAATGAGCCTTGTTAAATTCATTAAATATCTCTATGACTGTATCAATAAAGATGTAGAAATGCTTAAAACAGAATTTATGGTCCTAGATGAGTCAGAGAGAAGAAGCAGAATGGATTGCAGACACAGAAGAAAGGCTATTTCAATTTCACATGTAAATACAGCTCATCAATTGTGCATCCTAGTGTATACGTGGATCTGAAGAGGCATTTGCCCTTGAGCAAAGGGGAGACTATCACCAGGTTTCCCAGGAGTCATTTGTGTATTTTCCCAGGACCTTGGGGCAGTGAATTGGAGACTGGTTGAGATAACCACTATAGGGGAATCAAACAGTTTAGAGGAAAGAATGGATGGCTTACTACTACAGGAAGTGCTTAGGAAGTGAGGAAGTATGAATTTAGAGTGGCTGGGTTGGTGGCCAAAGGAATTCAGAGTCAAGAGTCAGAACAAAGGAGGTAGATATATCCACTATCAAGCTGGTCCCTAGAACAGGGAGAAACATCCCTCCACAGAGTGAGGTGGGTCAGACTTCTGAGATATGAAAGATTCTTGCAGTGGGTAAAACTCTTTGAGTTTGCTTATATGGAAAAAGGCAGAATGAGAACTCAGAGCCCTAATTTAGGAGACCTGTGAGATGATTTCAACACGAGGAAATGGTTGGGAAAGAGGAGGGGCCATGAACAAAAGGTGGATGACCATCTGCCAGTGTGACTAGAAGGAGTGAATCCAAAGCACAGTTTATGGTGTACCTTCTCCTCTATCTGGAAAATAATAATAATAATAATAATAATCATCCTATCTAATAAAGAGGGAATATGCTAATTGACTGCCCCACCCTCAAAGATGGCAGTGCCCACAGCCCATAAGGAGAGAATATGTTAATTAACTGCCCCTCCCTCAAAGATGGCGGTGCCCACAGCCACAAGATGGCGGCTCCCAGTTCCCTCAGCCCCGCTGGGCCCGCCCTTGCTGTGTGCCTGCCTCTGGAGTCCCCCAGTCCCCTCAGCCCCCCTGCCGCCCAGGGCCAGCCCTAAGCACAGGCAAGCCTCAGATGGCGGCTGCCCAGCTGCCCAGGGCTGCCTGAGGCTCAGGTAACCAGGGCCAGTTGAGGCTTGTGCTGCCGGCAGTGCAGCAGCAGAGGTGTGATGGGGCATTGCCTTCCCCTGATCGCCGGGTCGCCTCCTGCCCCTGAGGGCTCCTGGACTATGAGAGGGGGCAGACCGGGCTGAGGGACCACCCCCTCCAGTGCATGAATTTTCATGCACTGGGACTCTAGTCCTACATAATAAAAGGTTAATATGCAAATTGACCAAACAGTGGAACAACTGGTCGCTATGAGGTGTACTGATCACCAGGGGGCAGATGCTCAATGCAGAAGCTGTCCCCTGGTGGTCAGTGCGCTCTCACAGGGGGAGTGCCACTAAGCCAGAAGCCAGGCTCACAGCTGGTGAGTGCAGCGGCGGTGGTGGGATGTCCTACTGCTGGTGGGGAGTGGGCCTAAGCTGGCAGTCAGACATCCCCCGAGGGCTCCCAGACTGCGAGAGGGTGCAGGCTGGGCTGAGGTAACCCTGCCCCCCCCCACTCCCCGCCGAGTGCAGGAATTTCATGCACTGGGCCTCTAGTAATAATAATCAAAAGCTTTCCTCTTTTTCTATGAGTCAAAGTAGAGGGTCTGGTCAAGAATGGACTACACGAGTGAGGGGTGAGTCAGTGTTGCTTTTTCCTTTGGTGGCTGGGAAATTAGCTTTAAAAAATTGGTGCCGAGGCTATTGGGTCACAATTTTCCTAGCTCTATTGCTTATGCACCTCATAACCTTAAGAAATGAGATAATATCTCCTCACTCCTCCACACTCCATCTCCACCCCTGGACAAAGAGCATGCTTGTTTACTGCTTGCTATAAAATTAGTGGCTTCCCCAAGCTCAGTGTTCCTCAGCTGTGAAGCAATCCACTGCATGGGCAGGCAACCCACTGTATGTGTCATCTGTGTTGCCCCCATGACACTTGAGGACAAAAGGAAATATGCTGACGTTCATGATGTTTATTGTGTCATGTGTAACAAAGTCCTTTGTCTCCGACCCAAGAGTCTTGAGTATTCTGCTAACCTCCAAAAAATGATAAGTGGTAAATTTATTATGTTGTTGGTAAGGTAATCCCAGATCCAGCATATATTATTTTATCTGTACATATTTTAGTATACATTTTAAGAGATAAGAACTCTAAAAAAAACAGGTAAGCCCTAACCGGTTTGGCTCAGTGGATAGAGCGTTGGCCTGCGGACTCAGGGGTCCCAGGTTCGATACTGGTCAAGGTCATATACCTTGTTTGCAGGAACATACCCAATGGGGAGTGTGCAGGAGGCAGCAGATCAATGTTTCTCTCTCATTGATGTTTCTAACTCTCTATTCCTCTCCCTTCCTCTCTGTAGAGAATCAATAAAATATATTTTAAAAAAAACTTAGGTAAGATGAATAAGTTCTGGAGAATTACTGTAGGATATTGTTTCTACAGTTAACACTATTTTATTGTGCACTTAAAATTGTTAAGAGGAAAAATTTCATGTTAAAGTTCTTACCAAAATTTAAAAAAATCCTCCAAAATACTAATATCACATTTTTAAAAATACAATAATTCTTTTTTTTTTTTAAATATATTTTATTGATTTTTTACAGAGAGGAAGGGAGAGAGATAGAGAGTTAGAAACATCGATGAGAGAGAAACATCGACCAGCCGCCTCCTGCACATCTCCTACTGGGGATGTGCCCGCAACCCAGGTACATGCCCTTGACCGGAATCGAACCCGGGACCTCTCAGTCCGCAGGCTGACGCTCTATCCACTGAGCCAAACCGGTTTCGGCAAATTCTTTAATATAATTGAATATTTCTAATTGTGTTCAAATTTCTCCAATTGTTTCATTTTTTACAGTACATTCAAGAGGCATCCAAATATTTATATTGGGTGACTTGAATCTTTAAAATGTTTTATTGTAGTAAATATCTATATCTACATATATATGATAATACTTGAGGCCTGGTGCATGAAATTCGTGCATGGGAGAGGGTCCTTCAGCCCAGTCTGCACCCTCTCCAATCCAAGACCCCTCGGGGGATGTCCGACTGCCTCTCTCAATCCAGGACCGCTGGCTCCTAACTGCTCGCCTGCCTGCCTGCCTGATCGCCCCTAACCCCGCTGACTGCCTGCTTGATTACCCCTAATCACCTCTGCTTGCCTGATCACCCCTAACCCCTCTGCTTGCCTGATCTCCCCTAACCACCTCTGCCTGCCTGCCTGATCGCCCCTAACTGCTCCCCTGCTGGCCTGATCGTCCCTAACCGCCTCTGCCTTGCCCCACACCTGGGACCCAGGATTCCCTCCTCCGGCTGGTCACAGGCACCTGGGACCTGGGCTTCCCTCCCTCTGGCCAGCCGCATGCACCCAGGACCCAGGCCGGCTTTGCCTGGGCTGGCTGCAGCCACAGGGGACCATGGGCAGGAGGCTTCACTGGGGCCGCAGCCACAGTCACCCAGGACTGCGGGGCAGGCGGCTTGTCCCTATCCCGGGCCACAGGCGCAGGTGCAGTTGCAGGCACCTGAGATTGGAGAGCGGGCGGCTTGCCCGTCTCCCGGGCCGCAGCCTGGCTGGTCCCTATTCCTCTCTCTTGAGAGCTCATTTGTGCCTGGCTGGTCCCCATTCCTCTCTCCCCAGTGTTGAGTGTCTGAACATGATGGCATGAGGGCATGAGGGTGTGACAGTGTGAGGGTGTGAAGACCATTTGCATATTAACTCTTTATTATATAGTATTTGTGATTTTAACTATTATCAAGTGTATAATTCAGCAGCATTAATTACATTGGCAATGTTGTGCAACCATTATCACTCCTATTTCCAAAACTTTTATCTCTGGGTGATTTGAATCTTTAGTATATCTTTCAATCTACTGGTTTTCCTTTTCCCTCTCTTTGTTTTTCCTTGCAATTTATTTGTTAAAGAAAATCAGGTAATTTCTGCTATTACCTGATTTTCCCAGAGTTTGGATTTTTCTATTTCATAACTGTTTCATCAGGAGGCATATAATGTCTGGCTGTTTCTCTTTTTGTGATGTCAGCAACCATTTATTGTCTAGATCCTGAATTTTTTAAAGGTGTAAAATGGTGACATTTGAATTCTATTACTCCTTTTTAATAGTTCTAATACTTCCATAGAGGAAATAGGCATAATGGTACACACACACACACACACACACACATTTATTCAATCTGTCTAAACAGAATATTTTATAAGTCAGAAGACCCTATTTAGCAAACACAGTTTTATTGTGTTTGGTTTTCAAACATGAGAGAGATTTTTGTTGTTGTTGGCGTTGCTGTTGTTTAATTCTCAAAGGGGTACAGAGTATGCTCAGGACTAAAGTAGCATTTGTGGAAAAGTTAAAGACTACTTCCATAGGAGTGAAATGTTCACCCTCCAAAATCAGTTCTGTTACTAAGGTGGGTCTTTTGTCAAAAGATATCTTATAGTCATTAACCTGGGAAGAAAGCAATCTTAGTGTGACAAGCCATTTCAATCTCCCTTTCTTCCAAAGAAGAGTGCTGAGAGCTGGGGAGAGCCTCCTCTGCATGTGTCCCTGGTCCTTTTTTATGCACGACCTAAAATTAATCACAGTGCTTTTTTTGGTGATGGCACATGCCAGCATGGCATATCAGAATATTTTCTTAGAGCAACAAGGAGACACATCTGTTCAAGGGAATCAGTTACCAGCTCAATTGACTCATTTAGCAGGAATAACAGATTCAAAAGCCATCATATGGACTGAACCACATGACTTCTTTGCCTCTAAAAATACTAATTAAGCTTCTCTTTTTATCCACACCATAGCATCTGTTAACTTACATTTGGCACACAGCAGTTTCCTGTGAAACTTCTGTATGCTGGGAATTATAACGGTTGAAAGGTCATGTGACAAAACTTCTTAGAATTTCAAAATTTGGGGGGATCCTCTGTGTGTGTGTGTGTATGTGTGTGTGCACGCGCATGCATGCGTGTCCGCACGTGTGTGCATGTGTGTCTCCAGAGAGAGTAAACAAGCAAGTCATATGCATATTTGATAGTATAATATAATGTTACATTGGGAAAAGCCTGCTTTTTTATATTAAAAATAAAGGAAAGAAAAGCTCAACTAAATTAGATTGATTTGTAGCGGAATGACTTCAAGAACCCACTCTCCAAATCAGAGAAAAAAGCCCACACTCTCCGAAAGCCTGATTTCTTCCAATGTGGACAGCATGTTGTATATGTTTATCAGTGCAATTTGTTTGTTTTAGTTATCTATTGCTATGAAACAAATTACTCCAAAACTTAGTGGTGGAAAACAACACAGATTTATTATCTCACAGTTTCTATGTGTCAGGAATCCGGGAGCAGCTAAGCTGGGGGCCTCTGGCTCAGGGATGCCATTCAAGCTGTGGGCAGGAGCTATGGAGTCATCCAAAGCTTGATTCTGGGAGGAGCCACCTTCAGGTTCCCTCCTGTGGCTGTTGGCAGCCCTCCGAAGATCCATTTCCGAGTTCAGTCACATGTGGCTCTCTATGGGGCTGCCTAGAGGCTACTTCAAGAGAAAGTATTCCAGAGAGTGAGAGGGAGCACCCCAGACAGAACCCCCCAGAGTGACATCCCGTCATGCCTTTCATATTCATTAGAAAAGAGTCAGGTCCAGCCCACTCAAAAGAGGAGGGGATCGCATAAGGACATGAATTTCAGAAAGCAGAGATCTCCGGGGGGCCATCTTAGAGGCTGCGTACTACAGGTTCTTTATTTTAAATGTAAGTTTTAAAAATAGAAAACACATTGCCATAGTTAGAAATTCAAAATGTGTAAGAGGGTAAGTAGTGCCCTAACTGGTTTGGCTCAGTGGATAGAGCGTCGGCCTGCAGATTGAAGGGTCCCAGGTTCGATTCCGGTCAAGGGCATGTACCTGGGTTGCGGGCACATCCCCAGTGGGGGTTGTGCAGGAGGCAGCTGATCGATGTTTTTCTCTCATCAATGTTTCTAACTCTCTAACCCTCTCCCTTCCTCTCTGTAAAAAATCAATAAAATATATTTTTAAAAAAAGAAAAAGAGGGTAAGTAGTAAGTCTCCCTCAGGACTAAAGTCACCGAGTCCCCCACCCCCTGCCTTGAGCAAACTTGTGTCAGTTTCTTGTGTGTCCTTTCAGAGGGTCTCTGCTGGGTGTGAAGTTGAAAGAGTGGAACTCCACAGGGTGCACGCAGAAAGCCACTTTAATCTTCTCCCCTCCATCCTGCCGGTTCAAAGCTGCTTTGCAGGGATAACGCTACTCCACCCCTGGGCTGAAATCTGAGGTGGGCATTATGCCTTTTCATGGCCCTCTCAGATAAGGAGGAGCCTGCCCGTTATTTTTAGTCGTAACATAGTTTTACAGCAGACTGAAAGAAAATGCTGACTAATAGCTGACTCCGAACTTTGAGGTTGAAATGTCTGCCCTTTCCTACCTTAAAGCAGAGGCTTTAAGCCTGGAAGGCTGCAATGGGAAATGGTGGAAGCCTTGTGGTCAGCTTCTCTGTTTCTCTAATTTGTACTTCCCTTTCTCTTCTGCCTCCTTCTGTCTTTGTCTCTTTCTGGGAGATGGGAGATGGGAGATGGGAAATGAGTGAAGAGAGGTTAAGGAGCCTCCCCACCCCACTTCCCCAACCCCCAGTATCAGCTGTTTTGGCTTCTTTAGAGTTTTCCTTAAGGAAACACCCACCTGCAGCTTTTGTTAGTGTTTGCACATTCACTCCTGCATTTAGCTTGGGCTTTCAGGGACTGGCCTTTAGTCCTTTGTGCTGAGGTCACGTCCGGGAGCCTCTTGGGCAAGGCCTCCCCCAAGACAACTTCGGGGAGGGCTGGCGTTCTCTCCCCCACAGCCTCCACCTGGTCCCGGGAAGCCCTCACACACCCTTCAGAATATCCTAGACTTTGGAAAACTAAGACTGTTCTTGCTTCTGGAGGGTTTTAATTTTTCATACTATCTCGCTCGATTCCTTTAGGAATTATTATATCCTGGGAACACGTCCTGTCCGATGTGTCACCCCAGGAATTAAAATCCAGAAGAGGGGACGTGTCTGCTGGTTGGTCAAATGCTTGTTTTGTGTGGGTAGGAAGCGAAAAACTTTTCTTGTAGAACATACTTTCCATATGCTGAGATACCTTTGAAGACAAAATAAATATGGTAATTAAGCTTATGAATTCTTTCAATAGCCCACAGAGGGCAGGGAGGCTGCGGTAATTTCAGGCATGGGCATCGATATAGTTGTGGGGGACACGATTCTAGGACACAGTGGCTTTTTCTTTCTCTCAGATTCGAACAGTGGTCACTGCTATAAAACTGGCTATCAAGGTGGTAGCAACTTTCCAATTCCCATTCCTAGTTCTGCTGTGGCTCCTCTGTACACATAATCATTTCACTCTGGGTTCACTCCACCTCTCCCTTTTCAATGGTCTCACAAGAGGTCCCACAGGCACCCCTTCCCCAACACCCAGCTGGTCCTTCTCCTGGAAAGGCTGGAATTCTTTGGACAACCTCAGCACACAGCTGGCCTTCCGTTGACTTAGTGTTGAGACAGAAATGGAGCTGTTATGACAGTTAGTGCCCAACACGAACCATTGGGCTCCTACACAAACCTGATCCTGAACGGGACCCAGGAGATTCTATATTGTTCACAATGTCACGGCTCAAACCCAGCATCCTCCATGCTAACACTATTTGAGTTCTCAAATACCAGTAATTCTTTTTTCCCCCTACCCCTTTCCTGCTCAGTTCAGGTGCACCGTCTAAGCCTCTCTTCTGGAGAAAGGGTTTCCTTCTTAGCAGGCTCTCCATAATGGAATATTGCCTGTGGTTCCCATTTTGGAGATTGAGACTTTACCTTATCCACCAAGATACCTTGTCTGAGGAACTCCTGCCTGCTCACCTCCTAGGTCTTCCAGAGTTTACTCAGAATCTTCCAATTCTGCTGCTTCAGTTGGGCCCCTGGACATCCCCAATCCCAAGGACTCTACAACCATCCTATTTGGTTGAATGTCTGGGATCAGCTGGACCTCCACTCCCCGACCCTCCTACGAGCTTCTGTGGAAGCCCTGTCCTGTTATGCTGGCAGATGGGACATGGCTCTAACAGCTCAGCTGGGCTTCATGGAAGCACTTATACATATCAGATCCGAGCACAGCCTCCTGAAAATGATATAGGGGCAATGCTAACAGCAAGTGAGGAGAAGATTAAAAATGATTTGGAGTTGGCCACATTGTAAGGTAAAAAAAAAAAAAAAAATCCAAAGGAATAAATCAAAGCCAAAGTAAAAACCGTGTAGTGTCATTTAAGTATGCCAAGAGATATAGCATCCTCACCGAAAAAGAAATCACTTAAAAGTGAATACCATATTGTACCACTGTTAATTTCTTAATTTTGACAAATGTGCTACATTATGTAAGATTTTAACATTAGGAAAAGCTGAGTGAATTCTGCACTATTTTTGCATCTTTTCTGTATCTAAAATTATTTCATAAAAGACATTTTAAAAAGAATAAAAATGAAAATATGAAAGCATTTGCATTATAAATAACGAACTTCTTTACCTTAACATTTTTTGGCAGATAAAAATGGCTTTTGAAGAACATTTTGAAATCTCAGCTCCTGGCATAAACATGCAGTATAAAAAGATGCCCTATAATGCAGTATAAATTCTGGGAAGAATTAGTTGATGCTTCATGGAAACTCTTTCTTTCAACAAATAATTTTCTACCTGTTATAGAGCTTGCATATTCTAAGGATACATGAGTCAACAAAGCAAATAAAGATCTCTGCTCTCACTGGATTCCTGCATTAGCCTTCTAACAATTCTAGTGGGGGCAGAAGGAAATCAACAATGAACATTAACACAACCAATAAATAAATTATATTGTATGATTGAAGGTGTTAGGTGCTACTAGTATGAGGGGAAAAAGAGCAGAAAAAAGGGAGAGTAGTATGCATGAGCTGGGCTGTGTGCAATTTTAAGTAGGGTGTTCAGAGCAAGCCTCACTGAGAAGGTAGAGGGAGCAAAGCATGATTCTATCAGAGGGAAGAGCATCCCAGATAGAGAGAATGGCCCTATAGTAGAGCCTGCCTAGATGCTGAAGTAGCATCCAGAGGTGTGTGAGCAGAAGCAGTAACTGTGGGGGAGAAAAGTAGATGAATGAGGAAGGTGAGGGTGGTGGTGGGTGGGGAGGAGTGCAAATAAGTAGGACTTTGGCTTGTACTCTGAAGGAGAGGGGGAGATATTGCAAACTTTTGAGCAGAAGAATAACATGGTCTGTCTTAGGTACTGCATAACGAAAGGTTTCAGTCAATATTAACCCACATATACAATGGCAGTCCCATAAGATTATAATGGAGCTGAAAAATTCCTTTTGCCTAGTGATGTCATAGCCATTGTCATGTTGCATTACTCATTCATTTGTGATGCTGGTGTAAACCTACTGCGCTGCCAATTGTATAAAATTATAGCACATACAACTATGTAAAGTACATAATACTTGATAATGGTAATACATGACTGTGTTACTGGTTTATGTATTTACTATACTATATTTTTATCATTATTTTAAATTATTTGCCAAGACCGGTTTGGCTCAGTGGAGAGAGCGTCGGTCTGTGGACTGAAAGGTCCCAGGTTCGATTCCGGTCAAGGGCATGTACCTTGGTTGCGGGCACATCCCCAGTAGGGGGTGTGCAGGAGGCAGCTGGTTGATGTTTCTCTCTCATCAATGTTTCTGACTCTCTATCTCTCTCCCTTTCTCTCTGTAAAAATCAATAAAAATATAAAAAAAATTATTGATTGATTGACTTTCGGGAGAGAGAGAAAGGGAGAGATAGAGAGAGAGAGAGAGAGGAAGCCATTGATTTGTTGTTCTGCTTATTTATGCATTCATTAGTTGAGTCTTGTATGTGCCCTGACCAGGGATTGAACCCACAACATTGGCATTATTTTAGAGTGTATAGTTTCTACTTATAGAAAAAAAGTTTCCTGTAAAACTGTATGCCCTTGTTATGGTGGCAGCAACCTCATGCATCTCGTGTTTGCCGTTTCCTGATTGTACCATTGTCTCATGTGCTTGATTTAATCCCATGTTTTGTGCAATGACATGCTGTACAGGCTGGTAGCCTGGGAGGAAGAGGCTGTGCCATATAGTCTAGGTGTGTAGTAGGCTATACTGTCTCAGTTTGTGTAGTGCAGTCTATGGTGTTCGCACAGTGAAATTGCCTGAGGACACATTTCTCAGAAGTATCCCCATTGTTAAGCTGTGCATGACTGTATTGGAAGAATAATCCTTTTCTGCTTTGTGACTAGGCTCTGGCGGGGTGAGGGCAGAGCAGGGAGAACAGTTAGAAGGCGAATGCAGGAACCCAGTGAAAGATGACGGTGCCTTAGACCCGCATGAACGGTGGAGATGAGAAGCTATGAGAAGTGGCGCGCTGGAGCTGGCTTGTCCTGAGAGTCAATTGTTGCATTTTTAGGGAGTTTGCAAGCCAGTTGTGAAATATGCTATTGTTAAAAATTAAATTTCACAAACTTACAAGGAAATACATTATGTTATGATATTGCATGCAAACTGTAATAAAAAATTAAATTATATAAACTTACAATTTAAAATATTATATTGGGAACTAAAGTAATAAATACCTAAAACTCATCACTTCTTAACTGTCTTTACCTAATTCTCTTATCATTCAGGATTATCTCTGCTGCTGAGGTCGCTTGTGTCTCTTCTCTCCGCGTGGCACTCTAACATGGGATGCTGCTGCGCATCTCTTCCCAATTCTGCAACCAGTGACTTTACATTAAGAGTCTGTCAGCCATGGTGTGAGTATTTACACTACAGAAATTGACAGATGCTACAAGTCTGGGTTCATTTTGTTTTTAAAGTGCGATGGTTGTTAAGCATTCGCTAGCACACCACTGCGTTGCGCCTTCCCAACTCTCCCTAGGAATGTGTGTTCCCACCCCATTCCAGTGTTTTCAGGTTCCCTCACTTCTATTATGCTCCCACCCAAAGAGGGGAAAAGAGGTTAAATAGGTATTATGAATATTACAACAGGATGAAAGTAACATATTTCTCTTACGCTTCATACCATTAATAGATATCTAGCTGTGAAAAATCGCCATACCTGCAATTGGATCTTTAGTGCCGGCCCTAGCTTTAGCCCCATAGTGCTTCGAAGATGCTCCTCTGTGAGTAATGGCAAAGTTTCTCCATCAATTGCATGATCTTTAAATACCTTAGAAAACACAAAAGGTATTAACTTTGTCTCAGTGTCTTTTAAAAATTTTTTGTTTTATGTGCAGATATTTTACTATTGGAGGAGACATTAAGACTGCCGGGGAATGACACAAAATTTTATAAAATTTCTCATTTCAGTTGCTCTCTCTTCTGTGTCCCAGTAGCTCTTCAGTAACCCTTGGAGTACATTGTAATTCTCTGTTTATATAACTCAGTTCCAGCCTGGAATAGTTAATAGTTGAGGGCAGGCCTGTGTCTTATTTACCAATGTACCTGTCATGCAGTGACTGGAACATAGTAGAAGGTGTAAAATAAACGTTGCTGGACAGATCAATGAATGAACAAATAGTCTGAATAAAGAGATGTGGGTAAAAACCATCACAGACAATTGCATCTCTCACACTTACAGGTGCACTGCTTCCTGTCCACTGCCTTAGCCGAATGGTAGGGGGAGGAGAGGAAATTGCAGGTGGGAGCTGTCATGCTGACCTTTCCAACAGAGCCTATAGTTCTGACTGTGCAATGGATGTAACCATGCCTTCCTTTCTTCCAGAAACTAGGAAGGCTGCTAAAGGACAAAGGTTCCAGACAAATAGAGATGGATAGAAAAAAGCAGAGCAGATTGGTAGCACCATAATTTCATGGTCTCCAACTTCAACCTGTCTGGCAATCCTGTATTTACTGATGAACTTTCTCTTCTCTCTATTTCAAGCTTCCTTCACAATCTTCAAACTCTAAAAGTTACAGAATCCTCCCTTATTTTCAACAGATCGTATAACTTTCTAATAAAAAAAAAGAAACCAGTAGATAAGAACTTCCTCTAGTTCTGCCCAATAAATCCCCAAAACTCCTATTTTCTCCTTCTGTCCTGATATGTGGAAGAGGGGTCCCTCACTGTGGAAAGACAATCAATGTCTCCACATATGATATGGTTCCTCACCCCTCCCACCTCGGGGTTTCACTCAGTAAATAATCCCTCTCTGGCCTTCAATCTCTCCTCCTTGGCCTTCTCTTTCCCTTTGGCATTAAGCGAGTCTCCACCATCATAAAACAGGCAATAATAATAATAAAAATACACAAATGCTTCTTTTTAAAGAATATTTTGTTATTGACTTCAGAGAGGCAGGGAGAGGGAGAGAGAGATAGAAGCATCAATGATGAGAAAGAATCATTGATTAGCTGTCTCCTGCCCGCCCCCTACTGGGGATGAAGCTCACAACCTGGGCATGGGCCTGACCTGGAATTGAACTGTGACCTCCTGGTTAATAGTTCCACACTCAACCATTGAGCCACGCTTGCTGGGCCACAAGTGCTTCTTCACTCTGCTTCTAGATATTGCCCCTTGTCTCTCATTCTCTTTATAGCCATTTCTCCAAAGAGTTGTGATGTTCTCTGTTTCCATATTCTTACTTCCCAGTTATTTCTCAGTCACAAGGAGTCTGACTTCTGCCCTCACCTGTCCATCAAATCTGCTCTCCTCTGGGTCCCTAGTGATTCTGTTGTTTCAAACACATGGATATTTGTCTGTACTCACATTTCTTATGCTGGCGGCTGCATTTGACATTGTTGACTAGTCCTTCATGAAAAATGTCCTTCCCTTGCCATCATGAGGCTTCTCCCTCCTGGGTACCTTCTGCCCTCTCCTCTGCATCACCTTTGTGGCTACTGTTTCTTTGTCCATCCTCGTATGTTAGAGTCCCTGAGGCATCTGACCCAGGTCCTCTTTGTTGTTCCTGATTCATCTCAGTCTCTCTGGGCTTCCGTGAGTGTCTCTCTATGCTGCAGGCTCTCTAATGAATATCTAACTTAGAAGCCAATGGTGGCAATTCTGCCCTTAGATGGCATATTGATTGGCCAGCCCCATTGTTTCAACCTTGAATCAAATTTCACTGTTGCTCATCTGAGGAGGCCTTCCCACTAGTCTGGCCACCTTCAACCTGTTTTCATAATAGTAACTTGAGTGACCCTTCTGAAATAAAGCCAATCACACCACTTCTTAAAACCGCAGCTGTCTCTGGGATAAAGTCCATCGCTGGGTCCTCAAGGCTCTTTGTGACCTGGCCCCTTTTCCCACTCCAGCCTCCTGTCTTGCCATTCTCTCCTCTCTCACCTTGGCCCTGGCCCTCTCTGGGCCACTAGAAACTGCTCTCAAAATCCCAACTATTTACTACTCTACATTCTCTGGCTCCTAGTCCTCCCTGGAAATTCCTCCTTTGCCTCTTTCCTGCCTCACTTCCTTCCTCAGCTGGTAAACTCACTGACAGGCCCCACTTTTGATGCCTCTTCCTGGAGGAAGCCATGAGGCGCCCCTGTGTGTGCCGACCATGCACGTACCTGCCCTCTCCCAGCACGTCTCACCCTGACGTGGAGCCCCTTCCTGGTGTCCCTCTTCTGGAGACAAGCTCCCAGGGAGGGGAACCACGTTTGTCTTGTTTCCGCTGTGTGTTCCGGCCTTGGCCGGATGCCACAGGATCAGCTAAAAACTGGAATCTGCTTGGGAAGCTTCTGTGCCAGGAACTTTGTGTGCTAACATATTGCAGTTATTTACAAAATATGTTTATTAAGTAATCGTTTCTTTTCTTATTTCAATTAAGCAAATCATAGAATGGCTAATATAAATTAACTTAATTTGGGCCAAAGAAAGAAAATTGGCAGTTTGGGTTAGTCTTGTAGCCTTCTCTTGGGAAAATGGATGCTCTTCCTTAAGTTTCTTAAAATATAAAGAATAGCTTAAAGGTCTCTTTTACCACCTTTGAGAACTCCTAGGGGCTCTTGACTAGAAACCATCTGGCTCAAAATCCTCAATGTAGAATAATTATAATGGAAAGAGCTAGATTTGTAGTGACATACACATTTTTCAAGTACTTATTCTTTTAGCCACCTTGATATCAATCTTATTTAGCTGAAAAATAGGGCTAATATCTTCTTTGCAAAATTATGCTATAGACTAAATTTAAAAGCTAATCTATAAATGATGTGCCTAGGATAGTGCCTTGAATATAGTCAACTCAATAAAGTATAGGCACTATTATTCTATTTTTTTTTATAAATGATAGAGCAATGTAGAGAAGGTTAGGTGAGTTGCCTAAGAAGCACAGCTTGCCAGTTAGAGAACTTACAAAATAGCATATAGTTTACTAGAGGCCCGGAGCATGAAATTCATGCATGGGGGAGGGAGGTCCCCTCAGCCCAGCCTGCACCCTCTCCAATCCAGGACCCCTCAGGGGATGTCTGACTGCCAGTTTAGGCCCAGTCCCTGGGATTGGGCCTAAACCGGCAGTAGGACATCCCTCTCACAATCTAGGACCGCTGGCTCCTAACTGCCTACTTGCCTGCTGGCCTGGTCACCCCTAACTGCCCACCCCATGCCAGCCTGGTCACCCCTAACTACCACCCCTGCTGGCCTGGTTGCCCCTCACTGCCCCCCCCTGCCGGCCTGGTCGCCCCCAACTACCCTCCCCCCACCACCAGCCTGGTCACCCCCAACTGCCCCCCCCACCAGCCTGGTTGCCCCCAACTGCCCCCCCTGCCGGCCTGGTTTCCCACAACTGCCCCACTCTGCCAGCCTGGTCGCCTCACACAGCCTGCTGTTCAGTTGTTTGGTCGTCCCTCACTAACCCCCCTGCTGGCCTGGTCACCCCACACAGCCTGCTGTTACTGTTACTGTGACAGCGTCCCAGACAATTTGCATATTCCTCTATTATTAGTATAGATTATTCTGAGCCAGGATTTTCCCTGCTTAATCCTACTGCCATTCAGAAAAAGGAGTGCTGACGAAAATAGTGAAGTATATTGATGGTGGAAATTTTGCTTATTTCTTTTTCCTTGGTAGGAATTCCAGTGAGCAGTTAAGGGACTATCAGAAAGCACCAAAAGAAGAGAAACCACAGGGGTCAATTTTCAGAGGCAGTGTGGCAGCCAGGGCTTGAGATGTGTGAGGGCGGATGAACCCTGGGCCTGAGGCCAAGGCACAGAACATGCCACTATCTCTCAGAAGATGTCCCATTCTCATGAGAGCAGTTTTGGCCTAAAGCACCATATAAATGTGCATATCTTAGTAATTTCAGTTATTTTTAGGGAGGGAATATTGTATCTGCTGAGTTTATTTACTTAGACAAACAAAATGGATATCCCTAAACAGTTGAGCCACCAACCCTTTCTCTACACCTATTTAAAAAGGTTCATTTGAAAGAGAAAAGAAACAAAAATAAAGGGGTTCATTTGCATTGGGGCTTGGGTTTTAGTTGTGGTTATTTTGTTCTGAATTTCCTTTTCTACCTGCAGAAGGCAGGTGGAGGGAGGTTGCTAAGCAGACACCTAAGGCAGAGGTGAGGAAGAAGAGGGTGGGGGACAGAGGGTGTAACCCCAACGAGTCCCTGGGCTGTGAGTAAAAGCCAAAGGCACGTTTAGACAATGGCACTTGTGAAAGTTGTGCACAGGCAGTGCTGCTTAGGTGTTTGTTGCAACCAGACTGCACCCAGTTGCATCCAGAGGAATTCTCCCATTTCTGTACAGAACACAGTCACTCACTGTGCTGGGGCCGTACCCAGGAGAGCAGCAGTGCTCTTGTAATTTATCTCACCAGTAGTTCCTGGGAGGGAATGGACTTTAATGAGGAAACAAGAGCAGGACTTGATCCTAAACACATTTGAGAAACACCTAGAAATAATCATTTCTGCTTCTTGGGGTGGGGAAGGGAGAACTGACATCCTGTTGGTGAGAGATAATGAGTCAGCAAAGCTTGGGTATTTGTGTCTATGTAACTCCCATATGCCCACAAGAGAACATTGGGAAGATAAAGTTTGAAATGTAACATTATTTTTTACAAGAGTGGTTTTTATAAACTTCACTTAAAAAAAATATTTTTTTTTGGTATTGATTTCAGAGAAGAAGGGAAAGGGAGAGATAGATAGAAACATCAATGATAGGAGAGAATCATTGATGAGCTGCCTCCTGCACATCCCCCAATGGGGATCGAGCCCTTAACCGTGGCATCAAGCCCTTAGCCTGGGCATGTGCCCTGACAGGGAATTGAACTGTGACTTCCTGGTTCATTGGTCGACATTCAACCACTGAGCCACACCAGCTGGACATAAACTAAACTTTTATGATTGGATCACTGATGGATTAATAATAATGAGAGTTCAAACAGATTCAATCCATCAGAAGTCAACCACAAAAAAAAAAAGTCAGCAATCACATGTACATTATATAGGAAGTTGCTTGTTCCTGGCTGATGTAATGATGAAATTAGCACTTATTGAGTATTGACAAAGTGCCAGGCACTCTTTATTGTTTACAACATTCCTATTATATTGTTTACAGCATTCATATTATACTATCCCCATTTTACAGATGAAAAAACTGAGACACAGAGAAGAGAGAGGAAAATTATCCTAGATCACATGTCCAGAAAGTGGAAAAGCCAGGATGTGAACTTATACTTTCTGGTTTCATAAGTACACTCTTAATTACTACTCCATATAACTTTTTCATAAGTCTCATAAACAAAATGAAAAAAGAAAAATACTTAACAGCATTACATGAAGAAAAATACTCCCACACTAAGATCTGAAAAACAATGATCTCTAACATCAGTTAATTATGATGTTGTTAACTCATAATGTCCTTTTCTTGCTTTTTTTCCTTTAATACATAAACATATATATTAAGACAATGGTACATGATTTAATAGGCACATTGTTGCTTGAAATTGTGTTATTAAATCACTTGAAAAAGTAAACCATATGCATGAAAATGGAGCATTGACATAAACTTCAAAAACTTGCCAACCCATGATCTTTGTCACCATATGAATGAGAGTACTCTTCATTCCAACTAGCCTGACATTAATGGAATTTTTAAGAAGGTAGTATTTATCTGTGCAATTTTGTATATTGTCCTAGCATGAATATGGAATTTAAGAACAGTTAATCTCCAGCTTTTCAGGTCTGTTGCAGTCTTGTCCTTTTTAAAATGAAGTATATATTTCCGTTACCTATTATGAAGAGCCTAAAACTTCTGGTACAGAAGTATGTGTCCCTAAGATATTTGTTTATGGAGGAGTAGGGAAGGTACTAGACATTTCTCATTCTTTTTCGATCTTTGGTCTCTGAATCTCCTAATTTGGGGAGAATTCCCGCCTCTCAGGAGTCTTGGTGGAACAGAAACTAAAGCTAGAAATGGGCTTTGCCAGCTGAGGTGTGGGCATGGGACCATCCCTCCACCAAACAGAGGCTCCTGTGCCAGGATAGCCAATGCCTAAAAAGCGGGGAGATTATTAGGAATCCTCTCTGGGGGCAAAGTGCAAGTTTGACTGAAGTCATTATAGAGGAAATACACTTCAAAGTATCTTACGTCTAGGAAAATACTTAAATGTAGGTCACCTGAGCGTAGTCTGAACAACCCGGAAGGCCACGGATGAAGCTGTGCACATCACTCACGGTCCACTTCTGAATATCCGCATCCAAAGACAGAGTCTCCCCTCTTGTAACCAGTACATGTGCTCCTTTACAATGGAAAGACGATTATGGGGTGGTATAAAATTTCCAGGGGAGAGGAGGACACTAAGAGCACTGTTTTATGTACAGTTACATTAATTTCCTCATATTTTATTACCACAAAGTGAGCCTTTTATAGAGATCTACATGTAAACTCCTTCAAGAATATTACGAGTTATTGAGAGGTGTTTTCTAAAAAGCTTAGCTGACTCTTTTCTGTTCTTCCTCTGAACAGGGATGGAGAACGTCCAGTCCGAGGGCCACATAAGGCCCACGAAATCATTTGGTCTGGCCCTGCCAAGACATTAGCAGTGACTTGGGCGGGCTAGAAAAGTTCGATGGGGGATAACGGGGAACATATGTAATACTTTCAACAGTGAAGATTAGAAAAAAAAAAGTTTGACCAAATATAGCAGGCTAATTTTTAAGTTGATAATTTTGTGTGGCCCTTGAATAATGTTATAAGTATCAAAATGACCTTGGCAGAAAGAAGGTTCCCCACCCCTGCAAGTCTAAAAGCTCTTTAATGACAACAGAGCAGCTTCCCTCAGATTCCAATAGAAATGCCCCGTGGATTTCATTCTGGAGACTAACACCACCATGGCCTATGACATTTTGCGATTTGTCATGCTCTCTAGGCAATGTGGGGATTTAGTCAAAATGGCAAATTCACACCTTGTAAGGAAGCAGTTGATCTGGTGGCTAGATCACGACCCCCTCCCCCTCCAATCCCTGTATTTAAAATATTTTTATCTAAAGAAGTTCTAGAAAACTAGAACTTTCGTGTTTGGAGGGGAGAAGTGCATTTATATTTTTAGGTCAGAAGGTATCATTAACAGTAATGGGCACTGAAAGGTAATGCTTCTGTTTGTCTATTGTTTTACACTTCAATACAGATAGAATTCATACCTTTTAAGCAAGAAGCCCCTCTATTTTG
Organism: Myotis yumanensis; assembly: GCF_028538775.1. NCBI lineage: Eukaryota > Metazoa > Chordata > Mammalia > Chiroptera > Vespertilionidae > Myotis > Myotis yumanensis. The sequence goes on from NW_027223753.1 coordinate 186,839,268, forward strand.
TGTTGAAGAAATTAACAGCAAATTAAATTAAATTTTTGATGAAAAATTCTGGTAAGTTGCCCCATCTTCCTTATACTTGACCACCTAACCTTTGCTGTAAGTTCTTTACATAGCTATATATAGAGAGATTAGTTTTACCGATCTGGCTTCTTGGAACTAAAGTAATAAAATGACTTCAAAAAGAGGTCATTCTAAATGGGATTAAGAAAATAAAGGATAAAAAGAAGCATGATGGTTTTAATTCTCTGTGTAATTACGTAAGGACTTGAGGATCTGTGGTTCATGAGAATCTGCCATTGACCTTGCTCCCTGGATACCCACCTGGCAAAGATGGTTGAGGAACTGGAGGGTAAACCCCATTCTTTTCACCACAGGCTGCAAAAACCTGCTCTGAAACCTCCTCTCTCCCACCATCCCAGGCCTTTGCTTCCATGGGAGCGTCATGAGCTCCCCAGAGTTCTCTGTGGGTGGGCTCCAACTCTCCACAGGTATTGGCAAGAACTGCAGTTGGCTTTTCGTTGACTTCGCTTGACTTCTGGTTGTTGAGAGCTTCCATTTCTGGGTCTTTTGCATATTCATCCTCTTCATAGGGAATCACATGAACCTGGCCTATGGATTTTTCTTCTGCTTGATTTTTGGAACTCTCAATATCACTGTCTAGAACTTTCTGATTCCCCATACCTCTCCTGAGGCGGCGACATTTCTGCCCCCAACCCTCTAGATAGCGTGGACCAGTTGCCACTAGCATGGGGTTTCCATGAAGACTTCTCAGGGAGCGTCTGTGCAAGTGCAGGTCACTGGCAGGGAGCATGCTCCTGCCATGGCAGGTGGCTGGGCCACTGGGGATACTGGAGCCATAGGGGAATGGTACCCTCAGGCCTGCAAATCCTTTGGGATTTATTTTGTCTATTCTCCTCTGCTGGTAAATGGCATGCATTTCCATTTCCATCCTAAAACAAAACAATGTATTTTATACAACCCAAGAAAACCATTAGAAATAGAATTTTATGGTGATGGAAAGAGACTTGACTTTGGGTGGTGAATACACAATACAATATACAGATCATGTATCATATAGAATTGTACACTTGAAACCTATATAATTTTATTATCCAGTGTCACCCCAACAAATTCAAAAAATTTTTAAAGAAATATAATTTTAATGGCCCTCTGCCTTCCCTAGCACCTCTGTTTTTCTTGTGAATCTTCACACTATCTGAAGTTTTTTGCATGGAAACACGAATCCCCCATAAAGCCACCGAGAAGAGAGTTTGGGGTAAGACCTGAGGGTGAAGGGCATGGCTGACTCTCACAATGGTAGTCCAAGGCCAGTCTGTAGAGACTTACTCTAATAGATCTGACAAATTTAACAAGTTGGCCTGTTACATTTATATACATTTCTACTAAAATTAATAATGCAGCACAGGGCAGTTTCTTGCCAGAGATTAATTCTCAAAGGAACTAAAGTTCTGGAAGAAGTTTTTAAAACGTGCCATACAATTTTAGTGGGTCTCAAGAACCACAGTAAGTCAATGCAAGTCTCAACAGTTACAAGTTACTGCAAGTAACAGGGGTTGGGGTGGAGGAGGGTGGGCAGACTTGGTGCTTTGCTTACTTTACTTGGCTTATTGGTCATCACCTGGATCCGTTAGGTTCAGTGGTAAGAAAATTGACCCTTTCCCCACAGCCATACCCTAGTCATCACTATTATAGTTCCTTTCTCCTGGTAGCTATAGCTAAAGGGCACTGCATGGCTGACATGGGGGGCTGCATGGGCTCTGCTGATGTCTGAAATAGGAGTGGCAAGCTTGGCTTCTATCTTTGAGCAGAATTGAAGTCATTTAAGTAAAAAATGCCAGTACGAATTTCAGAGGAATCACTGCCAGGCATTTTAATCATGGGACATTGACAAACTATTATGGTCTGTAAACTTAGGTTCACTATGTGATTTCTAATCTTGCTTTTATCTTTAACCAACCAGTGTGTGTGTGTATATCTATCTATCTACCTAGATAGATAGATAAATAGATAGATAGATAGATACACACACACACACACACACACACACACACACACACACATATGTGTGTTTCTTTTTTGTAATATTCTTGAAATATTTTTCTAGGTAATCATAATTTATCAGAGTGTGTGTGTATATATATCTACATAGAGAGATGTATACATAGATATATACCTATATTCATTCAGAATGTATATAAATATATATACACATATAACAACATACACAAATACAACAATATACAAATATAATAAATGAATGAATGTATATATAAAAGTACATATAACTATATCTATTTACCTATCTAAAACAAATGAATAAACAAACAAGTGAATGAATAGAAAATAAATAAAGCAACACTGTTACATTACCTGGCAGTATGCTGCCTTTGAATCATTTCATTCTTCCTGGCCATTGTTTTTAAGGATTCAGGTGGTAAAATGCCCCAACCTTAAGAAAGAAAATCAACATCCCACTCCACAAACAAATTAATAACATCCATTTTAAAATAATAAAATGAAGTATAATGATTAAAATAGTATTTGCAAAACCACTAGTTGAGCACAATGTTGGAAACAGTAACATTGCTAGTCAGCATCTTAGAGTCATGTTGGTGAGGGCATCATGATAACACTAGATACTTTTTTTTCTTTAAGGTTGGTCCATGATTGGTGACATTTCCTGCCATCAGAAGGAAAGATATAAAATAAGCTGTGGATCTCTTGATCTCTTGCTTTCAAAGTAAAAATTGATAGCTTTCCCCCCGCGCCCCCTTTGGTACAAAAGGAATTAGTTGACCTTTAAAAAAATGTAACTAAGTGCTTCTTGATGCACTGAAATCCCTGAAAATAAATGCATGAGTTAAGAGGATGAAATATATAGTTCTCTATCTGGACATTTTGGTGCATCTGAGGAAAATACTTTTTCCTAAACAATTTCAATGGAGGGGGGTAGCAACTGTATTCTTTGTGTCAACCTACTAAAATGTCTGGAAATAATGACAGCATAATCAGAATTCAAGGCTCTATTCTTGACTAGTAACATAACACTATATTGATTTTTTCTTTATCTGCACTCCTAATGCACCTAGCATCTATACTTGTGTTTCTCAAACCATCTATGGTGAGATAATTTTTTCCTTTTTAAATTTTCAATCCATCATGGACCAATCCTTTTAAAAAATACAATAAAATGATGTTTTAGAAAATGGAAATAAAGATAAGAACAAATACAAGCAAAAATGTTTTAAATCATTAGATTAATAGACATAAAATTACCCTTCAAATTGCCATGAAAGTTTCTAAGCCCTTACTCTCTATTTATACATTTATTTGTACCAACACTTCACAAACTAGCACAGATCCACAGAGTACATTCTAATAATAATAAATACACAAATTGCATTTATTATACATAGCTTTGTTCAACTATATTTTTACTTGTGTAAATCTGTTCTCCCCAAAAGGAGGATAAGTATCTCCTTATACTTGCTCAGTATTGAGCTGGTAGAGCTCATTCAACGATTAATAACAACCTATCTTGAGATAAAGCACACTATATCTTTTTTGAGGTTCTTGTCATTTTTAAAAATCAGAGGTTAGATGAGGTGATCTCGAAAAGTCCCTCTCACTCTAAAGCTCTATATTTTTATAGTTGAGTGGCTTCAAGATATTCTCCATTAGCTGGCTGACATGCATGAGAGTGCCCAGCTCGTGGTGTACTGCCCAAGGATGCAGAGAAAGTCTGTGTGAGAAGTCCATAGTAGAGAGCACAATTCTTTTTTAAAAAAAATATATTTTATTGATTTTTTACAGAGAGGAAGGGAGAGGGATAGAGAGTTAGAAACATCGATGAGAGAGAAACATCGATCAGCTGCCTCCTGCACACCTCTTACTGGGGATGTGCCGGCAACCAAGGTACATGCCCTTAACCGGGACCGAACCTGGGACCCTTCAGTCCGCAGGCCGACGCTCTATCCACTGAGCCATACTGGTCAGGGCAGAGAGCACAATTCTAATGACCTACATTTTAGGACCTTTTGAAATCTAGACTCATCAAACCTATTCCAAGTTTATTTCTTTTTCCCAAATAAGTGACCTCAAACTTAGTGCTAGTCTAGCTGCAATAAGTCACTCCCTATCTAACATCCCTATTTTTGAAATAGATCCCTGTCTTAATTTCTATTTTGCTAACTGACTTAGAAGCTCAGTTTCTATAGGACTGAGGGCCTACCTTGCCTGTGCTTATTTTCCCAAACATCAGCCTTGAGGTGGGGACCTGACCTATGGCCTTGGGACAGGCGATCAACCTGCCTGTTTGTATCCAAATATTGGCAGTTTCTGAATTCTTCATCTCTAAGAAGGACACTCTGAGTCTGTGGTCTATTTATCTGTTGCCTGTAGCCATGGCTTTACTATTTATTGGGTTCTTGCTGTCAGAAGGGGCTTGCATCCAGAGTCAGCTGTCTTATTTGGTCCTTGGGTCACTCCAGTGTGGGTGTCTAGTTTCATATCTGGTCCTTGTTCAGACACCCAGTCTCACTGCAGTGGACCCATGTATTGTGGTAGCTCAGATCCAGGCAGGCCAGTGTTTTCACTGGCCCTGATAGCAATCGTATTTCTTTTCTGGGTTGGGATTTTTACTCCATTGTATCTATTGAGACTTGTTGGAGTTGGGAAGCAGGGACAACCAGAAACTGGCAAATATAGTTTTGGGGAGATAAGATGCATCAGTTTGATCTTCAATATGGTGAGGAAATTCTCACCTCCTAGTCTTTCTTGACCCTACCAATCATGTTTTCACTGCTACCACGCTACTAAAATAGCTCTTATCAAGATAACCAATGACCTCCACATAGCCAAATCTATTCATATAGTCTTAAGTTTTCCTCTACTTGATCTATGAGTGGCATACTTGAGACAGTTGCTCAATTTCTCCTTAAAAAATTTATTCCTTTGTCTTCCAGACTTCTATACTCTCCTGGGTTTCTTCCAACTCACTGCTTGCTCCTTCTATCTCTCTCTTGCTTGTTCCTCCACAGCTTCTCAACCCTCTTGGTATGTCCTAGGGATCATTCTTTTAATGTCTATCCACATTCACATTTGGATGATGATCTAACCTACACTTAGGTATGCTGATAACTTCCAAAGTTATGTTGCAGTGTCTCCAGAAGTCCTCCCTGGACTCCAGCTGCCTTCCTGACACCTCTCATTGATGATCTATTAGGGATTTCAATTGTAATATGAACAAAACTGAGCCTATGATATCTCTTCTGCCCCAAGAACTCTTCCTCTCACAGTATTCCTCAAATCAGTATATAACAACATCACCTTTCTAATTACTCAGACTAAAATTATGTATGTCACTCCTCTCACCTCTCATATCTAAACTGTGAGAAAATCCTGCTGTTTACCTTCAAAATAATTACAGAATCCAACCACTATTACTATTCCTACTGTCACCACCTAGGGCCAATCCATCATAATCTTTCAACTATTCTAATAACCCATTTACTCCCATCAATTTATTCCCAGAACTTTGTCCTGTTAAATTTGACTCCAAACAGCAGCCGAGTGATCCTGGTAAAATGTAAGTCAGACCATGTAACAACCTTGTTCAAACTCATCAAAAGTTACCCGCTCTTACTCAGAATAAAAGGCAAGTCCTCACTATGGCCTATTAGGCCACATATAAACTTCCCTAAGCCCCTTTAATTCTCAGATCTCATCTCCTCAGGTCCTCATCAGTTTCTTATATGTAAGACAGATAGTAATATTGCAGATTTTCATGTTATTCATCAGTAAATTGATAGTTGGAAAAGTGAAGCAACTTCCACTTGGTCACCCAGTGGTGGAACCATAATTTAAATATAAGTAGTAACTGCAGAAACTACAAGTATAAGTGCTACACCCTGTAGCCTCCAGTTCACAGCGGCTCCATAGATGAGAGCCATCGATTGCTCATACCTGAGTAGACACGATTGGACATCATGTTCGGCATATTTGCATTTGGTTGAACAGAGGATCCAAATTGGTATGGAACATAAAATTGTCTTGGGTCATTTGGAGCCACAGTGGGAGGCAATACATCTCTAGGAAAAAAAATATGAAATAGATAAAAATGAGGATGTAACTGTACAAAATTTCCATTTCAGAAGCAATGAAATTTTGTTTTATTGCCATATTGGATTCTATCATCTCTTCCCAAAATGAAGTACAGAAGTCCTGCACTCTCTATTGGTTTAAGTAGAAATAGGGTAAGGAAGATTGGAGGAAGGACTCTACTAAGGAAGAATTGACCCAACTGACAATAACAGAAAAAATAGGAAAGACAAGTTTTAGGGATGTCTGAAAGAAAAGATCTGACTTTCCATGACCAACATAGTATTCCTTTTTTAAAAAAAATGTTTAACAATCTCTGAACTTTTTATTGGCCTTCTCCCCCCGCGCCTCCCCCCTCCGCCAAGGAGTTCCCTGCTTCTGCTGCCTTGACACCTCAAAACTTTGGTGTTATTGACCTCAGACACCACTTTGCCACCCACAATCCTGTGGGTTATGGTCTTTTGGATGGATTGTGTGGAGTTGCTGTTGGCCAGGGTGTTATCAGGATCAAAGTCCTTCCCTTCTTCCAACAAGAGGGTGGTAGATGGCTATCTCAGCTTCCAGCTTGACCTTGATGTACAGCAGGGTCTTGTAATTCTAGCGCTGAGCTGCCCCCCTGTCCTGGTATGGGCCAGCTCTGACTCCAGCTGCAGCAGAATCCTACTGAGCTTGGCATACATTTGCATGGCATAGCATGTCTCTACTTCCCTCAGGCTGTTCTCTGAGGTGGCCTTCAAATTTCTCATAGAGTCCAAGGACTGGGTTGTATGTGTCAGCTCCATGAGTGTCATCTCAGGAACTCCTATCTCAGTGGTCTGCAAGGTGACCACTGTGGTGCTCTCTTCAATCTGCTGGGACCAGTACTTGTCCAGATCTCTCAGTTCTTCTGAGCCATCTGGTCATAGTGGGTCCAGATGTCCACCATGATCTACTGAGGTCCTGAGATATGGGAGAATCAAACTCCACAGTCAACCCAGAGTTGATAATCTGGTTTCATAGACCATTTGCTTCCTCCCAGTGTTCCTTCTTCAAAAAGAACAGCTATTCCTTGAGAGTCTCGATCTCTGTCTTGTCTCCAGCTGCAGCCAAGTGATAATGATATTATCACTGACCTTTCGAAGCCCATTGATGTCATTCTCCACAGACTGGTATATGGCCAGCTCTGTCTCATACTTGACTCTGAAGTCATCAGCAGCAAGACTGGCATTGTCAATCTGCAGAAAAATGTGGGCATTGTCCACAGAAATTGCAAAGATCTGAGCCCTCATGGCTTAGATAGTCTCTAACCCAGGGTCCCTTCTTCTCCAAATGTTCCTGGATTTTGCTTTCTAGCCTCCAATTATCAACTTCTGGGATCCTCATCCTTTCCAGGTAGGAGGCCAGGTGGTCATTCAGGCATTGCACAGTCTCCTTCTTGCTCTAGATGCTCCCTATTCCCACCATGTCCCTGACCCCCAGCTACCCTGGACCCCCAGTTACCCTGCATGCTCATGGAGAGAGACACAGAGATCCAGGAGCCCAAGCGTCCAGGGCCTGCATAGATGTCGGCCATGCTGCTGGCCAGCCTGGCTGGTGGTTGGATGATTTCGTGGAGCCCAGGGTCCAGTAGTTTGTGGAGAAGCTTGAATGGGTGCTGAGCTAATGTTGTCTGGGAGGACGATGAGAGGCCATGTCTTGGGTTTGAGCCACCCCAACATACTGTTCTGACCACAACATTCTTTTCTCATTTACTGGAGATATTTGACTTGGGTTCTGACATCTGGAATCAAAGTTTGATTTCCTGGGTAAATAATTTAATTATTTTGCCAAACTTCAGTGCTCTTTGAAGTCAAATGTATTGTTCCTGCTTCATGAACAGGAATAAATAATAGATGTTTACTCTCTCCTCAGAATGTCAAAATATTCTAAAGAAGGTAAAATAAGAAACTGCCAAAGTGTGCTACATAAATATTGATACTGTCACTTTTATTGAACAGAAAGATTTGTTCTATCACAGGAAATCCAGGGTATCCAATTATTATGAACTAAATTGTGTCCCCTAAATCCATATGCTGAGGTCCTACTCCACAATGTGACTGTATTTAGAGACAAGGCTTTTAATGGGGTAATTAAAGTTTAAATGAGGGCAAAAGTGTGGAGCCCTAATCTAACAGGACTGCTGTCCTTATAAGAAGAGAAAGAGATACCAGGAGTCCACAAGTACAGAGAAAAATGCCATGTGAGGGCATAGCAAGAAGGCAGCTGTCTGCAGGCCAAAGGAGAGAGGTCTCACCACAAATCAACCCTGTCGCCACCTTGATCTAGGGCGTTCAGCTTCTAGAACTGGGAGAAATAGATTTCTGTTGTTGAAACCACCTAGTCTGCGATATTTTGTTATGGCAGCTCTCATAGACTCTACCAATGTTCGTACCTGCACAGTGCTTGTCGCATGGTAAAAGTGCTTGTTAGCTCTTTGCTGAATGTGTCAAGCAGGCCTCAAAGGGGAAATGATGGGAAGTGTGTTGAAGGTACAGTCAGCAGAGTATCTTGACATGAATTATTGCACCACTGTTCACTGAAGTAACATTAGACCATAAAACAACACTGAGGTTAAAATCATCCAAAAACTTAAGGATTGCCAGAGGCTAAGACCAACAGTAGTTAACATATTATTGCGGTATTCATCAGGGCTGAAAATCAGCATAATATTGCCCTGCTGTTGGCCAAATGGCTCACGCCATCCCCTAACCTGATAATCCTTTTACTGTTTACCAAACTTTACCTTTGATATGCCTGTATGCATTCCTAAAGGGCAAATGTGTATTCAAGTGAATAAAAGCAAACGGGAAGAGAAGTCAGGGAGCCTCTCCATTAGAGAAAGGTTTCCGCTTGGCCCCCCATGCCTTCTAAATTCATATTTCTTGTCTAGTGCATTCGTTTGTGCGCAGCCCCTTCTCTAGATCCTGAATCCTCGCTGCAAAAGGTTGTGGCAAATGATTATCCATGTTCTCCTTTGACCATAATATTATGTTGGAAATAAATACCTATCCACAGGCAGAGGTTCAAATGGTGAGGGAAACAGTGGGATCCTTTGCTGCCCTGATGCTGTCAATAAAGGGTTCATGGCCATCGTGGGATTTATCATCAATATCTCTCGCCACTGATGGAATTCTAAAAAGAACCAGATAGATACGTTAATAAATAACTCTACTTTTTGAGAACTATTTGAATTCTTCTTAACACAATGAACACCTTTTGTATTTTCCCAACACTTGGGAAAACTAGAAGCACCAAGCTTTCAGTTACACAAAAACCCTTCCATTGTCAGCACCCAGATACAACTGCAGAACTTAGTGTTTTATCCATGTGCCCTTGAAACTTGTTGCAGCGTCCACAGGTAATAGAACAGCACATTACAGGCAATAACAAAATTAAACCAGCCCTGCAAGATTCCAGAAATACCAACTTCCACTCTTACAGCTTAATTTGATTTGTGTGTTTCCAGAGGTAAAAATGCATATACTCTCTCTTATGTTCAATCTTTGGAAAAATATTCCTAGTAGTTGATAAGATTAAAACAAAAAAGAAGGGGGAAATCTCCTTAATGGCTAACAATATGTCTAATTAGAAAGGATACAGGCTGAAAGCATGAGCCTGTATTTAATTAATATAAGTGACCAAGTTATATTCAAACATATAGAAGCACAAGGATTCATAACTTTCTCTTCAGAGCATAGTGATCAGAAAAAGAGACCCTTGTTAAGGGGATAATATTTTGCCTTACATTTTCTTGTTAATTATTAATGTCCTTTGGATCATTTTAAATTTTAAACAAGTATGGGTCAAACAGGTTATTTTAGCTTCTCCTGCATCTTCAGTTGTACTCAAAATCTATATACAGTGGGGCCTTGACTTATGAGTGTCCCGACTAACGAGTTTTTTGAGATACTAGCTGTCTCTCTGCCGATTTTTTGCATTGAGTTGATAGAGTAATTTGAGTTAACGAGCTCCTTAACGAGCTCGGTCTCGGAACGAATTAAACTCGTAAGTCAAGGCCCCACTGTATATATAAAAAGAGGTAATATGCAAATTAGGCCAGGATGCCCATAATGGGTCACGACCTGACAGGAGGAGGTTGTGTGCAGGTGAGGCCCGGAGCAGAGATGGAGACAGACACAGGGGGGCCTGCGCAAGCTGGTGCAGTGCTGTGGCAGCCCAGAGCAGACACAGGCAGGGGGGGCCTGAGGCAGAAGTCAGGCGCGGGTCCCAGACGCCTGTAGTGTGGATCAGGCCTGACTCCCGCGGCAGCCTGCAGGGTGCCTACTCACACAACTTAAATTGTGCTAGGCCTCTAGTAAACAAATCAACAAACCAACCAAGAGACCTACAACTATATTTGAAAAAAAAAAAAAAAAGGAAATTAGGAAGAAAAATTCTGCTTTTCAAAGTAGTGATCTTTCATTCTTTCTTCCTTTCTTGTGTGTACATTTGACTTAAATTTTAAATAGTTAATACAATCATAAGATTCAATAACTAAAAATATACAGTATTTAAATAAGCAATAACTTCTTTAGCTTCTTTATCAGACAAACCTACTGACAAAATTGTAAATTCAAGTCCATGGGTCACTTAACATTTGCTTTCACCATATATCTATAAATGTTTTAATGTTTTTGTGTTGATTTATTTTCACTGTATTTCTGTTAGGATTCGAGTAAAAAATATCTACTAGGTGCCTGCCAGCCATGGTGAGAATGCCAACAAAGAATGTGGGCTGGGCATATGTCAGACACGGCTTGCGGTTCTGGCAGGGACGCTGCCCTGTGGCTTGGAATCGCAGGCCCTCCACATGAAACTGTGTGCACAGTCCAGCACACAACAGAATGACGTGGGATACAACCTGGTGGTTCATTTAGAAACATCATGAACTTTTATTTCTGTCACAAGTTGTCTTTTGAAGAAGTTTGAATTTACCAATGAATGAGAAAGAATCTTTGAAATTATAAAATGTAGTGCTCATCTTGCATTTTATGGGATGCTTGAGACAAATCAGGAGGAAGGGGAAGGGAGACAGGGAGCGGTGCAGAATTCCTCAGGAGCAAGGATTCCTAGAGGTTGACCGCCCCTCTTCCTCACACATGCTAACTTAGGGAAATGCCATGGAGATTAGCCACCACAAGTAGATGAGACTGTTTTATTTGGGATTCCCCTTAAGCAGGCTTGGAGACAAGAGATTGAGTGCAGGTAGTTATTTGAGAGGTGATCCCAAGAAGCCCACATAAGGGAGAGGGAAAGTGAAATGAGGAAGGGAAAAGCCAATAAAGGGTGAGTTCTGTGTGAGTTACTACTGTGGGCAACTGGTGCTCAATCCTGCCGGGGACCTTCTAAGAATCCGTGTCATATACACCTCAGAAATGAACCAGTGAAAGACAAAGAGTTGGCTATTTACCCAGCAATTCCTGTCAGCACACTTCTCCCTCACATCTGGGTTATGCCTGACCTTGATCCAGCAAAGTCCGATGGTGCAAAGGAAAGCCTTCAGGCTGAGAAGCTGAGCAATGCAGGTGCTCAAGATGGAAAATGACCTCCATGGTTGCAGGTGAACTCAGAAGAGAACCAAGGGGATGTAGGATAGGACAGCATCAGTGTCTAGTGCAGTTGAGACAAAGTGGTTACCTTCTAGTGTCATTCCACCAGATAACCGGCACAGATACCTTCCTTCTGGACTGCCAGGTTCGCCGGCCACAGGCATATTTCTACGAGGCTCTGCAGGGTCCATTGTCTGCAACAACACAGCAGGATTTTTCCCCACTGTTAGTCACATGTTCAATGAAGTAAGTGGAGAGCACAGGCTATCAGGCTAATGGAGATAAAGAAACCAGGCACCAGAGACAAGTCTCACCTAATTTAAATATAATTTAAAGCCCTTCTTGACACCATATTTTTCTGGGTTCTATGGTTCGTGGGTCTGGCTTTTTCTCTTCATGCAATGCCAAGGGAAATGAATGTAATCTATAAAATGTTGCTACACTTTTGATATGGTAGTTTATTATTTTTTAATCAATCCAATCCAGCAAGTTTTTACTTAAAATGTAATTTCTTTCCAATTTATTGGGAAATATCCCCATATCATGGAGGTCTCTGGAGAGGACAATGAGTCACTGGCACCTGCCACATCTCAGTGTTATGATTCTGGGCTCCACTTGGCTCTCCTAGTTTCTTTGGTGAGGGAGTGTTTCTTTACTTACCGCTATCATGTCTATTGCTGCCCAAATTTTCTTTAAAAAGCAGCAACATTGCCTGGTATTACAGACTGAATGTTTATGTCCCCCTTCCTCTCCCCAAATTCCTATATTGTAACCTAATCCCCAATGTGATGGTGTTGGAGGTGGTGTCTTTTGGGGGTGATTAGGTCATGAAGGTAGAGCCCTCATGAATGAGATTAGTACCCTTAGAAATGAGGTCGCAGAGATCTCCCTGACCCCTCTGCCACATGAGGACACAACAGGAAGATGCCCGTCTGTGAACCAGGAAGAAGGTCCTCACCAGACACTGAATCTGCTGGCACCTTCACCTTGGACTTCCTGCCTCCGGGGATTTTCTGTGTTTATAAGCCACCCAGACTATAGTATTCTGTCACAGCAGCCTGAATGGACTAAGATGCCTTGTTTTTTTTCAGGTTATGCCTGTTTTCTTTTGTTTTCCAAAATTATACATATATCTATATATATAAAAGGCTAAGTGACCGTCTGACCATCCGACTGGTAGCTATGAAGTGCAATGATCACCAGGGGGCAGACACTCAACGCAGGAGATGCCGAGCTGCGGTGACTTGGCAGCTGCGATTCTTGGGTGATGCATCCCAGAACCAGAGAGAAGAGAGCCTGATTCGGGGTGCATCACCCGAGAACCACCTTCTTGCAATCTGGGACCCCTTAGGGGATATCGGAGAGCCAGTTTTGGCCTGATCTCCCCAGGCCAGGCCAAGGGACCCCACCTGCCGGAGGGAACCAGCTCACTCCACAGATGCCCTTCCCTGGCACCAACCCAGGTGTGGCTGGCTGGAGAGGGACTGAGGGAGGTTGGCTCCAGGGCAGGCCCATCTCGCCCAGTTCCACCCCACCAGCCACCTTCTAATTAATTTCCTTTCAATGTGCATGAATCTGTGCACCGGGGCACTAGTATATATATATAAATAATAACTTTATATTTATATTTTTAGGTTCATAACAAAATTGAGTAGACAGCACAGAGAATTTGCCATATACCTCTCCCCCACCAATTTATAGCCTTCCCCGGAGTGGAACATTTGTTACAATTGATGAATCTACATCGGCACATCACACCACCCAAAGTCCACAGTTTACCTTAGAATTCATGCTTAGTGCTGTACATTCTATGGGTTTTGACAAGTGTATAATGACATGTATTCACCAAAATACAGAATAGTTTCACTCCCCTGGACCAAATTATATTTTAAAGCAAATACTATCAGGACATTTCCAAGGAAATATTCTGGGATTGGCCAGATCTTTCCTTTCATCAGCCAGGTAGATACGTGAAGCTCCAAATCTAAGTTTCTGCACATACACCATTTTGGAGATACTGCGTCATGATTCTTTAAATACTAATTTTCACGTTTTCTGGGTATTCTCTTTATAAAGAGACACACACACGTAGACAAATTGTGAACCAAGGTCACTTTGCTATGGCAGATGAAATGCTCTTGATTCAAAATGCAGACTGGGATATCCGTTTTAAATGCGGGGCGTGTCTGGTAATCCCCAATGCAGGAGTGCCCTGTGCTTAGGTCTGCATTTGGCTGGATTCCTCTGACCCAGAGCTCTAATCTGGGATGCCCAGCACTTTAGGAGGATGAGGACTCCTTAATCTCTGTCTTCAGACTCTTAACCTCAACAAACTCCTTCAGGCAGCATAAAGGCGACTTAGCTAGTGCTAATTCTGTCTCAACTGATTAGGGCAGTAGTAGTAAGACATGAACTTCATGAACTGAAGGCCTTGCCAAGTCAGCAGATACTTACTGTAAGCTTGCATGGCTCACAGTAGCCAGCTGCAAATCTAATTCTATTTCATTTTCTCACTGAAACAGAATGAAATGACTATTCATTAAAGCCAGTGCAATTTGAGTTTGGCCAAGTCTGATTTTGAGCAATTATATAGAAAATATTTGTTGCATGTATGATGCTTGAATTCTAGGATGTATTCATTCTAAATAAGTACATTTTAAAATAACTGCTGTATTTGGTAAGTTTTTACATTAAAAAGGAAGATTAGGAAGATCAAGTGTTTCTACAATTCTTGAAAAAAAAACATAAATTCTTAAATTAAAATTAGAAGGAGATATCCTTAGAGGTCTTTTGTTTAAGGTATAAAACAATTTTCACATAGTCCTAAGTGTCCTATATTAATGTGAGTTCTGAAAAGCATGTTAATGCTAAAGCATATTTCACACTTCTTTAAGTATATTTTGGTTTTTAAAAATAATGCATGGGAAATCATTTTTAAAACTAGGAAGGCCAAAAGAGCTGCCCCAAAGCATTTCATTATCAAACCAAATTTGTGCATGGGTGGGGACTGGCTGGCCCACCCCAATGGAGGCCCATTGGGCCAGGCCAGCGGGGGGTGGAGGGTTGGCTGGCTGGCCCTGCTCCTGATTGGGGTGTTGGGGGCCAGGGCGGGGGGGGGGGGTGGCTGATTGGGGCCCGGATCAGGCTGGTTGGCTGTTGCAGTGCGTGTCATAGCCACTGGTTGTTCTGGTCTTTCTGCCATTCCAGTCGTTGGGCTTTTATATATATAGACTAGGGGCCCGGTGCACAAAAATTTGTGCACTGGGGAGGGGGTTCCCTCAGCCCAGCTTGCCCCCTATCACATACTGGGAGCACTAGGGGATGTCCTACTACCTGCTCCCTGCTCCCCTTGGGGAGTGGGCCAAAGCCACAATCTGGTCTCCCTTTGTGGGAGTCGACCGGGCTGATCAGGGGAAGGCACCAGCCCCATCACCGCACTGTTGCAGCCACTGCCAGTCACCGCAGCCACCAAGGTGTTTTCATCAACACGGACTCCAGTCCCTTTACCATGAAAAAATGACAACTTTCTTTAGGCATTTTCAAGAAGTGTCTTTCATAGGATATGACATTTCTTTCTTTCTTTATCCTCACCTGGGGATATGTTTCCATTGATTTTTAGAGAATGTGTAAGAGAAAGGGAAAGACAGAGAGAAACATCAAAGTGAGAGGAACACTTTGATTGGTTGCCTCCTGCATGAGCCCTGACCTGGGCCGGAGCCAGGGAGGAACCTGCAACCTAGGTACATGCCCTTGGTCAGAATTGAACCCAGAATCTGCGTTGGGCAGGCCGAGGCATTATCCACTGAGCCAAACTGGCTAGGACAGGATATGACATTTATTAACCCTCCAGCAGCAGACCTTCATTTTTTTCTCCAGGAGTGTGGTAAAAAAAACCCTAGATCACTTTTTGGACTCATATTACCCAAGTTACTAAGAATATTACCAGTGGCATACAGGGAGCTTAACCAATCAGCAGTAAGAAAAGGTGTTTCCTCTGTAGTTCACACCAATTGCTGGTTTGGCCCCTGCCCAGGCCTAACGCCTCTGGCGAGTCATTAGCCCTGGGCCAGGGCACCCTCAGCTCCAAGCCACCGTGGCCATCAAGGATCGTTGGCTGGCTGCGCCCCGGTTCGGGCCGCCACCACCATCAAGGATTACTGGCTGGCTCCTCCCCAGCCCAAGCCTAAAGCCTCTGGCTGAGGCTTTAGGCTTGGGCTAGGGCACCCCCAGCTCCCCTCCGCCGCTGCCATCTATGATCGCTGGCTGGCTCCACCCCAGTTCCCCCGCCATCGCTGCCATCAACCATCGCTGGCTCAAGGATCGCTGGCTGGCTCCTCCCTTACCCAGGCCTAAAGCCTCAGTCTGTGGCTTAGAGCCGACATATGCAAATTAGCCACCATCTTGGCTGACAGTTAATTTGCATATACTCACTGATTAGCCAATGAAAAGGGTAGCGGTTGTATGCTAATTACCATGTTTCTCTTTTATTAGTGTAGATACTTCTAACAGAAAAATTAGCTGTAATAAAAGACATCATGCTATTTTCTCATAGCTATAGTTAGAAGTGTGAAAAACCTATTTTTATATCCAATACAAGAAAAGTTTTAGAATGGTTATATAAAATATTGTGTTAAATACAATAAACTACCAATTATTGTAACAATATTCAAAATACATTTGTTAATTGAAATAAAGTTGAAGGTAAGACTAGATGAATAAATTGGCATAAAATATTTGATTGTTCTAATTCTAGAATCACATAGTTCTTGAGAAGATTACAGGGGAATTCTAAAATTATCCAAGCACTCATTTCTTTTTTTTTTTTTTTTAAATATATTTTTTATTGATTTTTTGCAGAGAGAAAGGGAGAGAGATAGAGAGTCAGAAACATCGATGAGAGAGAAACACCGATCAGCTGCCTCCTGCACAATCCCCACTGGGGATGTGCCCGCAACCCAGGTACATGCCCCTGACCGGAATCGAACCCGGGACCCTTCAGTCCGCAGGCCGACGCTCTATCCACTAAGCCAAACCGGTTTCGGCCAAGCACTCATTTCAAGTGGAAGAAATAGTTTAAAATATCTCCATTTTATTAAAAAATTAATAAAATGTATTAAATAAATAAATAAATAAATAAAATATCTCCATCCCAAATGTGCATCACAGTAATTTATAATAGGACAATGATATTGCTCCTTAAAATCTGAGTGACTGCTATCACCTTCAGCTCCCGTCCCACATCTTCCACAAGGCTTCTGCCCATTCCCGGGGATTTCATCCCTGTGGGCACTCTGTCTAAACATTTTTGCTCTTGTGGGGCTCCCAGTCTTACCCCATGCCTCACTGACTCAGAATACAGTCCATTTCTCTCAATATCCACATAAAACCACTCTCAGTGTGTAGCCAACTTTACTGAGGTTTTGACCAATTGGAGTGGGGGTGTGCGTCAAAAACAACTTAAAATTGAACATGACTTTTCCATTCCTCTCGGTCATTTTGACAAGTCAGGCTCTAGTTTCTTGTTCGTTTCCTTGACCTTCTTTCAGCTGGTACCCCAACAACTCCAAACCAATTCTCCCCATTTTGTTTTTCAGAGGCCTCTCCAGACCCTCTCCCAGACTCTGCTCTGAGCCTCTACTCAATGAGCCCTCTACTCTGGGTCACTACTTACTCCCTTCCTTCCCATCTTTACCAAAGATAGGAAATTTAGAGAGTTCTTTTCTACTGGTTTGAATTAAGCCATTAACATCCCATTTATGAAGGCAGCTAGACTTAATTTTGGTTTTAAATAACAATAAGCACCTTTTCTGCTATTCTAGCACAGTATAAACAAAAATGAGTTATCACTGTAGTGTACTGCCAGCAAAGACTTAATACAGAAGCATTTGGCAGTGACCGTAAAATATATTTCACTTTTACTAGAGGCATGTGCTTTAGCACTTTCTAAACATAGCTCCTCACAGTGAATATACCCTGGAAGTGTTGGTGAAGGCAAATGGTATGTGCATGGTTCCCTCACCACTTATTTCTTTTCATTCTGGAAGCTCATTGTCATTAGATCCATCCACACCTTCTTAAAATGTAAAGTCCTAGGCACATTTGCAGATATTGTGCCACAAGGGATAAACCTTTGACATCATTAAGCAAGTAGAAATTATGTAATCCCTTTTCTACTTGAATTTAACATACGTTATGTGCTATTACAATTTGTATAAATTATGTTCCCTTCCTTCAAAAGATTGTGAACCACAATCTAA
Source organism: Myotis yumanensis (assembly GCF_028538775.1). Classification (NCBI taxonomy): domain Eukaryota; kingdom Metazoa; phylum Chordata; class Mammalia; order Chiroptera; family Vespertilionidae; genus Myotis; species Myotis yumanensis. The sequence goes on from NW_027223753.1 coordinate 186,857,212, forward strand.
TATATACAAATTCGTACATAGACTAAAGAAATTCTAGCAGTACTCATATAGTTGAACTGAATTTCAGGTATTTTAGATAGTTGCAGAGAATGAGTTAAGAAATAGTAACATAAAAGATATTATTTTCATGATTATAACTGCTTATTCCTCAATGGGTTTTTTCCCCCCTGAAATTATCTACTTTGACACTTCATGGCCCATATATTATGACAATTTTTGGAATATGGTTACCTGCAGTAATGGGAGGGAAGCCATTAAAATAATAATGTACAGTAAATATGTAGCAGTAACACACAGAGGCAGGTACTTGATATATTTGAAGATGACAAAACACTTAAATTTATATATAACTTTAAACTGGCTTTATCTTTTAAAACTTCCTTTTGCCTTCACTTAAAAAAAATTAAGGCAAGGTAGTATTTAGTTCTTTACTTGGCAGGAGCAGTATATTACCTTTACTTGTTAGTAGCTTCAGCCAAATAAGAACTTATTAGCTACCATACTGCTGGTATCAGAGCCAATAACATTTATAGATAAAACTTTATATAAATTTGTGTTTCTGAAGTGTACTGTGTTTTATTTTTTATATATATATATATATATATATATATATATATATATACATATATATTTCTTGTACCTACCAGTGGTTATGGGAGGAATGCTGTTGATGATACTTATACAAGATTATTTTCTTACTTCTCCATTTTTCATTAGCCTCCTATAGAATTATATTCCTTTTAAGATCAAATTGTCCTTTTACTTTACAGATGCAAACATTTTTGGTAAAAGCGACTAGCCTCGGTCTGGACTAACCAGTGTGTAGATTTGTGTACTCACATCCTCTGGGAAGACGTCTTGGTGTTGACATTGCTCATGGAAAATCCATCGGAAGACTTTCTGCCTTTCAATTGCAGACGCTTCTCTGCCTGCAGGTTGAAAAGCACATCTGACCACTGCAGCAGACACAGTCTCCGTTACTTCCCCGGCCTTAAATACGAACTCAGCTAAGGTGATTAGTCCTATTTCACAACAGATATGGTGCCCTCCGGTGTCCTCGGCAGCCTGGAGAAAAGATGCTAAGCCCCAGGAAAGTGCACTACAGGGAACATAAACCTGCCTCAGGGTTTAGCCTTCAGTGTAATCCTTCTTTAGCCTCTGAGGTGCTTTGTGGGCATTCACTTACTGCCGTCCTTCAACACAAAGGGAAAATACTATGCAAATGAATAATAAGCTTTTCTTTGATGGAAATACAGCCTATTTCATATTCCCAACAGGTGTTAGTGGAAAAGTTCCTTTTGCAAGTAGGACAAAAAACAAAGCTGCCTTCCACGGAGCTGCAAAATTAAACAAAAGGTGGCAGACTATTTAAGAATCTTCTCGCATTGACAAGTGTAGTTTACTTCTCACAGACAGTGAGAAAACCCTTCAGAGTCTCTGGGAGAGCTACAACCTACACAAAAGAGAAAACATGGAACTTTGAAAATTCGACTTTTTAAAAAAATATATATTTTATTGATTTTTTACAGAGAGGAAGGGAGAGGGATAGAGAGTTAGAAACATCAATGAGAGAGAAACATCAATCAGCTGCCTCCTGCACACCTCCCACTGGGAATGTGCCCGCGACCAAGGTGCGTGCCCTTGACCGGAATTGAACCTGGGACCTTTCAATACGCAGGCCGACGCTCTATCCACTGAGCCAAACCAGTTCGGGCGAAAATTCGACTTGTTTTATTTACTAGAGAAATAGAGAATTTGTAGCATTGAAAAATAACATTCTTTTTTTTTTATTCCTACTAATTCACTAGAAGTGGAAAGTACAAAATTTAATATAAAAAAGTTAAAGTGTTACAAGTAATGCTTTAGGCTTCCTGTTGAAGATAATTTGCTCCTTTGTTGACACACATTTTTGCCCTTGGCTATTGAGGCCATTGTAAGAAACACCAGAAAGTGCTGACTGGTGTCACTCTAGGGTTACCGCTCATAAAACAGCGCACAACAGCAGGGACTTCAGTGACCACGGACCCCGTCAAGGCCCAGGTCCACCATTTCTGAGCTGTACGGCCTGGCCAAGTTGTTGAACTTCTCTGAGCCACCTTTTCCTCACCTCAGAAGAGTCTCAGAGAGTGTTTTTTGAGATGTGAAGGCAACAGTGCAGACAGGTACTTGTATAGTCCCCACTAAGTGTTAGCTGTGATGTTAGGTAACGACATTACATGGAGTCCTCAACTGAGGATCCATGGGAGAGATTTTTCTCAAGCCTGCAGTACCAGGCATAATTGGGCATTTCCCAGAGAAATCGGGCCGAAACAACATCTCAGGAATTATGTAAGCAGTGAATTTTTCTTTCTGTTGGCTAGCAGTAAAGCTCCACTTGCCTTTAGGCGTGCATTTTAAAACCGGAAACTACCTATGGCTTCAACTTGTTTTTTCTAACATCAGTGTCCCTTTGCCTTAATCTCTTTACTGAACTGTCTTTCTCATTGTATTATATGTATACTTTGATGTTTCTGCTAATCCTATATAATAAAGAGCTAATATGCTACTTAGACCAAACAGCAGAACAACTGTCTGGACAACATTCCGGATGAAGCCAGGGCTGCGAGGGCCCAGGCAGCTGGGTCTGCGAGGGCCGAGCCCCTTGCATGAATTTCATGCATTGGGCCTCCAGTCTATAATAATAAAAGCATGATATGCTAATTAGACCAAAACACCTTCCAGACGACCACACTATGACTGACATCCACTGGTGCCAGGCCAGCCAAGGCATGGGGCAATGCGATTGGTTGGGGGCCCAGCCATCGCCCCATGATAGCCCCGCAGAGGGAGGCCCAGGCCACCGACCCGTGGGCTGCGGCAGGTGGGTGGGGCCTCCCTCTGTGAGGGAAGCCCTGGTCCCAGGTGCCAGAGGGAAGCCAGTGCTGGCAGCTGGGGGAAGGAAGGCCTACTCTTGCATGAATTTAGTGCATCAGGCCTCTAGGGAATAATAAATGCATAGAGATTTCATCACTCTGATAATACCCAAATTAGAAGAGCTTGTGTCTGAGAGGCTTGTTTATACATTGCTCAATGGGAACTTGTAAACGCATTGTTTTTATACAAGCAACATCCTAAAGTTCATTTAAGTTCCTGGCAGCCCATATGACCCTATCTAGCGGTGTAACAGCAGTCCTCATTTCAATGTGAATCTACCATTTATAATTCTGCTCTGGAAATGTGCTCAGAGTGCCGGTGGGTTCATGAGTGACAGGATTTCTCCTGATCCAACACTGGATGAGTTTCCAGACCCCCACTTGCAGTTGTTACTTCTCTTACTCCCCTATACCAGCTCCTGCTATGAGGTTGGGGTTGAGACTAGAGGAAGGAAGGAAGGAAGGAAGGAAGGAAGGAAGGAAGAAGGAAGGAAAGAAGGAAGGAAGGTCAAGAGCCTTGACATGGAAGGCGTAAGAGAAATAGTGGACTTCTGGAGAGTCTGGACTCTGATTGGAAGAGGGAGAGAAGATATAGAAGCTTCTGGTATCCAGTTAATACATCCCAGTCTGGCTGTGCTGATTGTTAAAATACTGAAATTCTCCTATAGTGGTTGGAAGATAGTCACTGCCCTGAGCACCCAAGTGCTCTCCTGAGCCGGTTGCTCCTCTCTCCCCTGAGACACCCACACACAGTACTGCATCTGAAGGGTAGTTCCTAACACAGCAGGGGCCTGCAGCTTCCTGCTCTAGCACCTCAACTACAGTCCAACCGGATTGGTCTATCCTGGGGGTGACTGTTGCTGAATGAGAGCGAAAGATCAGTGCTGAGGACTGGGTTCTCTGACGGTGTGACGCCGGAGGAGGGGGAATGGCAGGCCCAGAAGGCCCTGGCTAGTTTGAGAATGGTTGGGAGAAGCTCCACAGGAAGAGAGGAGCAGATGAGGATGAGAGGCTAGCAGTGGCCTTGGGGGTGATTTGTTGTAAATTTGTACCCTACACTCAGTCAAAGAAAAGCCTCTTTATTTTCCTGCATCTGGTCTAGCCTCCTCCCAAGGTCCTACTCTCTGGATAAGAGGTGAGAAACTATGCTTAGTGCAATCTGGTAAATTAAACCTACCCAATACTATAAAGAATCAGTGTTTCTCAGGTAACATGGTCAATTCCAAGATTAAATTATCACCCTTGGATTTTTTCTCCATCTCCTTTTCTTCCTTGAGATGGCACCTGGTTTGAGGGGTGGACAGCTTGCAGTGCCTTTGTGGTGAAGGAGTGGAGGAGGGGATCTCAGAGAGAGTTGAGGGACCATATTCTTCCCTTCTGCTCTCCTGGTGCTCCCGCAGGCTCAGGGCCCTGCTGGCTTCCCAGTGCAGCATCACTGCCTGCTGCCTCAGCATCTGACACTGCGGATTGGCCATGCATCTCCTGTAGCCCTTGACCACAGAGTTATTTTTGCACGGCACGGGAGACCCACTCTAGCAAGCTTCCCAGACTGCGTCTCTACTATTCTTTTAGCACCCAAGGGGATGCAGACACTTCTAGGGCCTTCCATTCATGCCACTCAGGGTCGCTCAGAGAAGCTAATTCAGGCTCTCTCTGCCTGGCCTCTTGGCAATGCTGGATTGCGCCAGGGCACTAGCTGAGAAGTGTTCCTCCAGGAAATCACATGAGGCGTGTAGCAAAAGTCCTCTGTGCTCACCTAGCACAGCACTGCTGTCCTGGACTCTAGAATGCCCGGTGCCCCTGGAATCTAAGGGTAGGCCACCTTCTTCTTGACTTTCTGGGACTTTCCTGATGTACAACTGTGAGCAGTCCTCCAGTCCCAGCCCTTGATATGCTAACCAGTGGGGATGATCTGGAATTAAGTTATCCATTCTCTCTGTACAAAGCCTAGTTTTAAGTTCAAATGTCTCAACTAAGTAAATGAAAAAAGAAAGTGTGGGACTCAAAGCCAGCCTACCCCAGCTTCTTCATTGATGAAAGTTCTCACCCCCTCCCTTCCTGTGGCAATAAACCTCATGGCCCCACCTCTGAGCCATCTTAAGAAGTGGCTTCTGCCTTTGTAGCTTCACATCTTTGTATCATCTCTATCTATTTAATTTAGCTTCAAATTCTGTTCTTGCTAAATCTCTTACTGACTTAACATCAGTGACTTTTCTGGGTGTGGTGAGGATACACTGAAAAATAAAAATTGTTTTTGAACTATTTTAAATCATCATTTGTTTTGATGCTGACACATTTCTGATCCACCAAGCCCTTGAAATTATTTTCTCCTGTAGTGTTGACAGCTCTATTTCTGGAAATTAATCATGTAAGTATAGAAATGGAGTGCAATGGGATTTATTCCAAGAACACTTTTTTTTTTTCATGTAACAAAAAGAAAGAATAGGAAATATCCTTCTTCATCTGTTCTCCCTTTCTTTGCCCAAAATATAGATGCCCCGGTGCCCCTGGAATCAAAGGGTAGGTCACCTTCTTCCTGACTTTCTGGGACTTTCCTGATGTACAACTGTGAGCATGATTTAAGAAAACTAAAAAATTGGGATCTCTAGCTTAATGATATTGTGATTCATTTGTTAAAAATATGGTGGCAGCATTAAATACATTCTTCTGAAATTGTTAGATCCTGTCTTATAATGCTTCTAACAATTAGCAAGCCTTGTACAAATGAAAATATTTATTATAACATACATCACATCAATTTGCATATATTCATATCTATGAAATATATTACTGTATTGTTATGAAGGCAATGGCATTGAACCAGTGAACTTTGATTCATCTCTTGCTCAGGCAGGATGGGGTAAAAGTAGGTTTACAATTGTGAGTACACGAAACACAGTTTATTTTTGTTGTATTATTGTATTATTTTCCATACAAACAACTATAAACCTACTTTTGCCCTACTCTGTATATATTGCACAAGTGGACAATAGTTTGGAAATAGTAAGATAAGAAAGACAATCAACAAAGGTTTTTGTTTCTTTAGATACTAGTTTTAACAGTTGTTTTTCTTAATTTCCCTAATTTTAAAAGTCTCACTTTCCTTAATATCCCCATTAAAATATAAGATTACTTATTAACTTGTTTTATCACTTAAAATCATTCTAAGATTTAGAAAGCCATGAACCCTGAAAAAAGTAACACTAAAAAATGATATCCCGCATGGCAAAGGGCTTTTAAAATATCATTTGATTTTAATGGCCATAAAATGCTGAGCACCATGAGAACTATACGCCAAAGACATGGTTCTTGCTTACAATTTATCAAAAAATGTTTTGCAAATGACTTTTGTTTCTTCTACATGACTCCCCTGATCCTCTCTCTTCACCACTGATATAGCATAAATACTAAGCAGGAAAAATAATTAACAAGGTATAGAAAAGAAAGTTTGCTAGGCAACATGAAGAAATGACATTTTCTCTTCAAACAGGAAAATCAATTCAAACAATTGCACTTGTAAATTGCTTATTAGTAGTTTATTTATTTATTTATTTATTTATTTAAAATAAATCTTTATTGTTCAGATTATTACAGTTGTTCCTCTTTTTTCCCCCCATAACTCCCCTCCACCCAGTTCCCACCCCAACTTCTGCCCTTACCTGCCCCCACTGTCCTCATCCATAGGTGTACGATTTTTGTCCAGTCTCTTCCCCCCCCCCCACACCCCTTCCTCCCGCCCCCCCCCCGAGAATTGTCAGTCCACTCCCTTTCTATGCCCCTGATTCTATTATATTCACCAGTTTACTCTATTCATCAGATTTTTTATTCACTTGATTTTTAGATTCACTTGTTGATAGATATGTAATTGTTGTTCATAATTTTTATCTTTACCTTTTTTTCTTGTTCTTCCTCTTCTTAAAGAATACCTTTCAGCATTTCATATAATACTGGTTTGGTGGTGATGAACTCCTTTAGCTTTTTCTTACCTGTGAAGATCTTTATCTGACCTTCAATTCTGAATGATAGCTTTGCTGGATAAAGTAATCTTTGTTGTAGGTTCTTGGTATTCATCACTTTGAATATTTCTTGCCACTCCCTTCTGGCCTGCATAGTTTCTGTTGAGAAATCAGCTGACAATCATATGGGTACTCCCTTGTAGGTAACTGACTTTTTTTCTCTTGCTGCTTTTAAGATTCTCTCTTTGTCTTTTGCCCTTGGCATTTTAATTATGATGTGTCTTGGTGTGATCTTCTTTGGATTCCTTTTGTTTGGGGTTCTCTGCTCTTCCTGGACTTGTAAGTCTATTTCTTTCACCATGTAGGGGAAGTTTTCTGTCATTATTTCTTCAAATAGGTTTTCAATATCTTGCTCTCTCTCTTCTTCTGGCACCCCTATAATTCGGATGTTGGTATGCTTAAAGCTGTCCCAGAGGCTCCTTACACTATCTTGATATTTTTGGATTCTTTTTTCTTTCTCAGTTGGGTATTTTTTGCTTGTTCGTATTTCAAATCTTTGACTTGATTCTTGGGATCCTCTAGTCTGATGTTGGATCTCTGTATATTATTCTTTATTTCAGTCAGTGTATGCTTAATTTCTAGTTGGTCCTTTTTCATATCCTTGAGGGTCTCACTAAATTTATCGACGGTTTCTAGAAAATTCTTGATAAACCTTATAACCGTGGTTTTGAACTCTATATCCAATAATTTGCTTTCCTCCATTTCTGTCATTTGTGATCTGTTTCTTTGTCTCCACATTTTGGCTGCTTCCCTGTGTTGATAGAGTGGCTTTGTGTGCTAGGTGTCCTATAGGACTCAGTGGCTCAGTCTCCCCAATTACCTGAGGTGGACACTCTTGGTGCACCACTTTGTGGGCTGTGTGCACAGTCTTGTTATAGTTAAACCTTGATTGTTGTTGGTATCACTGGGAGGAATTGACTTCCAGGCCAATTGTGAGAATCAGCTGTGTCTACAGTGGGAGAACTTCTGTGCTGAAGACACCCTTATGGGGCAAGACTTGCTTCAGTGGGGCTTTGGTGCTCACTGAGTCTGCCCCTTGAGTGTGTCCCTTATAAATCTGAGGAGTTGTAATCTGGATGGTCCCACTCTGATCACTGGGTACACTGGCTCTTGGATCTCTAAGGAGGTGCTAATTTAGCCTCTGCCTGAGGCTACCCAGCAGGAGCTATGGAGAGATTTGCAGATTCCTCTTCCTTGTTTGGGGTTTGGAGGTGCTCAGATGAGGCCCAGCTGTGAAGCAATGCAAGCTGCTGTGGGGCCTTGAGCCTTCTTTTGGATGTTCTGGTTTTCTCTGACCCAGCTGCAGTTTGTTAGGTAATTTTAGATCTCAAAGGGCCAGCCCATTCATATGCAAAAGGCTCTACTCTCAGCTTGGGTGGGGCGGGGTCTCAGGGAATCAACAGGGCGGAGCAAACAGCTATGGCTGGTCCTCAGTCCTGCCCTAAGAGGCTCCCGGGTCTCAGTGTCCCACGGTAATTGCTGCAAGCACCTCTGAGAGAAAGCCGCCCTCGAGTTCTGCCCGCTGCCAGACAGTCCAGTTTCTCCCCGTATGAGTGTGGGTCCCCAGAGACTCGCCCGGAACTGGAGTCAGGGCTGTTGGGAGCTTGAGACTCCCTCCTGATTGGAAAAGACACCGGCGTCCTCCATTGCCAGCCCTTTCTGAGGACCTCTGTACTTTATTTCCACACCTCCTCTGAGTCTCAGTGTGCTTTTCTCTTTCCTTCTAGTTGTAGAATTTCCACTCAGCCAGCCTTCCTGTGGTTCTGGGTGATGTCTGTTTTGTCTTTAGTTGTAGTTTTGAAGTGGTTGTGCGAGGCAGCAATTTCAGGTGTTTACTTATGCTGCCATCTTGGTTTCTGTCTGCTTACTAGTAGTTTTTGTTGTTGCTTTTTGGTTTGGGTTTTTTTGGGGGGAGTGGTGGTGGAACAAAGATCACAGTATAAAAACTCTTCCAGGGACCTGAATCTAGATTACTTGGCCAACCACACAAACTTCCAAAATTGAACATATTTTTGTTATGTGGGTATTAATTGTAATGGAATTTGACTTTTTCAAATTATTTGTATATCTCCAAATAATAGAAAGATTCCCAATAAAGGGTGGATCTTGGAAAATGGGAACTACAGTTACCATGCTCTTACGGCCCTGTAAAACGTTGAGCTGTTCTGCTGGGTGTCATGATGATTCATGGGTAACATATTTTTTTCTGCCATTAGAACACTTGCAAAAGTAAGCTGGAATTACCTCAGTTGACTGCTATTAGCCAAAGCTCCAGGACCTGCTGCCAAAAATAAGTCCTTGTAATGATAGATTTCAACAGTTGTACAAAGCAGACTTTTAAAGATTGGTTTCAGGAAACTAAATATTACTTACTGTGACAAAGGGTCTATCATTAATAGATATTTAGCCCTGACCAGATAAAATGAACAGAATTCCTTTGAACAATGTAATAATGTTTACAGAAGTAGCACAATCATGCTAATGATATTTTTTTCTTTACTTAAAGTCTTCTTCTTGGTAAAGAGCCTCTGTAGTTTTACAAATATTACCTCACCCATACCTAAAACATCTACTTTTTTTTAGAAGGCAGTAATGGCATTTGATCAAGTCCTCAAAAGGTTCAATAACTGCGTTTCACACGTTGTGGATCATTGATGAAGTCAGAAAGAAGTGGGCTCGGGTTTCCTCACCCCCAGTGTAGTGCTCTGATTCCTGGTGTGAGCAGTATCCTGTTTCAAAGCAATCTCAAATGTCAACATTTTATACATAAATAATGAGTCACTTTTATGAGTACCACATGGCATGAAATACCTTTTTTTAACTATAATAAAATATAACTTAAAATTTACCATCTTAACCATTTTTAAGTGTGCAGTTCAATAGCAAGCTCATTCACACTGTTGTGCAGCCAATCTCCAGAACTTTCTTCATCTTGCAAAACTAAAGTTCTACACCCATTAAATAACTCTCCATTCTCCATGCACCCCCAACTCCTGGCAACCACTTTCTACTTTCTGGTTCCATGATTTTGACCATTCTGGGTAACTCATGTAAGTGGAATCACAGAGTATTTATTCTTTTTGTGACTGGCTTATTTCACCTAACATAATGTCGTCAAGGTTTATCCATGTAGCATGTGTCAAAATTTCCTCTCATTATGAGGCTGAATAAAATTCCATTTTATGTATATAACATCTTTTGTTTGTTCATTCACTCATTCATAGGCATTTGAGTGGCTTCTGTCTCTTGGCTATTGTGAAAAAGCAGCTGTGAAAATACCTCTTCAAGACCCTGCTTTTAATTCCACCTGGAAGTGGAATTTCTAGATCATACGGTAATTCTATTTTGTTGTTATTGTTGTTGTTGTTAATCCTCACTCAAAGATATTTTTCCCATTGATTTTTAAAGAAAGTGGGAAGGAGGTAGGGAGAGAGAGAGAGAGAGAGAGAGAGAGAGAGAGAGAGAGAGAGATGGGTGTGAGATAGACATTGATTTGTTGCCTCCCACATGAGGCCTGACTAAGCTAGGAATTGAGCCTGCAACCCAGGTATTGTGCCATTGACCGGAATTGACCCTGAGACCATTCAGTCCAAGGCTGACGCTCTAACCACTGAGAATACTGGCCAGGGCTGGTCATTCTCTTTTTAATTTTTTGAGGAGTTGCCATACTGTTTTCCACAGCAGTTGCACCATTTTAGATTCCTATCAGCAGTGCACAAGGGTTCCAATTTCTCCACAACACTTTTTATTTTCTGGGTTTGTTGTTTTTGTTGCTATTTTTGATAATGGTGACCCTATTGGATATGAGGCGGTTTTGATATGCATTTCCCTCCTAATGATTACTGAAATGGAGCATCTTTTCATGTGATTGATTATTGACTCTTCGTTTATTTCTTTTGGAGAAATGTCTATTCAAGTCCTTTGCTCATTTTTTAATTAGATTGCTTTGTTGTTGTTGTTGTTAAGTTGTAGTTCTTTATATATTCTGGATATTAACCAGGTATATAATTTACAAGTATTTTTCCCCCTACAGAATGATATCAGTTATATGTAGAATCTTAAAGAAGTCAAGCTCATAGAAACAGGTAGAAAAGTGGTTGCCAGGGGCTGGGAATAGGGGAAATAGAAGTTGGTACAATGGTACAAACCTTAATCTATGAGATGAATAAGGTCCGAGGAGATAATGTGAAGCATGGGGACTATAGTTGATTATGCCCTGTTGTATATTGAAATTTCCTAAGAGAGTAGAACTTAAATATTTTTACCAAACAAATGAAAGGCAAATATTGCAACAGCATGGGTGGTCTAGAGAGTATTTTGCTGAGTGAAATAAACCAGTCATAGAAAGACAAATATCATATGATTTCACTTATACGTGGAATCTAATGAACAAAATAAAGAAACAAAATAGAAACAGACTCATTACAGAGAACAAACTGGCAGCTGTTAGAGGGAAGGGAGGTTGGGGGACTGGGTGAAAAGGTGAATGGATTAAGAAAAAAAACACACAAAAAACCCTCATAGACACATGCCCGGGATGACCAGCAGACCCAGAGTGACAGCTGAATGGATTACTCCGACACAAGGCTGGGAAAAGAGGGCTAAGGGACTGCCTGGCTAAAGGAACCAGACAGCCTCAATTGCCTGCCTTGTTAGGCTTTTATTGTAGCAGCAGTTTGAGATGAAGTTTATCTTTTAGACACAATCAGTAGCATAAGTAACCTTGGAGGACACATGTGTTTGTAGTGTCCTATAAGCAAGGACACACAAAGATTAAGCATAAGGATTCCAGTAAACACCCAGGGGTCTGCATGTGCACAGACTTGTTTGGAAAGGTCAAGGAATAATTAGGGGCACTGCCTTCAGCACTCCCCTAAGTCTCCCCTAAGTCAGAATTCCGATAAACAGGGCAGGCGGACTTCCACACACTTCCCTTTTCTCAGAATGTCCTCCTTACAAACTTTCCAACCAAGTCTCGTGTGCTCCCCAACAGACACAGACAACAGTGTGGTGAATACAAGAGGGAAAGGAGGTGTGGGAGGTAGTGGAGAGTAAAGGGGGATAAATGGTGATGGAGGGAAACTTGATTTTGGGAGGTAAACACACAATACAATATATAAATGATGTATTATAGAATTGTGCACCTGAAAACTGTATATGTATTAACCAATGTCACCCCAATCAATTTAATAAAAATTTAAAACAAAAACAAAGGCAAATATGTGAGATGAGGGATATGTTAAGTTGATGGGAGAATACTTTCACTATATATATATATCATATAATCATATCATATATATCATATAATCATGTTGTACACTTTAAATACCTTATAATGTTGTTAATTATACCTAAATAAAGCTAAAAAATTTCTAAATACTGGAAAAATGATTTCCTCAATTTTCTGTGGTTTGTTCTAAGCAACAGTTCTTAGAGACATGACACAGTTTTAAAGTTTTCATCTAGCTTCTTAACATTTTCTCTGTCACCTTCTTAACAGTCAACAAAACGACCGATCAAGCTGTGATGTGTAGCATTTTCTGATTTCTGTAGTGTTCATACTCCCTCCTTGGCTGATTTCAAGCGGCACAACATTCTGCATCATTTCCACCATTCTGGTACGTACTGGTAAATAACCTCAAAAGCATAGAAATAGTAAAATGTGGTAAAATAATTAGGAAGTGATGAGTTTTGAGGATGTATTACCTTCATTTTAATAGAATTTATTTAATTCTGCCTACATAGCTTGATTTTTAATAATGGCTGTGTTTACCAACCAACCAACCAAATTCCTGAAAATGGAATAATCCGCTCTTGTGAACTGGCCTGAGCACCTCACTGCTCAGACCACTTCTGCCCTCAGCCATCCACATTCCTTACACTCCCCAACAATGTCAGCATTTGGCTTGGGTTTCTAAAATAGTGTACAATTTTAAAATCTTTAAAATCTTTCAAGTAAGTCTTAGCTAATTGGTATTCACAGTCCTTCTAAATCTGGCCCCTGCACACCTAGTCACAGCGCTTCCACACCTCATTAATGTGAACCTTGTTGCATTTCCAGTCCAGCCAGGCGCCTCCCTGCCCTGCTCTTCACTCCGACCTTGCACATTCTTGACTCTGGGCCCAGCCTCCTCTCTGTTTCTCTGGGAAGCCTTCCCCCTTTCTCACCCAAGTTCAACCCTTCCTTCAGGGCCCCGCTCCAGTTCCACTGACTGCTAAACCTTCTCTCGGCACCTCAGCAATTTCTCTTATCGCTTTATGACGCTTACAGCTTCTACCATAAGATGCACCCCTTAATGAAGTATTACATTGTCCTGATCTTTCATTGTTGTCACATCTTGTTCTTCGTTTCCCAAGTAGGATGCTGGAAATGTATGACATCTCCAATTAGAATGCAAGGAGAAGACTCATGTTTATTTACTAGGATACTTTTTGAGCATCCTCCCCATGCATATGCATACATTCAAAAGTATTTACTGAGCACCTAGTGTGTATCAGGGGCTGTGCTAGGCATTAGGGATAAATCTGTGAAAGTCTTTGTAAAGGAATAAGACACAAGTTTACCTTTGCCTGCCTCAACGACAAGGCACACACCAGGCATTCAATAATTAATGACATTAAGTTCGGGAATGAAGTATATAAACAGAACCACTAAACTTCAGAGGCAAGCAGGGATCCTAGGCCAGGGATTCTCGGTGGGGACAATGGCGCCTCCTCGGGAACTTTTTGGGACCCTGCGGAGCAGCGGTTCTCAACCTGTGGGTCGCGACCCATTTGGCGGTCGAACGACCCTTTCACAGGGGTCACCTAAGACCATCCTGCATATCAGATATTTACATGACGATTCATAACAGTAGCAACATTACAGTTATGAAGTAGCAATGAAAATAATTTTATGGTTGGGTCACAACATGAGCAACTGTATTTAAAGGGCCAGAAGGTTGAGAACCACTGCAGTGTGGTGGGTTTTGGTTGTTTGCCTGTTTATTATTTATTTATTTATTTATCTATTTATTTTAATATTTTTTTTATTGATTTCAGAGAGGAAGGGAGAGGGGGAGAGAGATAGAAACATCAATGATGAGAGAGAATCACTGATCGGCTGCTTCTTGCATGCCCCCTACTGGGAACTGAGCTCGCAAGCCGGGCATGTGCCCTGACCAGGAATCGAACTGTGACCTCCTGGTTGACACTCAACCACTGAGCCACGCCAGTCGGGCTATTTGCCTGTTTAGATGCTGTGGTGAGGTTTTGCATGGTTACAGGGACAGGGGACATCCTGCCGTGTGTGTGGACAGGCCTTCTCAGCAAAGAAGTGCATTGCCTCACACACAATTTTAAAGTGTTTAGTTGGGAATTTATGAAGACAAATGGGTAGAGTTTAAAACTGAACTTTATAAGACGTTCTCTTGCATGGTTGTTGACACACACCGAATTTTCCAGGTATTCAACTATGATATAAGTGGAATCTTCCTTGTGCTCCAGCTTTATTAAGTGCTTGTTCATCATAACAAAACCGATCACATCACAGACGACAGAGCCATTCATGGTATTTGAGTCACCAAATCAACACATTGTATTTTTCTGCATTCTTAGTCATTATCTACATGTATTTATTTCTCTATCTATATAAAACCGCACAATATCTATGATATACTAATTTACATGTATTTATTTCTCTATCTATATAAAACCTCACAATATCTATGATATACTAATTTTTATTTGATCTCAAAATGTCAAATAAAAAATAGACCGTTGTCTATAAATAACAACACATTATTATATTAAACACCCTTTAACTATTTTGATACATAATAAATGGAATATTAAACACAGTAATATAAACACATAAAAATTAGGTAAGATATTTTCAATGTAGTGGGTACAAGCAGCTGACTTTTCATATGTCTCAGTGTAGCTGTGCTGGGGTATTTACATGTTAAATAAAATACATATGACCTATTAGATGACTTTCCTTGCTTTTCTCCTTTATATTCTAGTTAGGGCATGATATTGATTTTTTGGAAGTGTGTAGGCAGGTTGCATTATCTATGAATTCCACTTCAGGATATTAAGGGGATATTTCAAAATGTTGGTTGTAAGAAGGGGCTTTGGGTCTAATGAGAATGACCATTGCTCTGCAGGACCAAGGAAATCTGAAATCACAAAGGTTTCTATCTCTACTACAACCTTGTTTCATTGCAGTGGGGGCTTTGCTCACCCTCCTGCCCTCCTTGAAAGCATTCATGCCCCAGGACAGGGTCTGTGTTCTTTTGAATCTCGGGGCGCTGGTCCTCTGAGTAACTAGTGATGACATGGATGCTAAAATAATGGAGACCGCAAAGTGCAATAGGATATTGGGCAAAAAAAAGGAGAGCTTGCCTTCCGTGTCACTCACAACTCATAAGGGTGGTATGTGGAACAGAAAGAACGTCTTTGGTGGTAGGCGCCGCCCTAAGAACTGGAGTTCAGACCCCAGGGGAATTAAGCTAAATTTTAGTGTCTCCTGCCCTTCCCCGTCATGTCAAAGTTATGTCTCCTACAGCAGAACGGAGGTTTTAACACTCATCAACGAAAGATGGGTTCTAAATACCTTGTCGCTTTGAGTCAAGCTTTAGGAAACGAGGAAAGGCAAAATGCTTGAAAATGTATCTGTGACACTTTGAAAGAAAAATAGCCTGGTAATTATTACCCAGTGAGCACACCCCACCTTGGCCTCCCCACCCCCCAACAACACGCACAAACACTGACACACATCAGTCACCATTTTACAAAGGTACGTTTTGTTTTCATTTCTTTGTAGTGTCGTTCTCTTGGCTCAAAACTGCAGCTGAGCCCAGCTGGTGTGGCTCAGTGGTAGAGTGTCAACCTATGAAGCAGGCCGTCCTGGTTCGATTCCCAGTCAGGGCACATGGCTGGGTTGTGGACTCAATCCCCAGTAGGGGGCATGCAGAAGGCAGCCGATCAATGATTCTCATCATTGATGTTTCTACCTCTCTCTCCTCTCCCTTCCTCTCTGAAATCAATAAAAATAAAATGTATTATTTATATATGTAATATATATATTTTAAAACTGCAGCTGAGATTTACAAAAGATTAATAACTAAGTATCCCCATTATTAGCTAACCTAACTAATTTATCCTTGACGTAACAGGGACAAACCCTGATCAAAGATTTATGCTTGGTGCCACACCCTGGGGCCATAAACCTGGGCTCCCTCGACTGGAAGAGCAAACACCCTTCAGAGGGAAACAGGCTGAGGCTGGTCACAGCGCTGATTAACCAAGGTGCACGGTTCACCCACCAGTTCACCCACGTAGAGAGCACCCATGTAGGGAGTCTGGGACCTGGGGCGTGAGCAAAAACCAGTCAGTCAGGGAGAGAAGTTAATTGCAAATACAACCAACTGCCAGCATGTCAAGTGATGTTCTGGTAGGAATGATGAATTATTTAGGTAGAAGAGAAAAATAAGTGATTTTCTCTTTTGTCCCTAGGGTAAATGCATTCGTTTTTCTTCTCCCTAGTATTTCTCTTTTCTCTTCACCTGTTGCCCTTCTAAAGACACACGAAGAGAAGCAGGGCGATCGCTTATCCTTTCCATCTATTAGTGCAAAAATGGAATTTCTGCCTCTGCTCCTGCCTCAGAAACCATGGCGACGGCCTTTTGACCTGGGTGGCTGCGGCTAGAGTTTCAGGCTTGTGACTTGCAAGGAAAAGGCTGCATTGTCAGCACCTGCAATCAGAGAGAGCCCGGGACCCGAGTCCTTCCAGCCGTGCCTTCCGGGACACAATTCCACTTTTGTGGATGTTTGTTTTATGTGGTGAGACTGACGAGCGAGCCATCTTCTGCTGAGTTTGCAGGAGGTGTGAAGAGAGGGTGACGATGAAATGTAATGTTGGAAAATGAGCCTCCGTCTTACAAAATGCCAAAGGAATTCAGCAGCTCTGCCCCAGCCTTTGGAGAAAGGGGCCAGCTTGTGTTTCATAGGCTCACACTGACTGGAAGGGGCTCATTTGAGTTTAGAGAGAGGGAATTCTTTGTCCATAAACGCAGCATCCACGGCCAAAGGAGTTATCTTTGTTTCTTCCCCAGAACAGAGCCTCAGGACACGAGGGCACCTCAGACTTAATATAACAACAATGCTGACATTTATGGAGCATATCCTCTGTACTAAGCACTATGCAGGGTACTGCTCACACCCTCTGGTGCACTCATTACAGCAGACCTGTCAGGCAGGTATTCTGATTACTTTCATTTTACAGACTAGGATGCTGAGGCAAAGCTACCATCAGGCTTGCATTGCCAGTAAGAGATGGCGTGTGGGATTTGAACCCAAGCCTGTCTGGCTTTATAAGCTCCACCCCCACACACACTGCTTTAGGCTGGAGTTGAGTGAACCGAAGCCAAACTTCCTTCCTTCCACACTGCATCCCAGGGATGTGCCACTGGGATTTCTGGGCCTTTTCTTGGTTCTCCTGCTCCTGGTCCCGTCTCCGCAGGTGACTCACTTTTTCTTGCAGTTGAGGTCTCAAAGCATGCAGTTATTACTATTATTTGGTGACCTGGGATAGGACCGTCCGCTCTCAGAAAACACAAGGTGAGCGCAAGTGTCTGAAAGTTCTGTGCTAATGCTGTCTGGTGCCCTTTAGCTAAGGGAACCTGAGTCCATAGCTGCCATCTCTCTAGCTCTAATTTTGGAAGCATCGCGATTAGGAATGCATCCAGTCTAGGTGGAACTCTGCTTTACATGTCTGAAAGGGCAAGGCTTTCCTTGGCTTGTTCTGGGATTCCAAAGAGCAGGTGAAGATGTTTCTCATACACTGAGAGCTGGATGGATGATACCTCCTTTGCACATTGGCCTGGGAAATCTTGAGTATCACAGGAGGCTACTGGGATGTCTACTTGCATGAGAGCCCCTCAGGGTCTTGGAAAAATGAGAATGTGAATTTTGGAAAGTTACAAACTCCAAGAGTACCAGATGAAGGCTGCCCTTAACTTAGGGGGTTCGGGGTGTCCTGAGAATGATCTATGTCTTGAATGAGGGAAGGAAAATCGGCCCCCGGGAAAAGTTCAAGTGCAATAGGGGAGAAGTACTCTATTATCTGCCCGCATTTCTCTACATCTGGGGACTATATCCCAAGTCCCTCCAAAAGGAGCAGGCTACTTTTCAAAGGGGGCTCAAAGCATCTGATAGTAGTGTAAGGCCAGGCCACTGGAAGTTTAGCAAAGAAAAAACAAAAAAAGCTATTTGCTGGCAGAGGAGAATGCTTCTTCGGCTTTAAGGAGTAGTGTGGTGAAAGAAACAGAGCCAAGAACCATATTCCAGTGATAGGGAAGTAACAGCCCTTGAACCAGGCCACCAAGAGACAGACCAGGCAACACGAACCACAGCTGTGTTGAGAAAGCTCCAGGAGCAAGACCAGGAGGGCTGACCCCGAGCCAACAGAAAACTGGGGAGCCTAGTTTCTTGGGGCTTCCTATCCCAGTGACTTCCTTGGAAAACTCAGGGTCTAAGCTGAGTTGTAGACTCCTTCCCCACACTGGAGTGCAATTGTCCCCAAGGACAGGGAGGTCTGGGGAAACAAAGGCCATGCAGTGTTATGGGTTGATTGCATTCCCTCAGAATTTATACGTTGGTGTCCTACCCTGGTAGCTCAGAATGTGACCTTATTTGGAGAGAGGCCCTTTATGGAAATAATCAAGTTAAAATGAGGTAATTAGGGTAGGCCATAAGCAAAGAACAGAAATCCTTATAAAAAGGGATTTTTAAAAACTTTTTAAAAAATATTTTTATTGATTTCAGAGAGGAAGGGAGAAGAAGGGAGGGATAGAAACATCAATGATGAGAGAGAATAATTGATCAGCTGCCTCCTACACACTCCACACTGGGGATTGAGCCTGCAACCCGGGCATGTGCCCTGACTGGGAATTGAACCACTGAGCCACACCAGCTGGGCTACAAAGGAAATTTTGACACAGATATGCATACAGGGAGAACACCTTCCTATATAATAAAAGACTAATATGCAAATAGACCAAACGACACAACAACCAGTCGCTATGATGTGCGCTGACCACCAGGGGTTGTGTGCAGAACATGGTGGGCATTGGCCGAGGCGGGATGGTGGAGCAGGTGAGCGGGGGTGCCAGACCAAGGTGGGGTGCTGGTCGCTGTCATCGGGGAGAGCCTCTGGTGGTTACTGAAAGTTCTTTGCTCCTGCACACCACGGTCCCACCCGGTGCTCGCACCTGCTGCCTGCACCAGAGCTGCTGCTCACACCCGCTGCTGGTGCCCGGCGCTGGCCCCGATAGCTCAGTGCACTCAGCAAGTGCAAGTGGTGGCTGCTGGCCCCGATCGCCCCTCAGGGCTTCTCCACTTCCCCTGCTCCTCAGAGGTGATCAGGGCTGGCAGCTGCCTCTCACACTCACTGCCAGCACCAGTCCCGATCACTTGGCACAGTGAGTGGGTGCCAACGGCTGGTGCCAGCCCCAATTGCTTCGCACCATCAGCAGGTGCGAGAGGGGCTGGAGCCATCAGTGTGTGGGAGCGGCAGCGGCGGGAGCGGGACTGCCAGCAGAGAGGGGACCAGGGGCCACAGCAGGAGGGGCCGAGTCGGGGCAAGGAGGATGGGCCAAGACCCGCCCCTGTGCCCACCACAACTTCGCGGCCCACTGTTCCTTTCAAGGTGCACGAATTCATGCACTGGGCCCTTAGTATGTACATAAAGGAGGAAATCAGAGTGATGCTCCTATAAGCCAAAGTATGGTACAGATTGTCAGCAAACACCCACAAGCTAGGAGAGAGCCAAGGAACTGACCCTTCCTTACAGCCCTCAGAAGAAACCAACCCTGCTGACACCTTGATCTCCACTGCCAGCCTCCAGAACTGTGGATGAATTTCTGTTGTTTAAGCCATTTGGTTTGTGATACTTTGTTATGGCAAAGCCCTCAGAGCACTAGGTATTGGAACATTTTAATGATAATATCCGGGATTGAAGGGATGGTAGCTCCCATGATCACCATGAGGTTATGCCCCATAAATTGTATTTTCTGTCCAGGCCATGTGCTGGTGAATGCTAGAAAGAATGTCCTTTCCCCTAAAGCAGAAGTGTTAATCCTATAAAACACTATATGCACAAACATTCATTCAACAAACACTTATAGGCAACTACTCTATGCCCAGCAACCTTTAAGATTTAAAACATATGACAAGTGAAGTTGGATTAAACAGTCATCTTTTAAAAGTATTTTAGTGAACAGATCCACTGAAACTCATCTCCAGCATTGCTGTCAGACCAGTCCTCCAGAAGTAGAGCTGGGTGGAGAGGGGGACTTAGCACATCTGAGCATAAAACAAGATTTCATTTGTATCAACAACACTTTATGGTTCCTAAAATTTAATCGAAAGCACTCACCCCCTACAAGATTTCTCTTTCTAGAGTGGAAATCCTATATGGCCTCTTTTTTTGGGTGTTTGCTTAGAGGTGAGATTGGAACAGAAATTCATTGGTCCATTCAACCTAATTTTGTTGGATTCCACTAGAGCATTTGAAATTCTTGTTTTTGAGAAACATTTTCTCTGATGTGTGCTTTAGGAATACAAAGGAGGATTGTGGTTGGACATTAACCTTTTTTTAAAAGAACACCTCTTTATTATAGATAATTTCAAACATATGCTAAAGGAGACAGACTAGAACAGTAAACCTGAATGTACTGATTATGTAGCTATTATAATTACAAACTCAAGCCTACTCTTGTTTCATTTTTGCCTTCTTTGTCTCCTTCCCCACACTAGAATATATAAAGCAAATGTCAGCTTGATACCATCTCATCCACAGATATTTCATATGTATCTTTAAAATAAAAAGAGCTTTTGAAGAATTACCATGAAACTATGACCACACCAGCGAAAACATTGACCATTCTAAATGTCATCTATTGTCTGGTTAGAGTCCAAGTTTTCCTGATTGTCTCATTGTTTTTCTTAAATTTGCTTGAATAAGAATCCAAAAAACATTCACATGTTACATTTGGTTTATGTGCCTCAAGTTTCTGTAAAGCAAGCATGTCAAACTCAAAGGCTAACACAAGCCAAATAAACAAGGCATGCGGCCCATGGGCCGCGAGTTTGACATGCTTGCTATAAAGCTATAGCAATAACCCTTCTCTTCCTTGTTCCTTGAAATATATTTGTTTAAGAAAACAGGTTATCTTTTCCATCACATAACCCACAGTCTGGTTTTGCTTATTGCATTCCCCTGGTGCCTCTGTATTTCCTAAATATTAGATTTAGTTGCTCGATCTGACTCAGGTTTAATATTTTGGCAGGACCCCTTAGGTATTTTTTAAGTCCTCACCTGATGATATATTTTTGTGCTTTGTGTTTTTTAGTTTTTTTATTTTAGAAAGAGAGAGAGAGAAACATTAATGCACTTACACTGGTAGCCTGGGTATGTGCCCTGACCAGAAATCAAACTGGCCACCTTTTGGTATATAGGAACGCGCTCCAATGGAGTCATGCTGGCCAGGGCTTTCCAGGGTCATTTTATATAAAGATGGTGTTGGATTTTCCACCAAGAGACTTACCATGTTCATTTCTCTCTCTTCCTCTGATATTAGTTATTGACGGTCACAGCCTAGATATTATTTCACTTGAGATTTGCCAAATAATGATATTCAAATTCCATTATTCCTTAAGAATGAGGGTACAGCTCACATAGGAAAGGCAGGTCCAATGCATGATTCATTTAAGAATAATTGGCTTGCTGACATCCTCCAACCGTGACCAATGAGTTGATTTTTAAAAGATTGTTATGAAGTTATGACATTTTAATTTATTTCACATGTTTTGATCCATGGCTTGTATTACTGCTCCAATTGTCCCACCATTGTCCATTTTGGAGCTGTTGCAAGTTGGTTCTTGAGTCTTGGATATAAACTCTGAAACTGCCTTTGGGAAAAGGTCATAGAGACCCTTTCCAGAACTTTTACTCATAAAACAGTGGTGTCCAAACCTTTTAGTTGTGAACACCCATAGAGAATATCTTTAAGCATGACTCCTCTCTGTAGGCTCATTTATAAATTATACACATGAACGATTATTTAATAGACTATCCTATACAATAAAAGCCTAATATGCAAATTATCCCCTCAGGCAGTCGTTGGACAGGGAGATCGACCTAGAGAGTTCAACCGCTCGCTATGATGTGCGCTGACCACCAGGGGGCGGCACGGAAAATGGCGGGTGTCGGCGACGTGGTGCCGGCAGTGGGCAGCAGTGGAGGTGCTGCTGGCTCTGATGGGCTCTGACAAGAGTGAGACTGCAACGGGATGGTGGAGAAGATGAGCGGGCAGTGCCAGGGCAAGGCGGGTGTGAGCGAGGGGCCTATCGTCCAGCTGATCGCACCTGCTGGGGGTGGGGGGGGTTCCCCAATCAATCAGTCCACAGGTGGGATGGTGGAGCAGGTGAGGGGGCGGTGCCAGGCCATGGCGGGGTGCCAGGTGGGGTTGCAGGGCTGCAAGTCTAGGAGCAGGAGCTAGGGTTGTGATCCTGGGGGCGAGAGCTGGGGCTCGATCCCTGCAGGCCACCCCGAAGGACCCCATCCATGCATGAATTTGTGCACCAGGCCTATAGTGTACATAATAAAACACCTCCAAATAGAAACTTTAAATGATCAGATCAACCTGAATGTCTTAAAAATGATAGCCACCGCCTAGCCGGCTTGGCTCAGTGGATAGTGTGACAGCCTGCAGACTGAAGGGTCCCAGGTTCGATTCCGGTCAAGGGCACAGGCCCAGGTTGTGGGCTTGATCCCCAGTAGGGGGCGTGCAGGAGGCAGCCAATCAATGATTCTCTCTCATCATTGATGTTTCTCTCTTCCTCTTCCTTCCTCTCTGAAATCAATACAAATATATTTTTTTAAAAAGATGATGGCCACCTAGGAAGTCACTGGCTATAGCTCCCTTAGTCAGCACAACAGGGAGGGGCGGGAATTGCAGCCAGGGCAGAGACTCCACCTTCGCTGGCCAGAGCCAGGCATCTTTAAAGAGACGAGGCTGCTGGCCTCCAGCTCTGGGGCCTGGAGAGCTCAGCCCTGTTTCCTGCCAGGAGTTTATCCACGAGCTTGGCCGAGACTCCTCAAGTGTCCTGGCGCCCCACCAGTCTTTCTCCACGTCCAACAATCGGGTCCGCGGGCCCGAGTCGGGCAAGTGTGCAAGAGAGGAGATGTGCAGGCTGGTTTCGTAGATGTGGAAACAGAATCACATATCTGTCTCCTCTTGAGCAGGAAAACTCTGACGTTAGTAAAGTGGGACTTCCTTTAAAAAGGGAATCGACTTTAATGAAAAAGAATTGGTCAAGCAAGTTACTGTGAAATTACTTCGTCATTGCCTCTCTATGATGCTAAACGAAGGTAAAGGGTAAACATACCATTCGTGGCTCGACTGCCCCACCGAGGACGTCAGTAACCTGGTTGAGACAAACTCTCCAGTGACGAGAAGGCTCAGTTGCCTTTTCATGATATTCAGTTTAAAAGATGAGGGCTCTCTTACTGCCACATTGTTTAGATATCCACCTAAATTGCAAACCTTTGTGTTTCTCAATAACTCTGAAACATCTTTTGAAAATTATAAAACATCAGACAGAAAGGCTGGTGTTGGAAGTAGCGGTGCTCTATGCAAGAAACCTGTTGTTGTTTCTTCAGTGTACCCGAACACAAAATCAGCTCTGCCGTTCCCAACAAAAAGCCAAACCTTTGTTCTCCAAAACAATAAAAAAAAAAAGTCAGAACGGCATCTGGCTTTGACACGGTGGCCCCAATTCCCTGCCTCTCTTTTGTAAAAAGTTTCAAAGCAAATTTGAAAAAAATGAAATTTCTCTCTTGACAATTTCTAAATTTAAACATGAAACGTTGCTCATTGTGTGCAGTTGTAGCAAAGAAAATTAAGAGCTGCAAGGATCCGAGAGAGTGAGATCATCTTTAAAGGGAAATAGAAACTTCCAAATAGTTTATCATCTGAAATTTTACTCTGAGGTAGTCATTCCGGGGAGTCCAGGGATGGCTGGCCCTACAGAACGCAGGACGCCTGGGGAGCAGGGCAGCGTCGTGTTGCCAACAGTTTGTGTGAGTGAGTTGTGTTTCCTATTGATTGGAGGGACCCAGGCAGAGCCACTTGGTGACTTGTGGGTGAAAGCCTCCTCCAATGGGGGGACTTTCCTGATTCACTTTTTTCTAGGTGAGCCTTTAAGCCCAGTCTTAGTAATGCCACCCATAATTACTGAAAAATAAAGTTTCACCCATTGTAGGATCTATTTTAACGATGTAACGCCCACGTTCAATTCTCAAAACGGAATCAAAAGGCCAGTGCTGAAACCGGAAGAGCCCCTATGTTATCACAATGACCTTCACCTGCAAGGAGGGCTGTCTGGCTCTTCCATTATGTGGCATTAACCTCCCACCCTTACGGCTTCGCTGTTAAAACACCTTGGGAGGCTAACTAATGTTCCTACAAATGCTCAGCATCACCAAACTATCCAAAAAAAGGGCACAAATAGATCATTACATCATCATGGAGCGTTTTCCCATTCCCTTCGATTTCCCAGCTGGATTAGCTTGTTAGAGGCCTGGTGGGGCCTTGAAAAGGTGACAGAGCCCTGGCCATTATGCTAACAAGTAAAAACTTTCAAATGATAAAACTCTTGCAGAGAATCCAGCAAATGATTTCTATTTCCTATGATGTCTACTTCAATTTTTTTCAAATTTAAATTTCTTTCAAGAAAGGGTTTTTGGGCCCTGGCCAGTGTGGCTTAGTTGGTTGAGTGTTGTTCCATGAATCAAAAGGTTACCAGTTCAGTTTCCATTCAGGGCACATGCCCAGGTTTAGGGCTCTCTCTCTCTCTTTCTCTCTCTCTCTCTCAAAAATCAATTTAAAAAGGTTTTTTGTTCCTTTTTATGCTGATCAGCTTGTGCCTGGTGTTCCCCCTAGGCCAGTGATGGCGAACCTATGACATGCGTGTCAGAGGTGACACACAAACTCATTTTTTTTGATTGATTTTTCTTTGTTAAGTGGCATTTAAATATATAAACTAAATATCAAAAAGACAAGTCTTTGTTTTACTATGGTTGCAAATATCAAAAAATTTCTATATGTGACACGGCAGCAGAGTTAAGTTAAGGTTTTTCAAAATGCTGACACACCGAGCTCAAAAGGTTTGCCATCACTGGCCTAGGCTGACCCAGTCCCACATGTTTTCATCACAAAAGACAGCTTGCTACAGAAATTGGGCTCAGGGCCAGGATTCAGTCTCTTGAGAACAGGTTTATCAGTTAATAAACAGATTATTGTTAAGCATTTACTAATGTCCAGTACTATGCTAAGCACTGCAGGGAACTCCAAGACTTTTAAGTATGAAGGGGGTATTTCATTCAAGGAGTTTATAATCTGGTAGAGAAAGATGGCTTACATAAAAAATGAGGCAACAACCAAATATCAGTTGTTGGGTAATGTGGATCTGGAATTGAATATCTGGGAAGCACTTTGGAAGAAAGTTGGACTAAGGAGTTGGACTCATGAGTTGTATTTTTATTACTTATATTTTATTTGCTATTTTTAGTAAATAATATATTCCCAAGGTTCAACATTCTAAAGATTTTCTTGCCAAACCGGTTTGGCTGAGTGGATAGAGCGTCTGCCTGCGGACTGAAGGGTCCCAGGTTCGATTCCAGTCAAGGGCATGTACCTTGGTTGCAGGCGCATCCCCAGTGGGGGGCGTGCAGGAGGCAGCTGATGGATCTTTCTCTCTCATCGATGTTTCTAACTCTCTATCCCTCTCCCTTCCTCTCAGTAAAAAACCAATAAAATATATTAAAAAAATAATAAAGATTTTCTTTTCTCCCCTTTCCTTCAACTTCCCTCCACAATGGCCATCAATGTTACTGTGCTTTGGTGTATTTTTTCAAAGACCTTTTATACACATTTAAATACATGTGAATAGATATTTCCTCCCCCTTTCGTAGCTGCTCTGTGCCTTGACACATGGAGCCAGATTATTGTAGAACTCTTAACAGCTAAAGCTCTGGAGCCTGTGTTCCAGTCTTGACTCTGTCATTTATTACAGGTATGACCATGGACACACATCACTGATGCTGGTTCCTGACCCCTGAAATGGAGGAAAATATGAGTACCTGCCTCTAAGGTTGGTAGAAGGATTAAATGAGCTAATCTCTATTAAATGCTTAGGACAGTGCTTGGCCTATAGAAAGCACTGTAATATATAGACATTACTATTTTCACTTAATATATCTTAGAGACTTTCCTTATCAGCACAAATAGAGGGCTCATTTAGTTATTTAAAATGCTTAATACTTCATTGAAGGACCATATATGCGCTTGGTCTTGAATGATGAATAATATTTAGAAAATTAGGAAAACAGTGATATTATACGGCTGTCAGGAGGTAGAGAAAAAGTAACAGGTTATCACTACATACTTTTCATTGGCTAAAAGTTAAAGGATGGACCATACTGAGTGTTAGCAATGATGTGGAACAATTGGGACTCTCTCACACACTGCTGGTAGGAATGTGAAATGGTGTGATCATGTTGGAGAACAGGTTGGAAGTTTGACAATTTCTTATGAAGTTAAACACACATGTGATTGAATTGAAATAAAAACATGTATTCACCCCGACTTGTACACAAATATACACAGGTTTATTTCCAACTAGAGGCCCAAAATTTGTGCACAGAAGGAGGGAGGGGCAGGGAGGGGGGTCCCTCAGCCCCTACACCTTCTCCAATCGGGGAGCCCTCAGGGGATGTCCTACTGAAAGCTTAGGCCCACTCCTCGTGGTTCTCTGCTGTCTGTGGGGCCCACTTGGCCACTCCCAGGTCGCCGTGGTGACAGCAAGCAGGCCTTGCTCTCAGCAGCTGCCCCGGGGACTGGAGGACTCCAGAGGGGCTGAGAGGACTGGGCGCCACCATCTTTGTGTTGGAGTGATGGTTAATTTGCATATTACTCTTTTATTAGGTAGGATAGTCAAAACCTGAAAATAACCCAGTGTCCATCAGCAAGTGAATAAATAAACAAGTTTTGGTAAATCTATACAATAGACTTCTACTCAGCAATAAACTAAAAACAAATGCAAATTAAATAAATTTCAAAATAATTTTGCAAGAGTACATACTTTTATATAAAACTCTAGAAAATGCAAACTATTACAAACAGAAAGCAGATTAATGGAAGTGGAGGGTGAATTACAAAAGGGCATGAGGAAACTTTTGGGGGTGATGATAAATATATTTGTTATCTTCTGATGGTTTTGCAAGTGTATATATATATATATATATATATATATACATACATATATATATATGTCAAAACTCATCAAACAATGCATTCTAAATACGTGCAGTTTTTATAATAAAATATACCTTAATAAAATTGGAGAAGAAAAAGAAAATAATTATATATATTCAAAACTAAGCTAATAGAAAACTGAAATTTTTGAATGTCCAAATACAGCTAATTTGAGTATGCTTGCAAACATAACATAACACCAAAATGACCTGAAAGTCGTTTGCATTTAGTTGTTATTTTGGGTGTTTCCTTCCTTGCTCCCATATTGAAACTACATATGTTTACAGGAGAGGAAAATATCTTTCTTTCTACCCTTCCAGATTCTCAGTTGGGATCCCTGTAACAAAGACATGTTAATAAAAGAAAAATTCACAGAAGTTTGTTAACCTATAGATCTCATCCAAGCATGGGAGAGGCTCAGGGAAAGAGAAAGAGTAACTAGAAAAGGTGGTTTAGAACTCCTGCTTATATAGAGCATTTTCAACAAGGAACAATGTGTCTGTAGAGAAGTGGCAGGTGAAGGAAGGCAGTTTTAGGTTTCCAGTGGCAGCAAACTATGAGAAGGTAAATATGCAAGAGGGAACTAATAAAGTGAGGTTTGTTTGCAAATTCCTCTGGTGCCATCTCTTGGCTGATAAGAGTCTAGAATCATCTCCAGTAAAGGAGAATTTATGTCCTGCTTTTATGCAGAAAAAGCAAAGTGTAAAGGGAGCTTTTCCTGTGTTTATTGTGTTTTAATTGCCTTCAGCTCAAAATAATTTTATCTCAAAGAGGCATATTTTGGAATGACATATTCTATTTTCTTCCACCTTCATTATTCAGTTGGAGAATTTTTTTCTTTTAGTTGCTTTGTTAAGCCACTTAATATTTACTTATTGAATTAAACTTTTTCCCCCTTAAGTAGGAGATAAAAGGGAGTTTGATTAATGTGTGTGTGTGTGTGTGTGTGTGTGTGCTTTGAAGGGAGACGTGTGGAGAGAATGCTAGTAGTGGTAGGGATGTCTCCATTCAAAGTCATTGCTGTTCCCCCTTACACCAGCAATTCTCAAATTCTTTTGGTCTCAGGATCCATTTTGCCCTAAAAATGGATTGAGTGCCTCAAAAAACTTGCATATCAACATTTAATATATCAGAAATTAAAATCCAGAATTCAAAAAAATATTTATCAATTAGTTTTTAAAGGAATGAACTCATGGCATATTAATATAAATAACACATTTTTAGAAAGAATATATTTTTTAAAAATTTTAGTGAAAAGAATGGCCTTGTTTTCCATTTTTGCCAATCTCTGAAATGCCTGGCTTAAGACAGTTGGAGTCTCCTACCTGCTTCTTCATTAATCTGTTGTGACACCAGATGTCACGTAGCCTCTGGAGAACTCCCCTGTACAGTCATGAGGATGTGAGAATGAGTAAGATGAATAAAATCTTAGTATTGCTATGAAATTGTTTTCACATCAAGGACCTCGGGGAAAGGGGTTTTGTTGGCCCAAAATCTCTCCTCTGGGGGAGACCTTGAGCCACCTGAGCAAGATCCCGATGGCAAAATCCCTCCTTCCTCGCAGTCCCGGAGTTCTCTCAGATTGTCTGTTTCCATTCAACCCTGTGCAGTTTGGTCCTGTCAGTGTAGTGCAGAAGCAGGTGGTTTATATCCTGAGGACTTTCCTGGGACTAGAGGGACAGAAGTTTGGATCTAAAGAATGCAGGCCATTGCGGTCAAGGACTTGTTTTGCTATTGAGCACATTGATGGTTGTTCCCATGGTGTGTGATTAAAATAACTTTCTCAGGAAAGAAATTGCACATTAATAATTATATGTGTCCCTGGAAAATTCTCATGAAATTGATTACATTTTTGGTATTGTGCAGTAAAGAATCTAACCTTTACCACCAAAAGAGTTCTGGCCTTTGTCCTCGGCTTCCTGAAAGGAGGGCTTCCCTTTGCCTGGGGTCTTGGGCCAGTCAGATAGTGACATTGTGACATAGGCTCTGGGTTTTTAGTTACACGGTATCAGTTGATCTCCTGAGGGCTGGAACCTGAGATGACCTCTTAGATGAGGCCCCAGTAAAGCTCTGGACCCCAAGGTGTGGGTAAACTTCCTTAGTTGGTGACACTCAATGCGTATTGTCACACTTCAATGCCAAAAAAGTGACAGTGTATGACTCCAATAGGGATGTCAGATGGGACACGAAGATGGCTAACGTGGAGAGTGGAATTCTGCTATTAATCCAAATGCTAGACTTCCTAGAACAGGGGTGGGCAACCTTTTTGTGAGTGCGTGCCAAAACCAGCGAAATCTCTGACTCAAAATTCTTCTGCGTGCCAACCCTAATTTTTTGAGAACATGTTACACCTACTTGATATCTCTTTTTTTTTAAAAATATATTTTATTGATTTTTTACAGAGAGGAAAGGGGAGAGATAGAGAGTTAGAAACATCGATGAGAGAGGAACATCGATCAGCTGCCTCCTGCACATCTCCCACCGGGGATGTGCCCGCAACCCAGGTACATGCCCCTGACCAGAATCGAACCTGGGACCCCTCAGTCCGCAAGCCGACGCTCTAGCCACTGAGCCAAACCGGTTTCGGCTACTTGATATCTCTTAAGGTGTACGTATGTGAAGAACCTTGAAGAAATAATAAAATTCATTCGAGTGACAAAACCACAGTATATGATGATGAAAAATACATTTATTTTTTAATGTATACATGTTATGTAAAATTATTTATTTATCTAAGATGCACCTACACTGAATTTATCTGAAAAACAAAATAGTCAATATTAAGAAAAAAATTGTAAATGGAAGATTATAAGAGAGGGCTTCGCGTGCCAGCAAGTTACTGGCGTGCCATGTTTGGCACGCGTGCCAGGGGTTGCCCACCCCTGTCTTAGAAGATGCAAAATTTCTGGAATCCCAGGTACAATTGTGACCTAGGGGGAGACTTGGAAGTCAGACTGAGATGACTGGACCCGGGGCATGCATGCTCTGCTTTCAATAGTTCTCCCACCACATTGGCAGTATACTTTCCAAATCCATCAGTGCTCTCTCTCCTCCATCACTGTTGCTGATCTTGTTCCTCTCTCCTCCTCCTCTGTCAGGCTCTCCCTAGAAATGTGCAGGCCTGGAAGGGAGATCCATACTCCACTCCCCAACACCCACCACCATCCAAGCCCAGCTCACCCTCCACATTCTTCAAAGACCCTGACTACACGAGCCCTTATGTTGAGCTTTCTTGAAATTATTTTATTGCCTGGCCACCAATATTGTATGGAAACATACATGGTAATATTTGGTAGGTTTACATCTTGTTTCCTCGGCTGGAAGGTTATTTTCTTGAGGACAAGAGCTATGAGTTGTATTTCTTTGCACTTCTCAATACCTGGTAAAGGAATGATAGGTAACCGATGTTGAGTGAGTGTGTGGTTGATGATTGATGCAGGCCCCGCTCTGCAGAGCTCCAAGAGCAGCTAATTCCAAGGCAAATGAATGAGAGCAACAGCAAACCTACAGTTCATGTCTAATAAAGGGACTCAACCTGCTTGTCCTCATTAAGGCACTGAATAGATGATGAGCCAGCTTGAGTAAGCAAATTCTGCTATTGACCTCAAGTTCCTTTTCACAGGGACATTTCTGGTAAAGCCCTGAGCTTAGGACTGCCCATTAGCCAGTAGAGAACATCACAATAAAAATGAAAAGGGAAAAATACGCCTCAGAGCAAAGAATACAATGCACTTGCTTTAGCAAGTAAAACTAACGTCACTAGTTATGGAATCATCAATGCGTCCCCTTAACCCAACGTTAATGTGTAGGCCAGCTTCTTGTGGTAGGGGGATGCAGCAGACCAGTGTTTGAAGTTCTCTTTCCCTTCCTAGATCTCCCTTTGAATGTAGGTGGCTTCATGACTTGCTTTGGTCAAAAAAATGTTAGTGGAAATGATGCATGTTACTCCCAAGCAGAAGCATTTAAGAACAGGTGGCCAGTTCTCCAAACTATCTTCCCTTGCAGAAACAATCATGGAAACAGGTATTCAGATAGAGATGCAACAAATTTGGGACAGGAAGATGGGGTGTATGCACTCAAACTATACTTATTGGCCATCAACCATGCCTCATTAAGTTCCTCTATACAGTGGTTCTCAGCCTTCTGGCTCTTTAAATACAGTTCCTCATGTTGACCCAACCATAAAATTATTTTCGTTGCTACTTCATAACTGTAATGTTGCTACTGTTATGAATCGTAATGTAAATATCTGATAAGCAGGATGGTCTTAGGGGACCCCTGTAAAAGGGTCATTCGACCACCAAAGAGGTCGCGACCCACAGGTTGAGAACCGCTGCTCTATAAGGTAGTTTGCTCCAGACTGTTTAAAAGGGAGCATGAGTAATGCAATTGGAATTACCCACATTAAGCATCCAGTTTAAGGATCAGAGGAGGGTAGTTATATTGAACCTCTCTGGGCCTATATTACTTTCTGTGACTAATTGGGCAGTATATTCACAACTCTAATTGTCTTTACATTTCCTTTCTCTTTGGCTGCTTTCATGATCAGGATGTGTCTAGATGGACCTTCGATTCTCAGGATTTTGTGTGAGATTTGATGTTCTGCGAATGCTAAGCATTGGGGGGGGGGGGGGGGGTCGGGGGGGGGGGGACGTCCAGGGTAGGAAAATGTTGAGAGCAATTAACTCATTTGCTGACTTTTTGAGCTCAAATGGATATGTTCCTCATGTTACAACTTCTCGATAAGGAGAAAGCTCACTGCAGGAAACAACTGAGGCCCAGCATATGAAAACAGGATTGAGGATCCCATGGGCAGGTTTGTCATTATGTTCTCCCTGATAACTCCCTGCATAATAAGGGATTCATGGCTGAATGAAGATGCCGGGGACTAAATGGTAGGGGTTGTGGGGAAGCCAGGAGGGCATTGCCTGCACATACGATCCTGCACTGAACACTGGTCTCTGTCTTCTTCCTGTTACCTTGGGATTCCAGACAGACCTTCACGCATATATAGAATTTGGCATGATATTGGGAGCTCTGTGCGTATATATGCAGGACTTCATTTAGTTGAGGGACTCTCAACAGTTATTATCTGTAGGTATTTCCTTTTGGGCTGCTCAGTTTCCCTAGTCGTGTCCTCCCACAAACCTTTATTGGGTGGTGGGAGAGGGTGGTTAAGCTTAGTGACCATTGTGTTCTGAGAGGAATCAAAAGGGAAAGAGAAAGGGTCTCATGGTTCAATATGTAGACTTTACCTAACCTCCCTT
Organism: Myotis yumanensis; assembly: GCF_028538775.1. NCBI lineage: Eukaryota > Metazoa > Chordata > Mammalia > Chiroptera > Vespertilionidae > Myotis > Myotis yumanensis. The sequence continues at coordinate 186,889,770 of NW_027223753.1, forward strand.
CCCAATAAGGTACTCAAAACACGACCAGATCCTCTATGTTTCAACCTGCCCTGAAAAGAAACTTTCTGTCTTTTGCCAGGATGGGGAAAAGGCAGTCTCCTCTGGCTGCCCTGGCTTGAGGAACGGAATTTAATAGTTTAACTTCTTACAAGTTTTTAACTAATCGTCCTGTTTTCAGCTCCACCCATACTCACCTTCTCCTTCAGAGCTGCCTGGTATAATCATTGGTTCAATTACTGAGCCTTTTGGGGCTCTGAAGTTTGAAAAATTTGTTCCCCCAACCTTTGCAGGCATTTTAGTGTAGAGTCCGTTCGACTCACCCTCATGCTGTAGATTGCACAATTATGCTGGCATCTATCTAGTTCTTTTTATCCTCACAAATTAACAAAGTGATTTTTAATTCCTTAATCATTGTTTAAATAGATTCAAAAGGAGTGGGCATCTTCAGCTGTGTCGTCCCTTTAATAGAAGTTCTGTTATCCTTTTAATAAATTCCCTTTTCTGCTTAACTTAACTGAGAATAATAGTATTAATAGAAATAGGAATAGATCTACAATAATGCATTTTCAAGACAACAGTTCTGCCGAGACCGGTTTGGCTCAGTGGATAGAGCGTCGGCCTGCGGACTGAAAGGTCCCAGGTTCGATTCCGGTCAAGGGCATATACCTGGGTTGTGGGCACATCCCCAGTGGGGAGTGTGCGGGAGGCAGCTGATTGATGTTTCTCTCTCATCGATGTTTCTAACTCTCTATCTCTCTCCCTTCCTCTCTGTAAAAAATCAATAAAATATATTTAAAAAAAAAAAAAAAAGACAACAGTTCTGGATAGGGCTGAACCCAGCCCATCAGACATATAACTTGAGACACTGAATGCCCAGGGACACAGACAGTAGTGTGGTGAAGGTTGTGGGGAAGGTGGAGGGGTCAGTGGGGGAAATTGGGACATCTGTAATACTTTCAACAATAAAGATACATTTTTTAAAAAGACACTGAATGCCACCAGATGCTTTAGAAGAGTGACTGGATTAAGTCGTTTTTATTGCCTAGGAGTTTTATACTTATTAAAACCTACTTAGACATAATTAAGCATGGATTTTTTAAAAATCACACTTGTGTATACATAAAAAGGAAAATAAAAGCAGAAACTGATTAAGGTATTCCTAAAACTTCTTTTCATTTAGAGCCCTGGTCCTCTGAATCACTTTATATACTTTTACATATGTATTTTTATGTGGTGGTTTTTTAAAAAAGGCATAAGAAATGTACCACCTTAACCACTTTTAAATGCACAGCTCCTAACCATCTTTAAGTGTACATTCACATTATTTTGTGTCAAATCTCCAGAACGTTTTCATCTAGTGAAACTGAAACTGTGTACCCATGAAATAACTCCTTGTTTACCCTGTCTCCTCCCTCCTCCCCCCCCCCCCACCCCCCCCCCCCCCCCCCCCCCCCCCAGCCCCTGGCAACCACCATTCTACTTTCTGTTTCTATGAATTTGACTACTTTAGAAAACTCCTAGAAATGGGACCATACAGTATTGGTCCTTTTGTGACTGGCTTATTTCACTTAGTATAATGTCCTCAAGGTTCATTCGTGTAGTGTGTGCAGGACTTTCTTCCTTTTCAATGACGTTTTGTGGGGAAAGCAAAGTGCATTTCCCTTTCCCAAGCAACACTGAAAATATGACTCACTCTGAAAGAGGATCAAAATTTTTTTTTAAAAAAAATATATTTCTTTATTGATTTCAGAGAGGAAGGAAGAGGGAGGGAGAGATAGAAGCATCAATGATGAGAGAGAATCATTGATCGGCTGCCTCCTGCACTCCCCACACTGGGGATCGAGGCCACAACCCAGGCATGTGCCTTGGCCGGAATCGAACCTGGAACCCTTCAGTCCGCAGGCCGATGCTCTATCCACTGAGCCAAACTGGCAAGGGCAGGATCAAAATTTTTAAGTGTATCTTAAGCCCAAACCTAAGGATGGAAAAGAAAGGAAAGGTATTCCCACTTTTGCAAAAATAAATAAACAAAAACCACTTAAGTGCAAGAAATATTTTATTGTCCTTGGCGTTCCATGACAAATAACCTCACCTACTGATAATACTGTAAATATTGAAAGCAATTGCTCAGCTAACATTGTGAAGTTGAGTTGAAATGCCAGCCATTCGTTTCCCCAGAGGGCTCTCGAGTAAATGCTTCTGATCCTGGGAAGAGACAAACCCCCAGTACTTAGCTGCTGTAGTCTGGTGGTCATGTTGGGTTTACCTTCACAAAGGGGAAGAGAAGAGGTTTGTGTGTGAGCTGATCTTAAAGCTTGAATTAGCATGGGAAGCCTGAGTACTTGTTGAAGTTTGTATACAAAGAGCAATCTCCTAAACATATTTCGGAAGCAATTTTTTTTCCCTAAGTGTGAGCATAGTGCCCTCCTATACTGAATACTAACAAATTTGCTGCCCTGACCGGTTTGGCTCAGTGGATAGAGCGTTGGCCTGCGGACTCAAGGGTCCCAGGTTCGATTCCGGTCAAGGGCATGTACCTTGGTTGTGGGCACATCCCCAGTGGGGAGTGTGCAGGAGGCAGCTGATCGATGTTTCTCTCTCATCGATGTTTCTAACTCTCTATCCCTCTCCCTTCCTCTCTGTAAAAAATCAATAAAATATATTTTTTTAAAAAAAGAAATTTGCTGGTGCTGTTACCCCTGTGCTCACACATCTGCCTTCCTCATCCTTGCTCCTTTTCTCCCTCCCTCTCAGCCTCTCTTGTGTTTCTCTCCTTTCTGCCTCCCCAGTTTGCCCACCGTTCTTTGGTTTCCTCTTCTGACCCCTGGAGTCCTGTGCAGTTTCTCGCCTTCCCTGGTTGCCCAGCCCTTCCCATTCTGCCCGCAGTGGACTCTGGGCCTCCCAGCCGGGTGGGGTTTCACTTGGGTAAATTACCACATCGTGGAGCACCGTCCAGCAGTGTTTCCTTAAGACGGAGGAGTAAGAGTCAGTGCATTCAGGGGGTGAGGGTGGGCGGAGGGAAACCATTTCCTGGGATGGCTCTCCAGAGAATGGCTGTGTATGCCTCCACAAGGTGAAACTGAGTGAAGATGACCCTGGAGGTAAGTCTTGGGTTTGGGCAAAAGGAGAAGGGCCTGTAGGGTGATGGTGAAATCTCAGTGGGGCAGCTGGGGCTGCAGGTTGTGGCTGGGTTCATGAGCTGAAGGTCTTTCTTTTCTTTTCTTTCTTTCTTTCTTTCTTTCTTTCTTTCTTTCTTTCTTTCTTTCTTTCTTTCTTTCTTTCTTTCTTTCTTTCTTCCTTTCCTTCCTCCCTTCCTTCCTTCCTTCCTTCCTTCCTTCTTTCTTTCTTTTTTTTCTTTCTTCCTTCCTTCCTTCCTTCCTTCCTTCCTTCCTTCCTTCCTTCCTTCCTTCCTTCCTCCCTCCCTCCCTCCCTTTCTCTCTCTTTTCTCTCTTCTCTCTTCTCTCTTCTCTCTTCTCTCTTCTCTCTTCTCTCTTCTCTCTTCTCTCTTCTCTCTTCTCTCTTCTCTCTTCTCTCTCTCTCTCTTTCTCTCCCCCTGAGGCCCTGGTCAGCTGTGGGGCAACCTTCCAACCTATTGCTGTGTCCTCCTGGGTAAACCTGGGCTGAGTGGACCCTGATCTAATTTGGAAAGAAAATGTAAAAAGAAATCAATGCCCATCTGTGACTTCTAAAGGAGTATTCCAGGTGTATGGAACATCCATCCCCCAGATGTGAAGGTGGGTTCTGCAAGGCCTTTTTTAGGAGTCCCTGTGTAAAACGTTTCTTGAACCATTCTGAAACATAATCTTACAGAAATACCTCCTGTATAGCAAGAAAGTCATGAACATTTGATGAATATAAGACTGTTAGGCCCTGGTCCAAGAACAGGATTGAAATTCTATTAACAGAATTTGAAATTCCATTTACAGGCTTATCCCTTTATTTTAAGTCTTTAACCTTTAAAATGCAAGCAAATCCCAGGAGATAACAGAGTGACCCTCATGTATCTTCAGGCTTACATTACACCAGACCCTCCGCTTACCTGCAGCCCCCTTACATATCCTGCTCCCTAAAAACCAGAATTCACTCCTGGAACCAACCACTAGACTCTGCACGCCTAAACAGTGAGCTTCTGTTTTGTTTTTGTTTTTTCTGCCTGGGACACTTTGCCTTCTCTTTTCTTTTTAGCTAATTCCTAGTTCTTAAAACCCAGGCAATGTCACTCACTGCTCCAAGTCTGTTCTCCAAAGCAGGCTTAGTCCCACCGTGGGGTCTCTGACGCTTTGGGTCTCTCCTCGCTGATGGCCCTTCTCCCAGAGTCCTCATTGGCACACAGGTCTATCTTCCCACCAGGTTAAGACGTGAGCTGTGTCTTGTTCTTCGTTGAATCTCTTGAATCTCAAATAATACCTGGCCCATAGTAGGTTCTGTTTAGGGAATGGATGGATTCTTTACTGCTGAGGTGTTTTTAATGGGTGGTGGTACAGGGCTGGAGTACAGTGAGTAAAAATGCCAACTGAAAGAGAAGCGGTGTGCAGAGAGAGGAGGCTGGGGACGCTGAAGGCCCGCTCCTCTGGGTGACAGTTTTGTGAAGGTCCAGGCAGCTTAATGGCATGCGACATCGTCTTCCACTGACTTTCTCAGAAGGTAATGCTAATTGACTGCTGAACTTTAAAATCTATTGACACGTTTGATGCACTTGCCAAAGTGGTGTTTAATGACCCATATTTCTCACAATAAAACAGGGCAACGTTAAAAACTCAAATTTGCTTTGGATTGACATCTGCTACCATCTGTTGGCTCCCGGATTCTGGGTTACATCATTCTTATTTTTATGTTAAACATTACCAGTAATAAAAACAGAAGGAAAGGGAGAAGTCAAAGCCCCATAGGGAAGTTCTGATTCCACCCAGACTTGACAGTCCTATTTTCTTCTCAGAAATCCTAGAAAACAGAAAACAACAAGAAGATGTCTTGTTGAGAAAGACCTCCTTCAACTTGACCATGAGTCAAACGAGGAAGAAAAGTTCCTCAGATGGAGAAACCAAACCCCAGACTTCATTTGTCAACAAATTCCTCAGGGGCTCAAAACTCAGGTCCTCCGAAGCGGAAAGCAGAAACGAGAGCAATGACCTTAAAACAGCTGATTCCCAGCCCAGCGATGAGACACAGAAGACTGCCACCTTAGACACCGGTAAGGTGTTCTGACTGCTGTCAGTTCTTTGTTTCTTAGAATAATGTCTTCCCCTGGAGATCATTGGGTTAAACTAAACCTAATATGAGTCTCTGTCTAAACATTTATTACTAGAGGCCCGGTGCACGACATTCATGCATGGGTAGGATCCCTAGGCCTGGCCGGAGATCAGGGCCAATCAGGGCCTTCTGGCTGCTGGCCGGGGCCTCCCTTCGTTCCGCACCACCCCCTGGTGGTCAGCGCACATCATAGCGAGCGAGCGGTCTTCCAGTTGAACACTTGTGGGGACAATTTGCATATTAGGCTTACATATATATATATATATATATATATATGTTACTTAAATACTTTAAATACTTTGCTAATTTTGCTTTTAAATTATCAAAAGCATTATAATACTACAGAAAGGTGTAGAGAAAATACCTGATTTCCTTTCATTTTCACGCAAATGATCATTTTTTCAAGATTCTTTTCAGTCTTTTATTCGTGTGCATGCACTTATGGTCAGTCAGAACCCATTCATTGAGTTCCTACTATGTGCCTGCCACTGTATTTTGTAAGTGCTCAAAATACAGCCATGAAAAGCAGGGCCTTATGTAAACAAGGAACCAAATGCAGATACCATTTCAGTGCTGATAAGTGATGTGAAGAAAAGCAGAGCAGGCTAAGTAGAGAGTGATGGGATGGAAGTGCTCTTTCAGACAGGATTGGAGGAAAGGAGTCTCTCACTGGGTGGCATTGGAGCAGAGAGCTAAATAAAGTCAGCCACGTAGAAGGAATAGTAAAACCAGCCACATAGATAAATGTGCGAATAGCTTTCCAGGCAGAGGGAACTGTAAATGCAAAGGCCCAAGGTGGGACTGAGCCCAGAGTGTTTGAGAGGGGGCCAGGAAGTCCGGGATGCTGAGGAGGGTGAGAGGTGGGGAGAGGGAGAGGAGTAGAGACAAGTCAGTGAGGCAGCTGGGGGCTAGAACAGGTATCTCTTGCAGTTATAATAGCCTACAAATCCCTCTTGAGTTGAATGAAGCAGTGATCCTACTTCTGAAACATATTATTATACTGCTCAATTCCTACATTGCTTCATGATGTTCCTATACATAATTTTAACAGCTGCATAATATTCCATTACATTCATATGCCATAATTACTTAATAAATTCCTTTTTTTTTTGTTTACCCTTCAGTGATTATTTTTGGCTTTCCCTCTCCCATATTCCCTGCTTCATGGAATTTCAGCTTTTTAAAAAAGTATACATTTCAAGAACCAAAATTATATATTCGAGGGTTATGAAAATAAATATTGCCAACTCTCTCTCCAAAGTCGGAATCATATTATTTGGCAATATGATGGCATATACATACCACCAATTTATTATCCATTAGGTTAAATGAATTTTAAAAACATTTAAAACTTTATATGCAAACATATACAAAAGTAGAGAGAACAGTATGAGTCCCCATGATCACCTCGCTAACAATTACCAGCCAATCTTGTTTCATTTATTCCTATCCTCACTTCCATCAAATTATTAGTATGAAATACCTAAAATAATATCATCTTACCTATACGTTGATTAAATGTATTTTAAATATATTTTGGTAACTAGGAAGTGAAAGTCTACTTCTAAAGGAAGACAATCTCTAGCAGAAAGTTGTTGGCATTTGTTTTAAAGTCTTGTTCGGAGCTTCAGGAACATGGTTAATGAGTACCTGAAACCATGATCAAATCAACAGTGCAAGACCAGGCAGCTGGTCAACACCGGCTGCTCAAGCCATTCATGGCTTCTCTACTTACATTATCTCAATATTCAGTGGCTCCTGGAGTCACGTTAATTCTGCCTCCCAAATGGCTCTTGGGTTGGATCCTCCTCTCCACTGCTATTCTGGTTCTCTTCTCTTGCCCTGACCACTGTGGCAGCGTCGTAACTGGTTTCTCTGTCTCTAGTCTTGCTCTCTTGCCAACCTGTCCTCCACACTGCCACAGGATGCCCTCTTAAACCACAGATATGATGGTGTCTCTCAGCTGCTTACAACCCTTTACTGCAGCGGTTCTCAACCTGTGGGTCGCGACCCCTTTGGCGGTGGAACGACCCTTTCACAGGGGTCGCCTAAGATCATCCTGCATATCAGATATTTACATTAGGATTCATAACAGTAGCAACATTACAGTTATGAAGTAGCAACGAAAATAATTTTATGGTTGGGTCACAACATGAGAACTGTATTTAAAGGGCCAGAAGGTTGAGAACCACTGCTTTACTGGACCCCTCTCACTTTGAAGAGAAAGTCTCTCCTCCCAAGAAAGGTCTTCAAGGTATGGGTGATCAGTTGGCTATCTCTTCATGACTCTGCCTTCCCCCAGCCTCACATTCCTCCTCTACTCCTGACATTCTGATTTACCTGCAGTTTCCTAAACTGGCCCTATTCCCCCAAGTTGAATGCCTAGAAAGACCTTCCCTTGCATCGCCATCTTCCCTCTGCACCCCGCCCCTTTTTAACCTCTTCACGTCCACCCACCTGGCTGGCTCACATTGGTCCTTTAAGGTGCCAATCATGCATCACTTTCTCTTAGAAGCTTGTGAAGACCCACCCACCAGACCAGAGCTTCTTACTGTCACCCTCTGCACGCCTCCACATTGCATGTCTCCTCTCTGTTGTGACCGTGGCTTTCTTGTGCGTCTCCTCCATTAGACAGGTAGCTCCTTGAAAACAGGAATTTGTTTTGTTACAAATGTAATCATGTTTTTATGAAAACATTGGATTCTTGGTCATAAACAACAGAAACCAACCCTTACAGATTTAAGTTGGAAAAGGACTCAATGGGTGTGGCGGGCTGGCACGGCCATGGCATACTCAGACCAACGTGGGGCGCCATATGTGCCGAGCCAGCTCAGCCAGGTTCGGTGAGCCCGAGTGGGGGCAGTGAAGGATTGAGAAAAGACAGACAAGAGAATGAAAGCTGGGTCTCGGCAGGACGCTGCCCTCTCTGACGGAGAGAGACAGTGCCACGGACTATAAGCCGTGTCTTTATTTTATAGCCAGATTCCATGAGGCAAAGTAAGGGCGTGGTCAAGATGTTTACAACATTCTCGTGGATTTCGATCCTACTCAATACATGCACCTGAACTCTATCAAGCCCACATTACTCAGACACATGGGACCACGTGTTCAGACCATAGGTTCAAGCTTACAACTATAATGTTGGCTATAATTGTGCTGGGAGGGCTCTGCCCTCCAAGCTGGGACTTGCACATGGCAATGAGAGGACTGTGCCCTCTCATTAGTCCGAGGCTTGAACCTGTCCAAACACTGTAGCCCAGTGGTTCTCAACCTTGGCTGCACATTAGAATCACCTGGGAATCTTTTTAAAATCCTGATTTCTGGGCCTTAAAATCCTGATTTTAAAATCCTGATTTCTGGGCCTTAAAAAGATTCCCAGGTGATTCTAATGTGCAGCCAAGGTTGAGAACCACTGCTGAAGCCGCTCTCCACAAATAGGAAGATACTGTTTAGCTCACAGAATCACCTGGATGGAGACGCCAAAGTTCAGTTCAGCAGGAAAGCAGCCGGAAAAGGCCCCAGTCACTCCAGACTGCTCATGTGTGATCACGTTGTCCCCTCCATGGAGTGCCAGCCCTCCCACCTCAGCCGACCTGCAGCAGCTCTGACTCATCAGTTTTTTGTTTGTTTTTAAAAAAAATATATATTTTATTGTTTTTTTACAGAGAAGAAGGGAGAGGGATAGATAGTTAGAAACATCAATGAGAGAGGAACATCGACCAGCTGCCTCCTGCACACCCCCCACTGGGGATGTGCCTGCAAGCAAGGTACATGCCCTTGACCGGAATCGAACCTGGAACCCTTCAGTCCGCAGGCTGACGCTCTATCCACTGAGCCAAACCAGTTAGAGCTGACTCATCAGTTTTGTATGCTGAGCTGTGACACCGATAGTCTTCAAAGAAAGGGTTTCATAGTTAAAAAGAAATACACGGTCCATGAGGAAATGTCTAGGGGTGTCATAAGTTGATATTCATATTTCTATGTAGGTGTTTTGAGAAAGATTTATCATGTTGATTTATTTTGGTAATTAAGAAACTGTAAAGCTAATTTTCATTCATTCATTCAATTATTTGTTCATTCAACAAATATTCACCAAGTATTTCTCATGTAAGACTCTGCAGAGTCTCATCTCCCTGGGAGACCCTTGTAAATTTAAGTCACTATACTCCCGAGAAAGGAACCGGGCAGGACTTCTAGTCTTCCTTTTATAGATGCATAAACCAAGGCTCAGAGAAGTTGTGACTTGTTCACCCATTGGATCCATGATTTCAACAAGATCGTGCTGTCTTAGACTTGCCAATCATATCAACCATTACAGAGTACCCAGGTTCGATGTGGTCTGAGAAGAGATTTCTAAATCTATCCATTGGTAGGTCATTGCTGGTGACTTTTGAGAAACAATTTATTTGAATAGGTGAGTGTGGCAACCAGATGTAGCGGGTTAATTGGTAAATGTGCTGAAGACGTGGGGGGAGCAAGTACAAACCAATCTTTCCAAACATTTGATAGTAAAGGAAATGATTGACATGGCAGTGGCTTGAGGAGAAAACAAAGAAAAAGAATTGGTGGGGCTGGTTGTAGGTTGAGCCTATGGAGATAACAAAAGCAATAGGATACCATGTGCAGAAATTTTTTAAACACAAACAATTTAAAACACACAGAATGGGCTTTGGAGCAGACTGTTCTGGGTTCAAATTCTGACTCTACTACTTAGTAATTAACAGAGTCTCAGTTTCCAAATCTATGAAATGGTATAACTGTGACTATTTCCTTTAAGTTTAAACAAAATGTCCTGTACTCACTGGCATGTAAGAGGCAATTCCTCCCCATCTCTCATCCACAGGTCTCCTCTCTGCCACCCAAAATTAGGGTTACCATGTAAAATAAGTGCAATATTTGGGACATACTTTTACTAAACGATTCCTGTTTCCCTGAAGTCTAAATTTAATTAGACATGCTGCTTTTGTTTTCCTAAATCTGGCAACCCTACCCAAAATACCTTGTACCCAAGTGCCATGATAAAAATTGAACGCCTGAGTAAAGAGGTAAAATGGTGGAAGGTGCTGCCTCCTACTGGTGGAATGTGGCAACACTGACCAGGCCAGCAATGCTGTATTCCCTACAGGTGGCTTTCTTAAAAATAGCAAGTCAGTTTGTTTTGTTCATTGGATTCCACATATAAGTGAGATCATGTGATACTTGTCTTTCTCTGACTGGCTTGCTATGGACACAGACAATAATGCAGTGAAGGCCTGGGGGAGCGGGAGCAGAGTAGAGGGGGTCAATGGGGATATCTGTAATACGTTCAACAATAAAGATACATATTTTTAAAAGCAAAAACAAAGCAAACAACAAGAAAACAAAACACACCAACAACTAGCATTGGACAGGAAAACAGAGCCACAGGAACGTAGAAATCTTTTAAATAAAAATAGCAAGCCGAAACCGGTTTGGCTCAGTGGATAGAGCGTCAGCCTGCGGACTGAAAGGTCCCAGGTTCGATTCCGGTCAAGGGCATGTACCTGGGTTGCGGGCACATCCCCAGTAGGAGATGTGCAGGAGGCAGCTGATCGATGTTTCTCTCCCATCGATGTTTCTAACTCTCTATCTCTCTCCCTTCCTCTCTGTGAAAAATCAATAAAATATATTTTTAAAAAAATAGCAAGTCACAAGACACCCTGTGGAAGAGAGATGAAGTTTTCATTATCCTTGCTAACATTTTAGTCTAAATTTATTATTACTGTAATCCTACTATCTTTTAATTTTCACTGGTACCAATATATATGTATATATATTTAGCTATGTTGTTTTATACTTTTTTGTCAGGGTTAGTAGAATATTCCTGCACATTCATAACTTATGTCTTCTTATTGGATTCCAGTCTACTTTGTGTGTGTGTGTGTGTGTGTGTGTGTGTGTTTAAATATAGTTTTATTGATTTCAGAGAGGAAGGGAAAGGGAGAGATAGAAACCTCAATGATGAGAGAGAATCATTGATCAGCTGCCTCCTACACACCCCACACTGGGAATCGAGCCCCCAATCCAGACATGTGCCCTGACCAGAAATTGAACTGTGTGACCTCCAGGTTCATAGGTTGATGCTCAACCACTGAGCCACAGTGGCCAGGCTCTTTGTGTATGTTTCAAATGGTACATTGCCACTGACAAACCTCTTTAAAGTCACTGTCAGTACAGGCATATTTATTTTTCCTTACAAAAGTGTAATGTTTTTACATATATTTTAAACGCTGTCACATGCGATAAGTAAAGCACTGGTACATAATAGGTGCTCAATAAAATTATAGCATTTTTTTATTACTTTAGTGATTAGCATAGTGTATAACAGAGGAATTTGGTGAGGTGCCTCATAAGTAGTTCCTAATAACAAGAAGACAAATGAGGCTTTCTGAACGGGTTCTCCAACAGGAGCTCAGAATATACAAAAGCTTCCCCCAGGCACTAGCTCTCAGGCTTCCTCAGTTGAATGGGGGAGGAAATGAGCAGCAGCTGTTTCTTTCACTCCCACCCTGTACCAATCTGAAACTCACCAGTGGTGACTGCAAGGCCTCGCCTTCTTCACCTGCTTGGTTAGGAGGCAAACACCTGTGCTTGGCCCAGCAGTTGCATTCGCCAAAGCTATCTGTCATCGTTCCAGCACTGCTCGCTCGCCTAAAGCTGTGCTAACAAGCTCACCTCTTCTTCAGGAACACAGCTCTGTCTCTACGCTGAGAAGCCAGGGTCAGGCCATGAAAGAAAAGCCACCAAGGCAGGAACGGAGGTTTTCTTCCTGGTAAATGCTTCAGGTTTCACCAGGGTCCAGTTCAGGATTACTGTCCCCCTTTTCACTTGTTGTATTGTGATCATTATGCATCTTTATCTGTCGTTAACAGCAAATTCTTCTTTATTCTTATAATGTAGCCACACCTCTCACTTCAGAAACGGAACTGGGATGCCAGGTGGAGCAGTTCCTGCAGAAGCTGGGCAGAAAGGCTGCGGACACGTGTCTAGATCTGAGTAACTGCGGGCTAACAACAGCGGACGTGAGGGAGATGGGTCTGTATGCAGTTGACTTTGCACTGACGGGAACATGGCCTGTAGGTTGAAATGAGCAGGCAAAACACACTCATTATTCACTTGGTAACCCAAGGTCTGAGGGTGGCCCCAGACTACTCAGAAACAGCTGCTGCACCGCTAATTAAAAAAAAAAAAAAAGATTTGAGTGGAGGAAGTTCATGTTTGTTTTTCCTGAGCATTTTTGCCTCCCTACTGATTGCCTCTGGCTCCCTGCAAGACATCTGTTCTTACATAGGATATAAACCCATAAAACTTAGCCTAAAACTGAGCCTTCTTGGGAATTTAAAGGGGTACTGTGCTCTTTGGTTATCTGTGGAATGAAAAGTACAACTGCCAGCAATTATTGCTTATATATATATATATATTTTTTTTATTGTTTAAGGTTTTACATATGTCTCCTTTGCTTATATGTTTTTGTACACAAAAGTATTGCTACCCTTTGTTATACCTAAGCAGGAGTGTAATTGTGAAGAACCCTGTGCCCACACCACCATCAACACCTTTCCCCCCTCTTTTTCTCAGGTACCTTAAATTAAGCCTTTAATCAAATTAGATGTGTCTACCAACAGAGATGCATCAAAGAACTGCGTTTTGAACGAGGAGTCCTTGACTATTTTAGTTAAAATCCATGCGATTATAATTTGGACAGGACTCTGAAAGGGAACTCTAACCATGCCCGCGGGTATCCAATGCCTGCCTGTCAAGATCACTTGTGGAGCCTGTAGAAACGTAGGCACTTGAGTCCAACCCAAACCCACTGAATGGCAATCTCTGGTTTTATTCTTTTTCCTTCTTAATATGTTCAGTAGATTTATGCTTTATAAAATTAGGACCATCGTGAACATGCTTTTTGGGAAAAAATATATTTTTATTGATTTCAGAGAGGAAGAGATAGAAACATCAATGGTGATCATAAATCATTGATCGGCTGCCTCCTGCATGCCCCACACCAGGGATTGAACCCACTACCCGGGCATGTGCCCTGACCAGGAATCAAACCATGACCTCCTGGTTCATAGGCCAACGCTCAATCACTGAGCCACACCGGCTGGCTGAACATGCTTTAAATCAGTGGTTCTCAGCCTTCCTAAAGCCATGACCCTTTAATACAGTTCCTCATGTTGTGGTGACCCCCAACCATAAAATTATTTTCGTTGCTACTTCATAACTGTAATTTTGCTACTGTTATGAATTGTAATGTAAATATCTGACATGCAGGATGTATTTTCATTGTTACAAATTGAACATAATTAAAGCGTAGTGATGAATCACAAAACAATATGTAATTATATATGTGTTTTCCGATGGTCTTAGGCGACCCCTGTGAAAGGGTCGTTCGACCCCCAAAGGGGTCGCGACCCACAGGTTGAGAACCGCTGCTTCAAATGCTGGTGAAAGGAAAACAATTTTCCCTCTAAGCGTGGCCTCAGCATTTCGGAAGGCTGGGTTGCTGTGCCTGTAACGCAGAAGCTCAGCCTGCTGCTTCCAACTGCTGCCACCACTTTCACATTCAAGACGGGCGTTTAAACGCAAAGATGCTTTACCGCCTCTGGGTTGTCATTTCCACTCAAAAGTCTTGTTGCTTCAGGGGATACGATGGCCCTGGAGGGTCCTTTTCCCAGAGGGCAACCTCACTTCTAATGAGCAGTAGCAGAGACCCGAGGAGGCCCCATCAGGCTGTGTGCCAGTCTACGTCTCCATGTTAGTCCGTTTAAGTATTACGGCAGCTTTTTAAGGTGGTGATGCCCGGGCAATCAAGATAAAAAAGAAAAGGTAAGAGGCGCCTGTAACCTCAGCAATCCTGGCCCAGAGAGCAGTCCCCAGCCACCAGCCTGAGGAACCAATAGGAGGACTGGCTGATGGATGTCAGAGAGTTTTGCAAAATACAAAGACCAGTGCACACTTTACAGTGACAGTAGTGGTAACAGCAGAATTACCTTCTCTTCTGCAGTAAAAAAGATCCTATGAAATCTTATAGAGACACCACTGTACTTTCTTTTTTAAAAATATATTTAATTGATTTTTTACAGAGAGGAAGGGAGAGAGATAGAGAGTTAGAAACATCGATGAGAGAGAAACATCGATCAGCTGCCTCCTGCACATCTCCTACTGGGGATGTGCCCGCAACCCAGGTACATGCACTTGACCGGAATCGAACCTGGGACTTTTCAGTCCGCAGGCCGATGCTCTATCCACTGAGCCAAACCGGTTTCGGCTGTACTTTCTTTTAAAAAATATTTTTATTGATTTCAGGGAGGAAGGGAGAGAGAGAGATTGAAACATCGATGATGAGAGAGAATCATAGTTCAATTGGCTGCCTTATGCATGCCCCTACTGGGGATCGAGCCCGCAATCCGGGCATGTGCCCCAATCGGGAATTGAACTATGATCTCCTGGTTTATAGATGGATGCTCAACCACTGAGCCACGCCAGCTGGGCACCACTGCATTTTCAGAGTGAAATTATTTGGCAAAAATAGAAAACATCCCAAGAAATAGAAAATGTAAACGTCACAATCTCTCCAATTGCATGGCTGAGAGATCCCTGAGAGAGCCACATGCCCTCGTCCCCTTATTCTCTTACCAAACTATGTTCTGTGCGTACAGGCAATGGATCCTACTTACCACACCTCACAGATTACTTATGCAAATCTGTATGTTCTTTTGTTCATGTCTAGTTGCTTTGCTGCCTTTTCTCCCGGACCTAGAAACACTGGACATTTCCTGGAATGACTTTGTGGGTGGAACCCTCCATTCAGTCACTGAGCAAATGCATCTTGTCAGCAAGTTAAAAAGCCTGAGGCTGGGTAGCTGCAGACTTACCACCGATGATGTGCGAGCACTGGGTATGATGAATGCTTCTCCTAAAAGACTTCACTGACACACCTTGGCAGCCCGACCCTCAAGGGCAAATTACCTGGGTCCCACACCCTCGGTGCTCAGGGACGAGTGTACTGTGCCTGAGGCGGTGGACATGATGCATGTGGTGGTGAGCACTAGCGTAACTTCTGAAGGGCCATGTAACCTTACCTGGCATTGTGCTAATTTCCAGGCTAGAGAAGGGAACAGGCTGACCAGGTACTCACTCTCCTGGAGTTTAAATGGCGATCGTTGTAAAACTGGCTCCCCCTGGGTCTTTTACCTCATCTGTCAAATAGAATTGGAGTAGATAACGATTAGATTCTTCTCCAACTCCAAGATAATCTCTTCTATTTTTCCACCTCCATTTTAAAAAATTGGTCAAAATGAGATTTTTCAACTAAAAGGAATGGTTTAAATCAGCGGTCGCCAACCGGTGATTCGTGGACCACTGGTGGTCTGTGAGGTCCGAAAGGTTGGCACTCGCTGGTTTGAATGGCAGCAGCACCTCCATGAAGCTAGTTTATATGCTGAACAGAGAATAAAGAACATAGGATAACATTTGTCACGCTACTAACCCAACTGCCTTACTAAAATGCTTGCTGGTTTTAGATGGCATTAATTTTTCTAAATTTTCTTTTGGTCTGAAGTTTCTTATTTCGGTTATGTATTTTGATCATTTACATCTCTGCAAAGATTTCTGTAAAAACAATGCAATTCATGCCAAGGTATTCTCTCCGATCTCTCCCAAGAAAATGGGGGCCACCTGACGACTCCTGGCCCCACCCTGCCTATAGCCGAGGAAAAACATCATACATCTCAGAGCTGGCCAGATCCCAGTTCAACTCCCAGTCCCACTTCTGACTAGCTTGTGACCATGGACAAACTACTTAACCTTTCTGAGCCTCAGTGTCTCATCTCTGAAAAGGGGGTGATATCCACCTGAAAAAATGACTGTGAGGATTGGATAAGGACATTTCTGTGAAGTGCCTACTGCATACCCGGCACATAACAGGTGCTCAGTCATCGGTAGCTCCTCTTCTCCCTATGCCCTCATCCAAAATTTCCCTTCTGTGGTTTTACATAAAGAAATTAGCCCCACCGGTTAGCAGCTGGTTATTGTGTAGAAGGACCACAAATTGAACACATCGTTACTCAGACATGAAAAGAAAATGTAGTTTCTTTCTTTTCTTTGATGAACCTGATCTTTTTCATGATCCTCCATTTCCTTAAGAGACCAGAACGTGGAATTTTGGCCCCAGGACCCACTCCAAACTCACTGGGCGCAGGAGGGAGTGCACAGCTTTGCCTCTCTGATGTCCTGAGCCCTTGTCCCTTCCCGGAGTCTCTCTCCTCTCTAGAAGGACTTCTGCATCCTCTCCCATCAGAGAGGGCTTTCTGTAGTCTTGATGCAGATGGGGTACGGGGAGAATAAATGGTGTGCTGGTAAGCTAACATACTAGTAAATCAGGAGCCATTTCCACGTTGTTGCACCCGTTACAACTGCTTAATGCAAGATGGCCAATGCTGGCCATCCAGTCCCGTGAGGACTGCAGATAGCTAATCAACTTTACACTCTTTCTCCCTGAGCCTGAGCTTCAGGGCTATAGAAAGCCACCCCCAATTGACTGGCGATGACACACGAGGTGACACTTGTGCAGGAAGAATATGCATGTTAACATGGGGCTCCGGACTCCTGGATCCTTCATCCATACCGCGAATAACCAATGCGAGGTCCACACTCAGCTGCTGAGGTGGAAGAGGCTCCGGACATGGGGCTTTCCAGCTCTTGATTGTTTAGGATTAAGATCGACGCTGCCTGCTGAGAAGTGCATTTTCCATGTGTGGCTCCCCACCCTTCTCCCAGGGCAGTGAAAATCATCCTAAGGATCCGCCCCCCTCCCTTCCCCCGGGTCTCTCCCATGTCCATGCTGTAGGCTGTAGCCCGAGGGAGCTTTCCTGTGTGAAGTGGTTTCAGAAATGTCATTGCACCCCTTTCTCCACGGCACCCTCCCCTGCCCCAAAGGCTGAGTAATCTTAGGAGCTGTTAGTGCCTGATGCTTTATGGTTGGTTCTTCTCTGCCGCGGTCGGTTCAGTTGTATGTGACACTGTTGATGTCAATGTGAGCTTTACCCCCATGGGAGCCAGTGCCTGGCTTGGTCTCACTTCTACCTCCTGCCAAGCGCCTCAGCATTGCTGCTCCCAGAGAGGGTGGGTGAGAGAAAGTAATGGACTAGTACACGTGTTTACCGCCACAAAAAACCTCAGTAAGAAATACCTTATGAATAGGTGAGTTTTAAAAAAGCAATCTGTGCTCATAAGCGTGGCTTCAGAACTTTGGAGGGTCGTAGTGCCTGTAAAAATAGGAGCTCCCCCTGCTGGGAGTGGGCGGAACTGCGTCCTCTTCTTTGTTACCTGGCACCTAACCAGTCAGACTCGACTTGGCTTCCATACTCCATAAATAACGATTTCGAAAGTGCATTCTCTGCTTTGCAGACTAGTGACCAATCTTCGGGCCCCTCTGTGACAGGAGCAGCGCTTAAAGCGATACCTGACCTTGAGGAGCTGACTTTGTCCTGGAACAGTAAAGTGGGAGGAAACTTGCCTCTCATCCTGCAGAAGTTCCAAGCCGGGAGCAAGATCCGAACGCTGGAGCTGGTGGATTGCGCCCTCACGTCAGAAGACGGGGCATTTGTGGGTAAGCGGAGCTTGGAAGAGTTCTTTCCAAAAATTAAAATTAAAATGTGAAGACGCCCATGATTGGATAGCTTGGGAGTCAACGTTGGCTGTTTTCTCTTGACCCTGGATTGAAAGAGTGGCTCACTCCATCCCTGGGTCCCAGAGGCTGCATTCCCCTCCTGTCCCCACCCCCAACCCCCTCCCAACTCCCACACCTGCATTTTCACTGAGTTGCTCTTTTTGTTCGGATTTCCTTCCTTCCAGGTCAGTTGCTACCTATGCTGCCAAGTCTTGAAGTACTTGATCTTTCCATTAACAGAAACATCGGTGGCAGTCTAAGCAGTATCGCTCAGGGGTTAAAAAGTGCCTCAAATCTGAAAGTACTGAAGTTACAGTCATGTGGGTTATCACAAAAGAGTGTCAAACTATTGGGTAAGCAATGGCTGAAGTTTATATACATAATTTTATGTATGTATATCATTTTATTTTATATTTAATTTTTTAAACTATTAGGAAAAATAAAATATAAACAGTGGTTATGTTGAGGAATAAGGTTATGGGTCATTTAAATCTTAATGTTTTATGTACTTTCTTTTACAGCAAGAATATACTTCCATGATTACAAAAATAACCTTTTCAAATGGCTGAATCTGAAAAAGCCAGGCTATTTTAGGTTTGAGATAGATACTGGGCAAAACAAAAGTTTCTGTGCTCTTAAAGCACTTCAGTTTCTCTTACTTTTAAAACTGTCAGCATTATTTTGTGCTCAGTAGTAAGAAGAAATTGGTACTGATAAAAAGAACGGCTTCAGTGGTATCCATAGTTAAAAGTCATTTCCCTGTATAAAGCATCCACGATAAAGGAGAATGTGAAATGAAATTGTGTTTTCCCTTTGACTTACAATGCTTGTAACAGCCTTCTCACGGGCAGTTTGATCAAATCTAGAACTCTATGAAAACGCCAAAGCTCAGTTGTAGTAGGAAAACCATTAGTGGCAGAACCATTGTGTTTGAGGTCATTGTCAAGTCCAAAGAGGGGTAGATGGTAGGGAGTCTGCAGTCTACAGTTATTCCTCTGCTTTGGCATTTTTCTGGGTGTATTTCTCAGTCTCCCGTCTGCACACCTGTGCCCTCCCCTGCTCCATGCCTGCCTACCACCTTGTCATATGTCAGAATGGGATCTGACTTTCTCTGTAGATGCTGCTTTTAGACACTTGAGTGAGCTGAGGACACTGGACCTTTCCTGCAACAAGGAGCTGGGTGGAGGTTTTGAAGACTCGCCAGCTCAGGTGGCCACGCTGGAGCGTCTGGAAGTCCTGGACCTGCACCAGTGCTCACTCACAGCCGGCGACGTGGTGTCGCTGAGTAAGTGTGTGGGATGGAGCCAAGGGCATTGGAGCCTTGGCATGTGTTTAGAAATGTGACAAATTAGAGATATGCCCTTAAACTTACTACTGATGAAGCTACTGGGAGGCTCAAGTCATAAAAGTTCTGTGAATGCCCCACTATAGTATTTATAAAGTGCCCAGTAAGTGTTAGTGAGGCTAAAGTCCTCCTATACACGCCAGTAAATGATAGCTATGGAACTTGAAGGAGAACACTTGGTGTTTATGTTGCTGTGTAGAAGCAGACCTGTTCATTAGATTCCGCATATGAGTGAGATCATGTGATACTTATCTTTCTCTGATGGGCTTATCACATGATCTCACTCATATGTGGAATCTAATGAACAAAATAAACTGATGAACAAAATAGATCCAGAGACATAGAAGCATGGATCAGATTGTTCAATCTTAGGGAGAAGGCAAGGGAGGGTGGGTGGGTAGGAAGAGATCAACCAAAGAACTTGTTTGATATATGCATAACCCATAGACACAGACAATAGGGTGCTGAAGGCCTGGAGCAGGAGATGGGGGGAGGGCTGGGCCAGAGGGATCAATGGGGGATAAAAGGGACATCTGTAATACTTTCAACAATAAAGATTTTTTTAAATAAAATAAGTAAGTGGAACAACAAAAAAAACACAAATCTGTTGGTGTCACCTAGCTTATTACAGAGAGGGCTGTAGAGGGAAAGCCAAAACGAAGGGTGTCGAGGCTTTCAGACTAACAAGTTAAGTCACTTAGATACAAACGAAGGTAGAGAAAAAGTCAGCGGGGTGGTGCATAACAGGTTACATTACACATCAGTACCACACTTACTTCCTACCCCGGACACAGTCCTGTTATTACTACAACGTGTAATGTATCAGTGCAGTTTCCCATAACAAGCAGCAAGCGCAGCCTTGCGAGTAAGTGTTCTATTCCATCTGTAACCACAATAAACCTTCAAAATACATCCAGAATCTGATCGTGGTTCACCATCTAGACCTCTACCCCCCTGCTTTAGGTCATCCCACGAAACCAAACGGTCACCCTCTTCCTCTGTCACTGCCTTCTTTCTCTCCCCCTTCCCCTCCCCCTCACTGACCCTGTTCCAGCCACACCTTCATGCTGATCCTCACCAGCTGCGCTCTGTCCTGGGCCTTTGCCCTTGAGCTCTCTTCAGATCATGGGCTCCTCCGGGGCAGGGGTGCATCTCCTTCCGCATCTCTCCTTTGCTCACACCCAGGGGCGGGCACATAGTTGGCACCAGTAAATGTTAGTGGAATATGTGATTGAATAAATGAATGACTCGATGAACACGAAGAAAAAGAACTTTTTAGTTGTTTTGTAGTACAATTTGGAGAGGAAAACAGTAAAATAGGTTTTGAGGTCTAACATCTACCTTTTAGAACTGCTTGGTTATTTCTTGGGCTCTTATCCCTCAATTTTGGAAAATGAGAAGAGGTCAAGGCTTGGAGATTTTAAAGTAACAAAACAATCCCTTTTTGGGGCTCCAGGTAGAGCTGTATGGGGTATAGCACCCCTCTATTTATGAGTGTCAGACCTGGGAGAGATACTCCTGAGTTAGCAGTCCATCAGATTCTAAATAATAAATTCCCCTTAGTATACTGAATAACAGGAATATCACATCTCAGCTTGTTGCTCAGAGGAAGATTAAACTGCTAGATGACCTGAATTGTTACCACTAACATAACAGAGGGATTAGCCTCTCTTACCTAGATTCACAGCCACCAACAGGCCTTGGAAAGCTAATGATTATTTAAAAGCTGTCGTGAATTGCACTGTTCTCCTTCTGCTTAATTTTGAAAAGTTGGAAATGAAAATACATCCTGTTGATGTATTATGTACTAAAAACATAATACCTTATGATTTTAAAGAATTATTTTTTTAATATTAAGCATTCTTTTATCTGCTCATTCTAGACAGCTCCAAAGAAATGGAATTATAGATCATTTAGCCAACAACTACTGATTAGCCATCTAATTGTACCTGCCACTGTGTGGTGGGCTTCGGACAATTCACAGTCCAGGAGCTTCAGTTTGGTGAGGGCAGTGATAAACCAGTAAATATCTAAATTGCACAGTGAACTACAACGTGCTGTGGAGATTCGAAGAGGGAGTGATTGCTCCGTCTGTTGGGATCACAGTGCTCGCCTTCCCTTCACCTTTCCTTCTCTTATTCTCCTCCCCTCCTTACACAGTTTAGAATTCTGTACTTATGTGTAGGTTCATGCCTCCATGTTCCAGATTCTGAGACTGTTCCTACACATAGAACTCACCTTCAGTGAGGGAGGACAAAAGGCAAACACACACACACACAAATAAACAATTACATAATGGGGGTGCTGTGAGGAAGATGAAACAGGCGATGTGATACTGACTGAGGGGTTACCGTGACCAGGCTCGGGTGGCTGGGAGCCTCTGAGGTGAGCCAGCCCACAGAGACCCCGTGCATCACAGGGGCCCTCAGGACCCAATCCAGTGCCGTTTGCTTGGTCCCACTGCCTTCCTAGTACTTATATTCTGAGAAAAGAATGATAATATCAAACATCACCTGAGCAGTTGATACGTGCCTGGCACTGTTCCGAGCACTTTACATACACCAAGCTGTTTTATCTTCCCACTGGCCCTGTGAGGTAGAATTGCTACGACTGTTATTGGGAAAACTGAAGTTCAGAGATGTTAGGCAACTTGCCCCAAGTCACACAGTTCTTTAGTAGCAGAGCTGGGATTCGAGCCCCGTTCTCTGTCTCTAAAATCTTTGGAGAGAGGCTCGGAAGTGGCAGAGCCCAGGCTGCATCCTGGGAAGGGTGGCTGGTTCGTGTGGTGTGTAGGGAAGGCAGGCCTTGCCAATCGAGAAGATTGTGGGAACCAAACACCCAGAAGACTCTTTGTGGGACGGTGCCTAAGTCGTGTCACTGTGGCTATTTGAACAGCCCAGGTTATCCCTTTGCTCTCGAGTCTTCACGAATTGGATTTATCTGCCAACAAAGAGATGGGCAGCTCTTCTGAAAACCTACTCAGCAGGCTCCGATTTTTACCGGCACTGAAGTCACTGCTCATCAACAACTGCGCTCTGGAAAGGGAGACTTTCACTGCCCTCGGTAAGAAAACTCCCCAGGAAGCAGGGTATTAATACACCTGTTTGCGGGGGAGGGGACAGAAGAGGGGATCCCTTTCCCTATGCATGAATTTCATTATTCCAAGACTCAGCCATAAGCAGAGGTGTGACATGCTAATGCATCTTCTTTTCAGGAACTATGCTTTCTTAAAAGTGACCTTTAAGAAAGAAGTGACCTTTCTTAAAAGCACATGAATGACTCTGGCATTTGCACATTTAACCGTTAACATTTAAAGTCTATAGAACCAACTCTGGAGGTCCATGTCCACAGTAACTTGTCATTTCAGTGAGGCGCCAATATAAACTGGTAGTGCTGGCTGATGGGAAAGGAAAGCAATGACTAGCCTCTGAGCCTCGCTGACTGTCCAGGCCTCCCTGTTCCCTGGAATTGCCTACCCCACCCCTGCCCCCATTCTTGTCTGGGGAGCTCTGATTCCAGGTGTCCGTGGAAGCATCCCCTTCTAAGACAGCCCCACCCTCTCTACGTTAGAAGCCCCTGAATCTTCTTTGTGGACTTTATCAGAATTAATCATTATCTATTTATTTGTTTGGTTTTTTTTTTTTTTTTTTTTTTTTTTAGTTAGTTTAGGTTTTTTTTTTTTTTTTTTTTAATTAAATCTTTATTGTTCAGATTATTACATTTGTTCCTCTTTTTTCCCCCCATAACTCCCCTCCTTCCAGCTCCCACCCCACCCTCCACCCTCACTCCCCACCCACTGTGTTCATCCATAGGTGCATGATTTTTGTCCAGTCACTTCCCACATCTCCCACACCCCTTTTTCCCCCAAGAATAGTCAGTCTATTCCCTTTCTATGTCCCTGATTCTATTATAATCACCAGTTCATTCTGTACATCAGGTTATTTATTCACTTGATTCTTAGATTCATTTGTTGATAGATGCATGTTTGTTGTTCATAATTTGTATCTTTACCTTTTTCTTCTTCTTCCTCTTCTTAAAGGATACCTTTCAGCATTTCATATAATACTGGTTTGGCGGTGATGAACTCCTTTAGCTTTTCCTTATCTGTGAAGCTCTTTATCTGACCTTCAATTCTGAATGATAGCTTTGCTGGATAAAGTAATCTTGGTTGTAGGTTCTTGGTATTCAGCACTTTGAATATTTCTTGCCATTCCCTTCTGGCCTGCAAAGTTTCTGTTGAGAAATCAGCTGACAGTCGTATGGGTATTCCCTTGTAGGTAATTAAGCCTCTTTCTCTTGCTGCTTTTAAGATTTTCTCTTTGTCTTTTGCTCTTGGCATTTTAATGATGATGTGTCTTGGTGTGGTCCTCTTTGGATTCCTTTTGTTTGGGGTTCTCTGCGCTTCTTGGACCTGTAAGTCCATTTCTTTCTCCAGGTGGGGGAAGTTTTCTGCCATTATTTCTTGAAATAGGTTTTCAATATCTTGCTGTCTCTCATCTTCTGGCACTCCAATGACTCTGATATTAGACCGCTTAAAGCTGTCCCAGAGGCTCCTTACACTATCTTCACACTTTTGGATTCTTTTTTCATTTTGCTTTTCCAATTGGGTGTTTTTTGTCGAATCTTTGGTTTGATTATTGTACTCCTCTGGTCTGCTATTGGGTATAATATTCTTTATTTCAGTCCGTGTATGCTTACTTTCTAATTTCTTTATCGTAGCATCGAGGGTCTCATTAGTTTTCGTGAGGCTCTG
Organism: Myotis yumanensis; assembly: GCF_028538775.1. Taxonomy (NCBI): domain Eukaryota; kingdom Metazoa; phylum Chordata; class Mammalia; order Chiroptera; family Vespertilionidae; genus Myotis; species Myotis yumanensis. The sequence goes on from NW_027223753.1 coordinate 186,913,809, forward strand.
CACAAATTTATGGCAAGCCCTCAAAATTGCGATTCTTAGCTCCATATCCTCCATTTCTGTCATGTTTCTTTGTCTCCGCATCTTTTATGCTTTCTTGGTGCACCCCCTTGTGGTCTCTGTGCGCAGTCTTGTTCTAGCCAAGCCTTAATTGTTGTAGTTACCACTAGAGGGATTTGACCCCCAGGCCGGCTGGCTATAGGAATCAGCTGTACGGAAAACGTCTGCCTTGCTAATCCAGCCTTTGCCTGAGGCGATCGGCAAATGGCTGTGCGCAGGCTTTGGGCGGGCGGGATCAACAGGGCGGGCGGAGGGAGCAGTTATGGCCACGCTCAGTCCCGTTCCCAGAGGCTCTGCTTCTCAGAACCCCGGCAGCCGCTGCAAACCTCGGAGAGAAAGTTGCCCTCAGGTTCCAACTGATGCCGGATAATCCCGCTTCTCCCGTTTGAGTCTGGGTCCCTAGAGACTCGCCCGGATCTGGAGCCCAGAGTCTGAGACTCACTCCCGACAGAAAACGACAACCGCGCCCTCAGCCACCAGCCTGCTTTGCGCGCGCACCTCGGTACCTTTGTATTTTCCACACTGCGCCGCCTCTGAGCCTCGATTTGCTGTTCTCTTTCCTTCTAGTTGTAGAGTCTCTCTTCAGCCAGCCTTCCTGTGGTTCTGGGTGATGTCCGTTCAGTCTTTTAGTTGTATTTTTGAAATGGTTGTTTGCGGCAGCGGTCTCCGGTGTTTACCTACGCCGCCATCTTGGTCTCCTATTTGTTTGGTTTTTTAATGTCCACATTTCTCCCAGATTTTAACCTTGAGGGCAAGATTTGTGTTTGTTCTTCACTGCATACCCAAAGCACATTTTAGACATTTCTACATATTAAGTAAGTAGATAGACAGACAGACAAATTTAAGGGCTCCATAATCGCCCCAATGGTTAGGTAAGACAGGTGTGCATGCACACACACCACATTTCACTGTTCAGACCAATGTTCACTTAGAGAAGTTCTACAAAAAATAAATTTTGGTACAACATGATGTTTCAAAAATATACTTCCTAAATATACTTCAGAATCAAAATTTGTTGAATTTTTTATATATACATTTTTTTAATTTTGTGTCTTCTGTAGAAGACACAGCTCTTTCCAATTATAGCTACAAAATCAATGGATCATAATCAAGTAGATACTACACTAAACTATTGCATCTAACATAAATCTATCATTCAATCTGAGTTAAGAAGTAAATCATGCCGAAACCGGTTTGGCTCAGTGGATAGAGCGTCGGCCTGCGGACTGAAGGGTCCCGGGTTCGATTCCGGTCAAGGGCATGTACCTGGGTTGCGGGCACATCCCCAGTGGGGGATGTGCAGGGGGCAGCTTATCGATGTTTCTCTCTCATCGATGTTTCTCTCTATCTCTCTCCCTTCCTCTCTGTAAAAAATCAATAAAATATGTTTAAAAAAAAAAAGAAGTAAATCAAGTAGTATATATTTCTCTGCATCACTTTTAGAAGAAAAAAGTTCCATTTCTTATTGAAAGGTCTCTGTACCATATGACTGGGAGGGGTTTTCTTATTTGATATTATAGAAGAATGTATATTTTCCCCCTGAATATATTTTACTTTTTAGAAAGAAGGCAGAAGGAAAGAAGTTTAAAGTATAATTAACGACTTACCTTAAAAATTAGTTGTTCTGGCTGATTTTAATGTTAGGGAAAATTGAGAATTAAGCAGAAAATTCTTTTAATTTCCTTTAAAAATCTTTCCTAATACATCACTTCCCTTCTTTGTCTCTGTAACTACAGTTAAGCGAATACAAATTCATTTTGGAGTTGAGGATTCCTAGGGAGGTTTGGCCCTGTCTCAGGATTTCAGCTGTGACTGCACGGTCGGTGGGATACGTAAGCCCAGCGCACACTTTGGAGATCTTGACCAGCCTGTGAGCCTACCTCTCTGCCTCTTTCTTCATCTTTTCTGTTGTTGTCAATCCTCATACAAGGATATTTTTTCCATTAATTTTTAGAGAGAGTGAACGGGAGAAAGGAGGAGAGAGAGAGAGAAACACCAATGTGAGAGAGAGACATCGATTGGTTGCCTCCCGCACTCAGCCATCTGGGGCCCATGAACAAACCTGCAACCCTGGCATGCCCTTGACTGGGAGTCGGTGCATGGACCGATGCTCTACCACTGAGCCACACCAGCCAGGGCCATTTCTTCTTCTTCAATGTGAAGGAAAAGAAGGAAATTCCAGGTCATAGTGAATTCCATTTAATTAAGTTTTACTTTACTACAGTTTCCAACATTTCTCCCCAATAAAAATAGACAACATAAAGCGAGGCCATGAATTTCAGGCAGGAGTGAGCAATCTCTACAACTTTCTGAACCTCGGTGATGTTCATATGTTGCCCTGGCCTTGGTTCCTCAAAGTCAGGGGTCCTCAAACTTTTTAAACAGGGGGCCAGTTCACTGTCCCTCAGACCGTTGGAGGGCCGGACTATAGTTTAAAAAAAAACAAACTATGAACAAATGCCTATGCACACTGCACATATCTTATTTTGAAGTAAAAAAACAAAACGGGAACAAATACAATATTTGTATTTGCATGTGGCCCGCGGGCCGTAGTTTGAGGACCCCTGCTCAAAGTGAAGGCTTATGACCTAAATCATTGCTCTTATTTAGCTGAAGCCTCCGTCCACCTCCCTGCCCTGGAAGTACTCAGCCTTTCTTGGAACAAGTGTGTTGGTGGCAACCTGCAGCTGCTTCTCGAAACGCTAAAGCTTTCCACGTCCCTCCAAGTCCTGAGGCTGAGCAGCTGTTCCCTGGTGACAGAGGACGTGGCTCTCCTGGGTTTGTATCTCTGGGTTCCTGGTGGGCAGAGCCCAACTTACCCTCAAGTGCAGGGGGAGGGAGGCGCCGAAGGCAGCGAGGCCTGGGGCCCTCTTTGCAGCTTCCCTTCTCCTGACACCTGCTCGGGAGTGATCTGTTTGAAACAAATAAGGGAGATTCGAAACCCAAAAGGACAGTGGAGGGAAATTTATTATTGGGCATCTGATGAACTGGGAACTCAGGAGGGTGTTTCCTAAAAGAAGATAGACACAGAGGTGGTGGTGGGAGGTTCCTGCCAGGGGACCAGCTCCACATCTCGCCACACATGAGCGCCTTGGTGTTCCTAACCAACTCCGTGTTGACCGAACTTGAGTCATCCACATTCCACCTTTACAAATTTTGCCCTAGTCACATGGAACCTGCGCTATTACTTGATTTTTTTCTTTATGTTGACTCTTTAACTTAAATTTAAACAGGAAACTGATCATCATAACTGAAATACGGGTATCATTTCTCATGGATAGACATCACTAGACTGTTGCCAGCTGAAGTAAGGGACTAGATGGGGCAAGTTAGGTGTAATGAACATAACTGTTCAGGCTGAATGATGGGGGCAGGGGTTCACTCTCCGGTCAACTTTTTGTACGTTTTAAAAAATTTTTCCATAATAGAAAATATTCTGGAGAGAAAAAGCATGCACATTGCCTTTAACACTTACTTAGGCCTTGAGAATATGCTGAGTGACAGGCTGGAAGGCAGAAAGAAAGGACACACATGGACATCTAGGGAGTGAGGGCACTGGTGAGTGTACGGACTGCGAAACTCTCAAGGGCTCTCTGGAATCAAGCTTGTCGCAAATGAAAGGAATGGGCGTGGAGCATCCGGCTAGGTCTGGAAGCCATAATGTGTAAGAAATGATGGAGCCCTAACCGGTTTGGCTCAGTGGATAGAGCGTCAGCCTGCAGACTGAAGGGTCCAAGGTTCGATTCCGGTCAAGGGCATGTACCTTGGTTGCGGGCACATCCCCAGGAGGGGGTGTGCAGGAGTCAGCTGATCGATGTTTCTCTCTCACCGATGTTTCTCTCTATATATCCCTTTCCCTTCCTCTCTGTAAAAAAATCAATAAAATATATATTTTTTAAAACAAATGATGGAAAAACCAAGGCATGTTTAGTCCTAAAGGAAGAACATTTGAGGGGACCTGACTGTTGTCCAACACTGCAGGGCTAACACAAGGAAGGAGCTGGGGTTCAGGCCGGCCATGGCGGGCAATGGAGGAATCCCCAGGAGGTAGATCAGGGTCCCAAAGGAAGGGCATCCTCCTGCTGAGAGCTGCCTCACCCTCTTGGGGCGACCTGTAAGGGTGCTGCAGGCAGACCCGGGCTGGTCACCATGGAGAAGCTGTGAAAGGGAGCCTTCCCTGATCATTGATCTGGAGGTTGAATCCTTGAGGAGACCCCCAGGTCCCTTGTCACTCCGAGATTTTACACCACTCATCTCATCTCTATAATCCATTTCAACTTTGGACTAAAAAGAAAAGCATGTACTCTTAGCCTTGGGTGTCTCCCCTACCTTTTCTTTCTTTTTTTTTTTAATTAAATATATTTTATTGATTTTTTTACAGAGAGGAAGGGAGAAGGATAGAGTGTTAGAAACACTGATAAGACAGAAACATCGATCAGCTGCCTCCTGCACACCCCCTACTCGGGATGTGCCCGCAACCAAGGTACATGCCCTTGACCGGAATCGAACCTGGGACCCTTCAGTCCACAGGCCAACGCTCTATCCACTGAGCCAAACTGGTTAGGGCTCCCCTACCTTTTCTTACAGAAGTCGTTATCTTCTCTTAGCTTCATCATTATTATGTATTAAGTGCCCTTGTAGGTAGTACTGTGACATGTGCTATTCAAAGACAAAATTGTTCTGTGATTAGACATCTCTCAGTTGGATTAGAAATTATCCAGGTATATTTTGCACGTGGAAAGTGCTCAGTTAAATCATTGTTGACTGCAGAATGAATGAGAAATGAACAACTAAATAGTATTAAACAGCAAGAAGATTATTTACTAATAGTCTTCTGTTCAAGCCAATGATCCATCATTCCTCACATTTAATTAGAGAAAGTCTGCAGGAAGAGCTAGGACCCCTGTGAAGTAAAGAGCAGGAATTTGACCAAAAAATATATTTTTGGGGGTAGGGATGTGGAAAGAGAAAAAAATCCATTTTCAAGTTGTACTTGGGATGCACAGAGAGGAAATTTGTTACTAAAGTAATTTCAGATGCCCTAAATAAAATAGCTAGCTAGCAACAAAGCATTACTAATGATCAATCTTGTCATTACCGGTCTGGAACTACCGCGTTTGTTATTGGAAGTGGGAAACAGCCATGACAGAAAGTATTCTTGTATTTTGGCAATTAGAGTGATTTTGTTTTTCAGCATCGGTAATACATACAGGTCACCTGGCCAGGCTGCAGAAGCTCGACCTGAGCTATAATGACAGCATCTGTGATGCAGGATGGGCCATCTTCTGCCAAAACGTGTGGCTCCTCAGAGAGTTAACGGAGCTGGATATTAGCCTTCGGCCAACAACTTTTCGGGATTGTGGACAATGGTTTAGACACTTGTTATGTGCTGTGACCAGACTTCCGGTGATCACTGACATAGGAATGAAAAGGTGGCTCCTCCCAGCTTCACTAGAGGAAGAGCTAAAACGCTTGGACCAAGATCGCAGCAGCAGCATTCACTTTGACCATGGCGGGCATCAGTAAGCTGGTTTCCCAAGCTCATGTATATGATTCCATGTATATAACATTCTTGAAATAACAAAATTATAGAGACAGAGAACAGCTCAGGGATTGAGAAAGGGGTAGGTGGTAGATGTGACTAAAAGGAATAACACAGTAAAGACCTGTGGTGATGGAACAATTTTGTATCTTGATTGTGGTGGTGGCTACATGAAGCTACATGAGACAAAACTGCATTGAAAAAAACAACAACAACTGCATTGACCCCCACCCCAACACACACACACACACACACACACACACACGTGAGTGTATGTGTAACTGATGGAATCTGAATAAGTTCTCCTGATGGTACCAATGTAGATTTTCTGGTTTTGTTATTGTATTCTAGTTATGCAAGATGTCAACACTAAGGGAGGGTAAAGGGTACATGGGCCTCTCTGTACATTTCTTTGGAACTTCCTATCCTATATAATAAAAGCCTAATATGCTAAATGTCCAGTAGTCCAGTCATCCGTTCAACCAATCAAAGTGTAATATGCTAATGATATGCTAAGGCCACTCAACTGCTCACTATGATCACCAGGGGGTAGACGTTCCAACTGGTAGGTTAGCTTGCTGCTGGGGTCCAACAGATTGGGACTGAGTGAGATGGGCCAGACACACCCTGGAGCCCTCCTGTGGTCCCTCCCTGGCTGGCCAACCTCCCATGTCTCTCCCTGGCCCCGATCAGACACCAGTGGGGTCCCTTGGCCTGGCCTGTGCCCTCTCACAATCCGGACTGAGGGACTCCTCTCCCTGCCCCCCCCCCCCCCCCCAGTGCACGAATTTTGTGTACCAGGCCTCTAGTGAATATATAATTATTTCAAAACTAAAAGCTTGTTACAGAATACTATAACAAACCTCCATGTAACTATCAGATATTTCTGCAATTATCAGCTTATGTCCAATCTTGTTTCATTTGGATCCCCCACACTTACCTGATATTATTCTGAAGCAATTCCTGGGCTTCATATCATTTTCTCATAAATATTTCAGTAAAAGTAAGAATATTTACTTTAATACATAACCATAATTTAATGAACAATTTTAATGTGGTGGGCATCTAATTCCTATATATTTTTGCCTTCTTAATCCATCAGGGTTCATTACCTCAAGTCATTAATATACAAAATTATTTCTTCTTTTCCTTTGCAGGTTTTTCTTTTCCACCCTTCTTTCCTGACTTAGATTTTAGAGAATTCTTCCCTTTCTTTCGCACTCTTAACAGTTCACTAAATTTCCCAATTCCTTTCAGTACCATCATTCCACGCCACCAGGACTGAATCTGAAAACAGATAAACCCAAACAGTATTAGCTGGTATCACTGGGAATGGTTACAGCTCTTCGTTCTGACATGTGGTTTTAAAAATGTGAAGAATGCAATGTGATGAGAACTCTAAACCTTATTTTCTCTCTTTCTCAATTGGCCAGTCATCCAGGATTTTTTTAAAGTATTGAGTGCTTTTATGCACCAAGCCCTGTTCCAAACCTTTGGGAAACAGCAGTTAACAATGCCTGGCACATAGTAGAAGCTCAATAAATACTACTGTCACTGACTTTGTGGAGCTCACATTTCAGTGAAGGGAAGAGACAATAAACACATAAATGTATAATTAGATGGTGTTCAGTGCCCTGGAGATGGCAGTGCACAGTAAGGGGAATCGGGCGTGCCTCTACCCTGCCTTCCTTCTTGTTAATAGTCTTCCTATGCCCCTGCCTACCTACAGCCAGCCCACCCTTGTTGCCTCACTCAATCCTATTCCCTCGCACCTACTCAGTAACATCCCATCTCTAGAAGTAAGTAGACTCTTTGAACCTTTAGCATCCAGAACCAGAACTGTGAGAAAACACATTTCTATTGTCTAAGCGTCCTAATCTATGGTCTGTTGTTATGGTAACCTGAGGCAGTCATTTTTTCAATGAAGCCTACCTGTTGATTTCAAGTTCTGACCATCTCATTTAAATTGAAATTCCACAACACACACACATACACACACACACACACACACACACACACACACAACTTCTGGTAATCTCAGTTCCCCTTAGCTTGAACTTTTTTTCCAATACCACTTATCACTTTCTAACACAGTATATAATTTTATGTTATCTATTCATGTTTTTATTCCCATCACACTAGACTTTAAGCAATATGAGGACATATTGTGTTTTGTTCAAACTGGTGTATTTCCAGTGCCTAGAACAATGCCTGGCACATAGTAGAAGCTCAATAAATATTTGTTGGAGGAATGAAGAAGTTAGGTGGGGTTATGCTGTTTTATAGAAGGTGGACTAAGGGCAGGTATGACGAAATTTGAGCAACGACTCAACTAAGCGAAGGCAGAGTTTTGTCCATACCACGGGAATTATCTCTGGGCGGAAAGAGCCAGTGTGAAGATCCTGAGGCAGGAGCATGCTTGGGCCTTAGAAACATACCAAGGATCCCGTTTGTGACTCAAGTAAAGTAGAAAAAGGAAGGATGAGATGGGAGTGAAAGCAGCAGATCGGGTAGGGTGGTGATTTTCCAGGGACAGCACTGCCTTCTAGAGGCATTCTGAAAATGTGCGGGGCTTTTTGTTGTCAAGGGTTTTGGTAGGTAATATTATCTATGAGTTTAATTTCAGGGAAATGAAAATGGTCGATTTCAGCAGAGGAGAGCTGACCAACCTATAGTTCAATTGTGTGACATGTACCCTGGTCCACAAAGACTTTCCAAGGGTGTGCAAGCTTGGACAGTTTGGAAGCAATCCATCTCCAAAATTTCAACTTCCACGTGTACCCTTTCCAAAATGTATCTGCCTAGGAACACAGCTGACCCTCTGGCACACCTCCCACCCACCTGAGTCTGAGGGTGTGTTGCCCTGGACTTCAGAAACCTCTGGGACACCAAAAAAAAAGGGGGGGGGCGGCAATTCAAAGTAATATCACTGATGTTGGCTCTAAGGACAGGTAACCAATCCTTTTGCCTTCCAGCTCTTTGCCTTCAAGAAAATTGAAAGTAGAACAGTTGATTTGTCTGCTAAGAGCCTGCTATCTGATTTGGGGTATAAATCTGGGAAAAGTTCCAGAGATGTTTAAGGCATTGCCATTTAAAACAAAATGTGGCAAAGAAAAAAACTTCTTATCACCTAATTTATGGGGACAGTGTTTCTCAGCACTTCATTTGTAAAATGAAAAATAGGCATAGAACTGATGCCAAGCCCCATCTCATTCTAGCCATAAGTAATATTGATGCAAGGAGACATAAACCATGTGGAAAAGTTTCTCTCATTTGTATCTGTATTTATCCAAAATCTTAAAGGTCAAATAATTAAACATCAAAATTCATAGTAGATGTTATGTTGTTATGGTCAATTTTATACTACCAATAATTATAATATGACTAATAAAATGTAATAATCTAGAACATTATAAAACCCTATAGTCACAGAAAAAAAATAATTTTAATTTGCATAAATATTTTTGTTACCCATAAGTATGAAAGGTGATCTATAAATGACTTTAAATTATATATATATGTATATATATATATATAAATATATATATATATCTAATAAAATGATATGTACAGGGTGTTCCCCCAAAATGTATACACACTTTAATAGCTGATAATGCAATTTTGAAAATGAAATGTATTTTAATAAACACTGCCTTTATAATTATTCAAAGTATGTGGATACATTTTTTGGGACACACTATATATATCACATGAAATATTAAGATCAATTCTAAGGGGAAAATAGAATGAAAATAGATGTTCAAGAAGAAAAGGATATAACAAAATGTCTGCCTGTGAAATAAGAACGTGTTCAAGTATCTTGTAAATTGATGTTGACTGACATATCAAATCAAAATAATATTTAGATTCCATTGGGTACATTTAAAATATTGATCTGAGAGCTCTATTTTAAAATGTCGATATTTAAAACTCACTGAAAAGTAAAAGCTTTGCAATGATTTAAACCTAGTGACAAAAAAATTTAAATACCAATTTTGAAAATGTGCAAGAGGGTATATGGTTTTTCAAAATGCTCTTAGGAAGACTCCAAAAAGTATTTTTATTCTTCCAAAGTAGTCATTTCTGAATATATACATATTAAAACAAATACTTTAAAATAATAACTGTCCTTATCTTTCCCTTTATGTTGTAGCTCAGGCATTACTTTGATTTATTAAAAGTATGTGGTTTTGGTAGGTAATATTATCTATGAGTTTAATTTCAGGGAAATGAAAATGGTCGATTTCAGCAGAGGAGAGCTGATCAACCTATATTTTGACAGCATCAGTGTGACTGCTGAGTGAAAGGTATATTTTCGGGGAGCAGGTGTGGAAGTAGGAGTGTGAGAAGATGGGGGCTTGGAATAGCTGAATGGAGAACACTGAATACTGACTGAAGTGAACACATTCCTGGTCTGTCTGGGGTATCCTTATGTCTCCATGAGCTTCATGGGCAAGACAGGGCTCTTAGTTCTTTGATCCTAGTTCAGTGATGGCGAACCTATGACACGCGAACTCATTTTTTGGTTGATTTTCCTTTGTTAAATGGCATTTAAATATATAAAATAAATATCAAAAATATAAGTCTTTGTTTTACTATGGTTGTAAATATCAAAAAATTTCTATATGTGACACGGCACCAGAGTTAAGTTAGGGTTTTTCAAAATGCTGACACGCCGAGCTCAAAAGGTTCGCCATCACTGTCTAGTTAGTGGCAGAGAAGAACTTTGGTCGCTAGACCTCTGCACCATAAATGCTTTCATTTCTAATTTTTCAGCCTTATCTTACTGACTTTGTTACTATCAGCTTTCCATCCCAGTGAATGCTCTAAGAATTTTAGATTGTTTTAAGAGTTGAAATTTTGGTTTCTTTTGCCTTATTGTTGGCTTCTTATCTGACATGGAGACGAGGAACAAACATGCTAGGATGATGTTCAAAATTCTCTCGCTTGGCCCTGGGTAAGTAAAGAAGAGTCTCTACTCTCAAGGACAAGGTACAGATGTGTAAAGAGCAGCCTCATTGGATAATCTAATGTGTTTAACACTAACCCCTCCCCAAAGCAACTAGAAGTCTATTATCCAGAAATTTTGCTGATTTACCTTTGTTGCTACTATTTTCATATGTCTTTTATTCTTAAGGTATGCGAAGATAGCCTCTTTGCCTTCAGTGTACACTTCTTCTGGGGGATCTTCCATAGGATTGTCCATCAGCGTCAGAACATCGAGATTCACTAGACTATCTAAATCCTCTGGGAGTTGGGTGAGCAAGTTGTTCTCAAGCAGTAATTCTCTCAAAGCTGAAACAATATTTTAAAATGATGAATTTATCTTGAAAACAGGCAAGAATTAAAACGTGAATTCTTTGGTCCAGTCATTTTGAAAGGTTTGTTTTCTACTGTGCCATGTCACACAAAAACATCAGATTGGATGAGGCAACCCGAAGTTCTTTTCTTTAAAACAACTCAGAGTTGCAGGAGTTCGTGTAAATAAGTATTAGAGGCAAGAAACATTAATAAACACTAAAAGATTTTGAGAATGTTTCGTTCCTCCAGAGACCAAGGACGGGATAAAAATGTACAGTCAGGAGCATTACTGAAGAGAACTGCATAGCCTCTAACCTTCGAATGTCTTGTGGTTAGGTAACAGCTTGCACTCATATTTCTCCATCCTCCTTTCACTAAAGAATGGGCATAGTTTGAAAACATATCTATAAACCTGAAGATTCAGTACACTATGGGGAAATTTTTTTAAAAATCTGGCCCCAGTAGGAACTCAGCAAGAAGATTAAGTAAATGGATATGTTTGAGTGTTTAAATATGAATCATATATGACTTTTCATGTCAATCATGTAGCTTCAAAAGCCCCCCTCTCCCGCCCCTTGCTGATTTCACCACTGTGAGTCAGTATTTTCTTTTTCTTCAAGTGACTTAGTGACCTAATGTGAATTTACTACAGGGCCCCCAACTCCCAATTCCAACATGTAGTAGGGATTCAGTACATTTTTGTTGGTGGTGTAATGACTAATTATCTTAGCAGTTGCAACTTGCTTTTTAAATTCCCAATAAATAATCTGCCTTGGTGAGGCTCTGAGCTGTACTAGTCAGAGACCTGACCTTCCCAGGGAGCCCTGCAAGGAGGTAATGAGGGAGGGCCAAGCTCTCTAAACACGGAGATTGGTCTTTAGAAAAGCAAAGAAGCTTTTGTCGAGGGAAATGCTGGCCTCAAACTCCACTAGGCTATGGGCTACTAAGATTCCCCACCTTGTGCTTGGCAGATGGCATCTGGAAGCTGCTTAAGCAGATTGTGGCGGCAATCAAGAACTTCCAGGTTAGGCATTGATCCCAAGGCCACTGGCAAGTACTCCAGATGGTTGTTTTCTATATGCAGCTCCTTAAGACTCTGAAATAAGATCATAGTATACCACAATGATCCTTACATTGAAAAAATGAATTACAGTAACTAGAATCACCTTTGAGTTCCCATGCTACTTCAGTGAGGGTTATTATGCATTGGCATAAAGGGGGAAAACATTTAAAGGACCATCATCAAGAAGTTATTTTTCAGTTAAACTATTAGAAATGGTTCACATTTATGTAGGGAGATTAGAACATGGGAATCTAGTATTTTTGTTTCATGAAAAGTTTATGAAAAAAACTTTATGAAAAAATAATTTGGATCATTTAACTACACACATCATTTGCTCCCTTTCAATAGCTAATTATCAGTGGCAGTTGCCTCAGAAGTATAATTTCCCCAAATATCAATCCAACATTGCCCAAGTGGAAGTAGCCAAGTATACAGATAATAAGTTAACTACGTTCAAATTTGCTGGGCAAAAACTTGTTTGTATCTCACCCTAAGATTTTGAAGAGTGTGACATGACGTACAAGGAGCAAAGTGATAGACAGAGTTCTATGAACACAGCATAAAGGAATGGAGAATTCGGAATAGAAACCCTGTGTCATAGGTGAGTATCTGCTATACATACCATTGACCATTGCTCAGTGCCACGACCAGGGATAAATGTAGTGGCCCACACCTACTTTATCAGTATTAAGAGTGCAGGACCAGGAGGATGAAAATATAACAGTTCCTTAAAGTACGCATATAGATAAAGACACACTGGTATGACTACCAGTTAGTGAAGTGAACGTGTTGCTCTGCTAGGATTTATCACAGTGCCCTGGACCCATGCTCAGTGAACCTGGTGCAACAGTGAAATAGACCACAATTTACATTCCACCATGGAGAGTGGGAGGTCTATTGCCCCATCCAAAAGGCAGCTCCCAGCATTCACCTGTATGATACTTTAACTTCAAAATAGTACAACTTTCAAGGGTGACTTATGAAAAGTAGAAACGAAATGAAAAGCAGTATGGCTCAATTTTTGCAAATAAAACTTTCCAAAACACATAGTGGAAAGGAGTATGGCATGACATACCCACTAGCAATCACAATAACTTGTTTTAGGTATAAATCTGGGGGTTGATCAGGAAGACAGTGGAAGGCTCAAAGCATAATAATGACTGTTGTTAGGAACTGGAAATCTGGTATGGTTGATTCCACACGCAGCCCATGGGAACAGGGCATGTTTCCCCAATATCAGCCAACTTAAGGAATCAGTAGGTGTGTACCTCTTTGCCTGCTCGTTTGGGGAGGCTTACCTGTAGTTTCCCAATGTCCTCTGGCACAGAGGTGAGCTTGGCTCCCTGATCTTGCCCAATGTATAATTTCTCTAAGGACTCTAAAGAAAAGATTTCTTCTGGAAATGAAATGAACTGATTCCCACTTAGTCCAAGTATCTTCAGTTTTGAAAGTGCACCGAAGTCTGAAGGTAACTAGAAGTATTCCAAAAAGATAAGTTTCAAGTCAATATCTTCTTTTAAATCCTCACATGAGGATATATTTATTGATTTTAGAGAGGGGGGGAGGGAGAGAGAGAGAGAGAGAGAGAGAGAGGTGAGAAACAACATCAGTCAGCTGCCTCCCCCCATGCCCCAATCAGGATGGAACCCACAACCTAGGTATGTACCCTGACCAGGAATCAAACCTGCAAACTTAATAGAGATTAAATCCTAGATTCTCTTCCTAAATCTTAAAGTTACTATCAAAACACTTACTTGCTGACAGGCAGTTTTAAAAGTCTATGGCAATTAGGAAAACAAAAGACCTACCCAAGCTTTTGAAAATTGAATAAAATATGTATTTTTTATGAAACTCACACCTTGCCTGGCCCGTGTACCACAATGGTTGAGCCTCGACCTATGAACCGGGAAGTCTACGATAGATTCCCTGTCAGGGCAGATGCCCTGATTGCAGGCTCAATCTCCAATAGGGGGCATGTAGGAGGCAGCCAATCAATGATTCTCTCTCATCATTGCTGTATCTATGACTCTCTCTCCCTCTCCCTTCCTTTCTGAAATCAATAAAAATATATATATTTTCAAAACCCACACCTTTTTGGCCTAGGATTTTTATAATGTCTGGGGAACACATGAGACTGGTGTCGCTGGCCAGGAAAGACAGACCTATTATTTGGTTAGATGTTGAATTCCAAGTATCCCTTTTTCTCCCTCTATAGTTGTCTTTTGCTTTTCAAACAAAACTTTTTTTATTTTAAATATTAAACAAAAGAAACAAATACAAGTATACCCAAATCTTTTGTTAATAAACAATAAAATACTGCAATTAAAGTTGAGTTTCTCTATAATACCTTCATTTGCTTGACTACTTCCCTCTTCCCAGAAACAGCCATTGTTAGGAATGTAGTTTTTTCCAGTCCATATTTTTTATACTCTTATGACATATATAAATATCCATAAAATTTGTTGTGTGTATATGTATTTTTGTGTGATTAAAAATTTTTATAAGTGGCATCATTGGGTTCTGCAATTCAGTGCTTTACTTTTTAACAAACATTAACATTTTGGGATTTCTCCACATTGGTACCTATAGCTCCCATTCACTTAAATTATTGCATAGCATTCCATTTTACAAATATACCACAGTTTACTTGCTCATTCCTCTATTAACTGACATTTTTAGATTGTCTTCCATTACTTCATGATTACCAACAACGCTATGATGAACATTTCTGAACAGGCCACCCTGTACACATGGGAAAGTTTCTCTAAAGCTGTTTTTGCAGTTTCCTATGAATGGCACATTAAGATCTAAGGTTGTATGTGTCAGAAAAATCTGTTTAAGGAAATCCTGTTAGGAGGTGGTCTTTATTAAGAATACTAGAGGCCCGGTGCATGAAATTTGTGCGGGGGGGTGGGGGGGAGGGTTGTGTCCCTTAGCCCGGCCTACGCCCTCTCACAGTCCAGGAGCCCTTGGGGGATGTCTGCCTGCCGGCTTAGGCCTGGCCTAAGCCGGCAGGCAGACATCCCTCTCGAAATCCGGGACCCCCTCTCTCCTTGCTGCCCACCTGCTTGCTGCTCCTTACTGCTCAGCTTGCTGCTCCTTAGCACTGCCGCAGAGGTGGGAGAGGCTCCGGCTACCGCCACTGCATTCAGCAGCCTTGAGCCCGGCTTCTGGCTCCCCACAGGGGGAGTGCACTGACCACCAAGGGGCAGCTCCTGCATTGAGCGTCTGCCTCCTGGTGGTCAGTGCACATCAGAGTGACTGGTTGTTCTGCCATAATGGTCGCTTAGGTTTTTATTATATAGATAGACCCTGGAGTCCAGCAGCTCTGGGTGGGAATCCTGCCTTCATCACTTATAGGGATGTGGCCTTGACAAGTTAGTTACCCTCCCTGGGCCTCATTTTCCTCATATGCCATTGAGGATAATATTACCTACATCAAAAATACGTGTCAGTCCCTAGCCGGTTTGGCTCAGTGGATAGAGCATGGGCCTGTGGACTGAAGGATCCCGGGTTTTATTCTGCTCAAGGGCACATGCCCTGGTTTCGGGCTCTATCCCCAGTTGGGCACATGCAGGAGGCAGCCAATCGATTACTCTCTCTTATCATTGATGTTTCTGTCTCTTTCTCCCTCTCCTTTCCTCTCTGAAATCAATAAAAATGTATTTTAAAAAAGATACTTGAGAGGATTAAATGAGATAATCCTTGTAAAACAACAAAACAAAAAACACTTTGCTCAGTGCCTAACATACATATTGTAAATAAACGGTAGCTACTAATTGTGATTAATGTTGTGGAGGGAAAGGGAAGGAAAAAGAGAGGAGGGGAAGGGAGGGGAGGGGAGGGGAGCGGAGGGGAGTCATAAAAATGATCGCCCTGTTGGCTGTATTTGTTAACCCTGGATGTTTGCCCATAAAGTCCGTTAGGATGTGCTGATGTTTAGACACAGAACCGCACCAACTTCGGGCAGGGAGGGCCCGGGGTGAGGGCCCCTAGCACCAGCCCGGAAGGGGATCAGTACCTTCCCTATCTTATTATCATCCAGCGCCAGGATCTCCAGGTTCCTCAGCGAGCAGATCTGCAAGGGGAAGCCTTGCATTTGGTTCTGACTGAGGTCCAGGAAGCGCAGGTTGACCAGGCGCCGGAAGGAGCGGCGCAGCGAGCGCAGGCCGGCGTTGCACAGGTAGAGCAGCTGCAGCGCGGTCCACTTGCACAGCAGGCGCGGCACCTTCTCCAGCGGGTTCCCGCTCAGCGCCACCTCCGTCATCTCCGAGAGGCTCCCCAGGGTGCGCGGGAGGGAGTGGAGGCGGTTGTAGGAAAGATCCAGCACCGACAGCTTGTCGCACTGGCACAGGGACTCGGGCAGCCCCTGCAGGCTGTTGCGAGCCACGTAGAACTTCTGCAGCCGGGTCAGCCTGCCGATCTCCTCCGGGAGCGCCGTCAGCCTGTTCTCATCCAGGTCAATGATCACCAGGTTGCGGAGGACGCAGAGCTCCGGCGGGAAAACCTCAAATTGGTTTTGCTTCAGGTAGAGCTCCCTCAGTTTGGTCTGGTTCACGATTTCCTTGGGCAGAGACTTCAGGCGGTTTCCCGACAGGCCGAGCAGCTCGAGGTGGTGGAGGTGCTTGCAGATGTCGGTGGGGATCTCCCCGACCTGGGTGCGGTAGAGGCGGAGCTGGCGCAGGGAGCGGATGCTGCTGAGGACCGGGATCCAGGAGGGGAGGATGGGGTTGTCGCTCAGGTCCAGGCCCTCCAGGCGGCTCAGCCTTCCCAGCTGCGGGCACAGCTTGCTCAGCCTGTTATTGTTCAGGTAGAGGACTTTGATGTTCTCCAGGTACTGAATCTCCTGGGGGATCTCCTCGATGTCGTTATTTTCCAGGTGCACCTCTTCTAATTCTCTTAATTCTAGGATCCCCGGTGGGATCGCAGCCAAGTTCTGATTAGCGGCATCGAGGAAAAATGTTCTCCCAGATGTGCCGTGGGTCATGTTTCGATGCGCGTTAGAGGAACGTTCTACTGCTTGTGTGATGCCATTTGGTATTATCTTGACGGGCCATTCAAACATTCAAAATCTGAAATAGTGTGAAAAGGAAAAAAAAAAGTCAGAGTTTACCTGCCACCAGGGTTGGTATCCTGAAAGAGAGATAAAATTAAAATTTTAGTTGATTGAATTTAGTGCTTGACATTGCGCCACAACATAAAATAAAGGTTTTTGTGATTTGTGTTGGGAGAAGAATTAAAGTGTAGACTCCTCTTACTCCTAACAGGTTAATTAATATTTTTAAAAATAGTCTAAATTCCGTTTTTTGAAAAAATGCTCATCTTGATTCTATTTCCAGGTAGGCTGTAGAAAGTTGCAAAAGATCATTGGTCCTACAATAAACACTGAGAGAACACTAGAAAAAATTTACTACTTTAAAATATTTTATTTTTCCTTAAAACTACTGGAGAGTTGTGTGTGCACAGGTCAAGAGAATTAAATTTGAGAGATGGACTAGTCCTCCCTGAATAAGTAGAGACTAGTGGGCGCTTTTATGCCTGTGGCATTTTCAAGTTTAGAGACTGACGGGGAGGGGGGGGGGGGGGGGGACAAGCCATCCGCTAGCTAGGAAAAGGGCCTTCTGGGGTAAAGAGAAACCAGCCAAACTTTTTGTTGTTGTTAATCTTCACCCAAGGACATTTTCCCATTGATTTTTAAAGAGTGGAATGGAGGGGGAGAGACAGAGAAAGAGAAACATCATGTGAGAAAGACACATCTATTTTTCTTTTTAAATACTTTTTATTTTATTTTTTTTATTGATTTCAGAGAGGAAGAGATAGAAGCATCAATGATGAGAAAGAATTACTGATTGGCTGCCTCCTGCACGCCCCCTACTGAGGACCAAGCCCATAACCTGGGCATGTGCCCTTGATGAGAATCGAACCCTGGACCTTTCAGTCCACAGGCCGACATTTTATCCACTGAGCCAAACCAGTTAGGGCGACATCTATTGGTTGCCTCCTGCACACACACCCACCAGGGCCAGGGATGGATCCTGGAACCGAGGTACGTGCTCTTGACTGGAATGAAACCGGGACTCTTCAGTCTGAGGACCGATGCTCTTATCCAGTGAGCCAAACCAGCTAGGGCTTGACTGAAAACTCTTATCTGCATTTTAATGGGCTTTGATGTGCACAGGCAAATGGACCCCATAGTCCAGGAACACCAGGACACTTATGTGCTCTAGGATTTACTTAAATTAACCTATTTAATCCTCACTAGAACCCTAACAAGGAGGCGCCATTATAATTCCTGTTTTACAGATAAACTAAGTAACTAAAAGAGCGCTTCTCAGGATAGAATAGGACGTGGGAGCAGAACCAGAGAAGTTGACTCAACCTCACGTAGGTTTTTAGCATCATTTATTCACAGAATGCCTGGTTTTTATAAGAATAATTCTTGGGTGTGAGGTTTCAAGCTTGATTTTTCTTTCTCAGCCTTCCAAGTCATCTGGGGGAAATGTGTGTGGACTAGCCATCCTGATTAGAGTGGACACAGTGTGTCTGGGCTTCCAGACACATAAAAGAACTTATTTCTCCTAACCTTCATCTTGCTCCATGATGAATCCTGACTAGAATGTCCGAATGTGTGTGTATATATATTATCTCACCTTAATCAGATATCACATATGTGTCTGGAACCAATTTGATGGCCCTCTGAAAGCTATATATATTATCATTAGTGGATTTAATAAAAAAAGTTTGTGGGGAACACTTTGTAAAGTATTGTCTAACCATTATGCTATACCCTAAAATTAATACAAAATAATATTTAAAATAAATAAGTAAATAAATAAATACTGGTTGTAAAGCCTGGTTTGCAACAGCTTTGTTAGCAATTCAGCCACAGTAAATGAGAATGGGGGAAGATTGATTCCTTATTGGCTATTTTTCCCCCTAGAAATTGCTACCTGAACATGGTCAAATTAACTTATTACAATCCAATGTTACTGTGGTGTTTCTAAGTGGAATAACTTGTTGCATCATCATTTTAAAGAGCCAAGGTTGGACAATTTAATGATTAGCCCTTCTTTATGTAACTTTAATGTCCAAGAAAACCATTTAGGAAGATGACCAGCCCTCTCAAATTTACATCAAGTGTTGATACTTATGTTTCCATGTGTAATTACACACAAACTGGATGGATAAAATTAGGGCCCTGAGGTTAATATGGTCAGTGACTGACTGTCTCTGATTACATTTCTAGTTAAAATCATTTCAAGATTTTGCTTATAACTTCACCTGGGAGCTCTTTTTCCTTTAATACAGACAAGCTAAAAGTAGCCTTAATTACCTAGGACTAGAAAATCATGTAACAGTAACACTACCCTTTGCTTTGATGAAAATTTCTTGGAAGCTATAAAATCCCTTGAAAAAATTTTGTCTCCTTTCAGCTAATACTGAACTGAACGTTCCATATAGATTTCAGACGTCAGTGGAAAACTTTTTACAAGCAAGCAACTTGAAGGTGTGCTTCCCCACTGTCACCAAATTATTTATATGAAATAGCTTCTCACACTTGCTTTCTTTGAAGACTCAAAAGTTGCATCTTATCCATTCTACAAAAGTGTTCCACCCTCAGTCCCTTCCGCCTACCATCAAACTATCAATCTAGTAACTCATTGAGCAAGCCTTTCTTTTTCTTTTTCTTCTGGTTTTAAATTTGGGTTTTTCAAAATGTTATTTGTATCATGAGCAGGAAAGTTTGGGGCACTATTTCACTATGAATCACTGACATATTTTCTCATCTCATCAGAAAGTAAGAATGTAAACTTTTCATGCAACATACTCTTTTATCCATGGGACAAAATCATTTTAAAATAACAAAACACTCATTTTCCATCTGCATATTCAGTACCTAAACATTCATGCATGAACAACACCAGGAGTCAGAATTTCAGATACTTGTCAGAAAATCAAACCAGGCATTTATTCTGTTCCAACGCTTGCTGGCACCTCAGTTAGGCCATCTGATAGCTGTGAAAATAGCTAATGAATATGTTAAAGATTCCCCCAGATCCTTTGAGTTCTATCTCCATATTATCAGGAAACACCATGTCTAGACCCTATTACCATAATTAAATACCATGCCATTGGCTTTCTAAGTAGAATTACAATAAAATAAACAATCATTTGAAAAAATATTTCTGAATCGTCTACAAAATTATAGTCCAAGACATGTGCATTAACTTACTTATATAAAGATATACCTACTAAATTTTCCTACTATAGGGTACCAGAGACACGTAAATGCTGCCTTTTATTGAAGCCAGGGGACTCCATACCCTCATATATTCTCTTTGGTTCTGCCTTCTAGAAATCTCAGATTCGAGTTAGACCTATACTCTGGGTTCTTGACGCAGAAGTACCCAATGAATCCACTTAGGTTTCCTTCAGACTAGCTCAGCAACATCTCCCCCACCTCTCTACCCCTCAGTACTTCTCAAGGGGAGGTCTTCATCTCCCCCTCCCACCCACTACATCCCTCCTTTATCATTTCGTGAGGGGCCATGAGAAATATACTGATGGAACCAGGTTGTATATGTGATCAGTGTCTTTTCAACCATCTGTTTAGTATGCATTTTGACACTGCAGGCTGTATTTTTGTGTAAATACTGTTTTTGTTTTGCTGAGGCAGCTAGCTAAAGAGAATAGTGCTGTAAGTTGTTTGGTTAAAGCAGGCGTTTTCTGTTTATTCTGTTCTGACCCTGTTTATTAGTTACTCTCTAAAACAAGAATCTGATTCTGCATTTCTTGCTTCCTTGGAAGACCATCCCTCTCTCCCCAGTGGAGCAGCAATTAATTAATCCTCCACCTCTCTTTCCTTTCCTGTATCTTCTTAACTCAAAACACTTTGAGGCATAGGGAGAGGCAGGTGCTAGATGGTACCTGCACTCACACTTTGGTATTTCAAGCCACCTGACTTTGTTGGTGGCACATAGGGTAAGTGAACACATAATTGTCTGTTTTCTATCGTCATCATGGTTAACCTGAAGAAGTGATATTTCAGGTGATGTTTCAATTCTGCGGGCACAGGGTTTCAAGAGACCCTGCCTTGTCTGGCACAACAATTTCTTGGCAGCGGAACACTGGTGGACTTGCCGGGTGGGACAGCATGAGGGAGAGAGGATTCAGGCATTTTGTTTTTCACCTTTGAACTGTGCTTATAAACAGCCTGGTTTCACGTGGAGGGTCTCTGTCTGGCTCCAGGGTCTTGGTCAGGGCCTTGGACTTCCTTCTGAGTCCATAGCAACCCCAAA
The DNA here is from genome assembly GCF_028538775.1 of Myotis yumanensis. Classification (NCBI taxonomy): domain Eukaryota; kingdom Metazoa; phylum Chordata; class Mammalia; order Chiroptera; family Vespertilionidae; genus Myotis; species Myotis yumanensis. The sequence goes on from NW_027223753.1 coordinate 186,935,071, forward strand.
CAGAAGGCCTCCCCTTCCCTCCTTCCTCTTCTCCCTCCACCTCCAAGTACTAAATTCTGAGTATGTCACCCTGTAACTATTTCTGGGTTTTGTCCCTTTCTCCTCATCCCCCCCAAGTCCAGTCTTAGCTGAGGCCTTATTATTTCTCCTGGGTAGCTGCAGCTGCTTCAGACCTCATTTTTCCTGCGATGTGTCAAATCCATTCTCCAACAGCTGTGCTTCTGAGGGTGCACAGGACTCCACGTGGATCCGTTCTGCCTGCCCCCTTACCTCGGTGCTCTTCTAGGCAACCCCAAGTACCTGCGCTCCTCCAGCACACACCAAGCAGTTCTGCCCTCTAGCAGGTTCACTCCACCAGGCAGGACATCACCTCCTCCAGGAAGCCCTCCCTGATTCTCCCCAACTCTCAAAGACGGATCTGCAATGCCCCTTTATGCTCCCTTAGCTCCGCGCCCTCTCCGTGCTGCTGCTACCAGCTCCTTCTGCACGTGGCCTCCGCAGGTATGTGCACACTTAGGGGAGGCGACTGTGTCATAATCATCTTTGTAGTCCCGGCCCAGCCCAGCAGCAGTGCCTCCTAAACCTGGAAAACTGGTCCCTGCAAAGTTGCCGGGAGCCCAGCCTCGGTGTGACATTAACCCCTGGGAGGAGAAGGGAGTGATCTGGACCCAGATATGGTGATCATGGAGCCTGCACAGCATGGGCAGCCACTGCCTGTGCAGCCAGGCCTCCTGGCCCACGTGAGTAATGGCAGGGGATCCCCGGCGCGGGGCGCTCGGGGTCCTGCGGCCTCTCCCTGCACGCGCTCCCGATCCCTGCACCACGCAGCGCGCCGTGACCAGGGCGCATGCGTGCGGTCGTCATGACAACGTCGCCGCTACAGCCCGCCGCGAGAGAGGAGCATGGAGCCGGGCTCGGAGAAGGCCCCCTGGCCCAGGAACCCCTACCCAGCTCCGCCCCCCACTCAGATCGCTATTCCCACTTGGGGCCGGACCCAGGCCTTCGGTAGTAATAAGAAATAGGGTGTCCTTTGTCTCCCGAAACCCGCGAAGAGCGTGGGAGCCCGGGCTGCGGGGTGGTACCCCCGATTACGCCGAGCAGGCTCCGCGGTGGGGGTGGGGAAGGGGGGTGAGGGGGTATGGAAGAGGGTTGGGGGGCGGCGTAGCGGGAGCGTGCCCCGGGATCCCGCCCCGGGAGCCCCAGCGGTGGCGGGAGCTTTGGGGCACCACCAAACGCGGGCGGGAGGGGACCCCAAGTCCTGCGGCCGGTCTGCCCTTTGCACGATAGGTTGTCCTGAAGGCAGGTGTTCCTGTCGGTCCGTGGCTTTGCTTTTACGGTCTCCGGGAGGGTGACTGGGTGCTCCTCTCCGGCCCCTTTTTGTGGGAGCTCCAAGGCAGGGGACGTGCAGAGCTGCTTTCTATGATTGTGGCCTCAACTCAGTGTTAGGAAGAAGCAATAGAGCTGTGTTCCAAGATGCCATCAACTCGCACGGAGTAAGGAGAGGGTATCGAAGCAGCTTAAGGGACTTGGTGATAAATCAGATCCCTTTTGAATGTAGATTCTCGGTTAAAACTGTCTTTAGATGGAGCCATTATAAGAAACCTAGGGTTGCCTTAACCCAGTGTCGCAGGGTGGAAAAGAAACTTTGGAATCAGTTTGATTCTGTACTCTGCCCTTATTAACTGCATGAGTTTGGACAAAATATTTAATGTCTCTGGCATTATTTCCTCAGCTACCAGGCCGGTTACATCTGGAGGTACGTTCTCCTTTTATGTCACTTCCAAGTTAGTATCTGCCCACCCTCAGTGGGTGCTTGTTCTCCAAACAGCATTTTTATTCTCTCTGGTTCCTAACTTCGGTTTCTCTCCTCTTTTTCTGTTAATTCTGTCTCCTTTTCTTCCCCACCTGACTCTGTACATACACATTCATATCTTTGGAAGAAGTGCAATTTTCGGAGAAGGAGGGACTCGGGGGTAATTAACATGCGATGAAGGGTAATGATAATGCATTTATTTCTCAAAAGCTCCGGAACCTATTGACAGCCTCTGGCAACTTTATATTTATCTATGTATGGAAAATTCACAGAGAGTTAATGATTTTATATTGCAAAAACTCAAAGGAGTGGATGAAGAAATCGAAAAGGGGTAAGGAAGAAAAATACTTGATTATATCAATAATATTCTGTGATATTCATCTGTGTGAAAATCCTGGAATACTGAGTGATTTCAAAGCCATTTGCAAGTGCTTGGTAAAATGGACATGTCTTTTGATTCAGAGTAGTTGATTGTCACTGTTAGTAGGTCGTGAGGTAGAGAAGTAGTTGATTGTCACTGTGAGTAGGTCTTGAGGTAGAGAAGTAGTTGATTGTCACCGTTAGTAGGTGTTGAGGTAGAGAAGTAGTTGTCACTGTTAGTGGTCTTGGAGGTAGTGGAGTATACTGGGAAGAGCACTAGACCAGCAATCTCCAACTCTGGGTTTCCAGGTTTGTCCTTAACTCCTATTTGCTGGTCGTTATACAAATCATTGAGTCTTCAGTGTCATTATATACCAAGTGGGGATACTTTTGTGTGCAAGAGAGAGAGAAACTAGGTTATATAGTATTTGTTAATGTGCTTAGCAAAATCTGTGGAATATTTAGTAGTTTTAAGTGACTTGATGTAAATCTATATTGCTGTACATATTTGGTTCTGATAAATGCTATCCATGAAGTTACTATTTACACATGAAGACTAAAATCCTTTTATTTCGTTACTGACTTTATTTGTATTTTAACAGATCGAGAGGAATCACATTAAACCTCGCTGGTAACAATCACTCCATGCCAGTGGAAAGACTAACAAATGAAGATTTTTTAATTCTTTCTAAAACTTTAGAGAAGAATCCATATGTTAATGGTATGGTCCATACCTATACTAATAAAAGGGTAATATGCTAATTAGACCGGGTGGACCGGCCATCTTCCGGACATCTGACTTTCTTCTGGACAAAGCCATGGTGGTAGGGGCCAAGGCAGAGGCAGTTAGGGGCAATCAGGCCAGCAGGGGAGAGCAGTTAAGGGTGAGATCAGGCTGACAGGGGGTTAGGGGTGATCAGACCAGCAGGGGAGGGCAGTTGGGGGCAATCAGGTCAGCAGGGGAGGGCAGTTGGGGGCATTAGGCAGGCAGGCAGGTGAGTGATGAGGAGCCAGTGGTCCTGGATTGCAAGAGGGATGTCTGACTGCCAGTTTAGGCCGGATTCCGCAGGGCCTAAACCAGCAGTTGGACATCCCCCAAGGGGTCCCAGATTGGAGAGGGTGCAGGCTGGGCTGAGGGACACCCCCCCCTCCACCCCCCCGCACAAATTTTGTGCACCGGGCCTCTGGTATTAATATAATTATAGCCTCCTTAAGAATCTTTGCCCCTGCTTTTTAAAATTCTTTAAACAAAAATTTTTAAACAAATTTTCAAGACAGAGCTTTATTTTTTAAAATATATTTTTATTGATTTAAGAGAGAAAGGGATAAGGAAACAGAGAAACATCAGTGATAAGGGAGAATCATTGATTGGCTGCCTCCTGTACTCCCCCTACTGGGGATCGAGCCGGCAACCGAGGACATGTGCTTGACCAGAATTGAACCTGGGACCCTTCTGTCCACAAGCCAACTCTCTATCCACTGAGCCAAACCAGTTAGGTTGCCCGTGCTTTTATTTTCCTGCTTTTAAGAATCCATTATAAGGAACATCAGCTTCTATTCCTCTGTGTTCTTCAGGTTTGGATGTTAGATATAACCTCATAAGTGATGCTGGTTTATACTATGCTGCAAAACTGCTTCAGGTATTATTTTACTACAAAATGTTTTGTCTTTTTTTCCTTTCAGGGGTCAGTTAAGAACCACTCCTTTCTTTGGAATGTGCAGGGTTTGAGCATGCTAAGTTAACCCCTTATTGCAGATTCACTTTGGAGACACCCAAACTGAAATTCTGCATTATGGTTGCATTTTATGTAAGAAAGACAGTGTGGTCCACTAATCAGAGAGGTTGTACTTAAAGAAAAGGCCTTGTTTTAGCCTCAGAAGACCAGCAAAGAGGCGTTTGTCTGTCTTGTCAGTGAAAATAAACTGTTTAAAGCTTTATATATCTTTTTTAAATTTCTTCCTTATATTGGCTTTTTAATTTTGTAACTACTTATCCCAACCTCATCTTCTAAAAGCACTTTTAATGAGTTTAAAATGATCTTAAAATTCTCATACCCATGAAATGGTGCACAATGTAAGTGCAGAGGTGAAGATTAAAAAAATGAAGAAACCATGTTATTCTCAGCAATCACAAATAAAAATGCAACAAAATCTTCAAGACATTCTTAGTTCTATTTTAGCGAAACCGCTAAGTCTAATGGCACACCCACAACACACTAGTTCTGCAAAATGTCAAGTCCTGACGGTGATATATTTACAACACTTAAAATATATTGAAAATCCATTTGTGCATTTGGTTTCAGTAGAGCTGGTAACTAGAGCTGCTGAGTCATCTTTTACAAACTTATACACTACGGTTAAATATACAAAGCACATTCATACTTTGAATCATTGGTCAAAACTGAAGATAGTCCTTTTCTTTCATCTATGTTACAATTATATTTATGTTTAAATAAGAATAGTGATTTTTCCCCCCTTAATCGTAGTTTCTTTTTCTAGACTTTCAGATTTTCTGGTTTATAAAGGTTTTCTGTTTCATAAACACTGTTACTTAAATAAAGCAGCTCACATATTATTGATTTTTAATAATACATGTTTAACCGTTTCTTTTCTCTCCTTATTATAGAAACAACACAATCTCATTTACTTAAACCTTATGTTTAATGATATTGGGCCCAAAGGTGGAGAACTGATTGCTAAAGCACTACATGTAAGTATTTATGTACCTAACATTGTATTTGGGAATTTTAACTTCTGGTATCTTAGAACTAACAGAATCAAATGTGAATTTATATTATTTTAATATTGTGGGAATGTATATTTTTATTACACTTCAATTTATTAAAATATGAACATTATATGAGCACTTTTGAACTCATTTTTAAAAGTAGCTTAAAATATAGTTCACATACATAAAATTTACCCTTTTAAAGTGTTCAGTTTAGTGTTTTTTTAAATATAGTCACAGAGTTGGGCAACCATCACCATTATTAGTGCTTGCCGAGCATTGTCATCCCCCAAAAGAAGGCCTGTGCCCATTAGTAACCCCTCTCCGTGCTTCTCTCCCCACTTACCGGCCACTAACCCACTTTCCATCTATACCAATAGATTGCCTGTTCTGGACATTTCATGTATACGAATCATTCAGTTTGTGGCCTTTTGTGATTGGCGTAATGTTTTCAAGGTTCATCCTTTTTATTGCCAAAGAATATTTCATTGTATCGGCATATCACATTTTGTTCATCCAGCTGTTAATGAACATTTGGGTATCCACTTTTTGTCTCTAATGAATAATGTTACTATGACTATTTACACGTTTTTGTGAGCACATAAGTTTTTATTTTTCATGGCTATATACCTAGGAGTGGACTTTGTGGATCATTTGGTAACTGTTTAATATTTTGAGGAACTGCCAAACCATTTTCCAAAGTGGTTTGTCCCTTTTTACAATTTCACTAACAATAAATGAGTTTTCCAGTTTCTCATAGCCTCACCAGCATTTGGTACTATATTTTTTATTTTCTATTTTTTTAGCCATCCTAGTGAGTATGAAGAAGTTTTGTGGTTGTTTTGATTTACATTTCTCTAGTAAGTAGTGATGTCGAACATCTTTACATGTGCTTTTTAGCATTTACATATATTCTTTGGAGAAATATCTTCAAATTCTTTGCTCATTTTAAAATTGAATTATTTGTCCTTTTGAATTATAAGAGTTTTTTTTTATATTCTGGATAAAGTCCTTTATCAAATGTGTATTTTGCAATTATTTTCTCATTCTGCAGGCTTCCTTAATTTCACTTCCTTAATGATGTCCTTTGAAACACAACATTTTTAAATTTTAATAAAGTTAAGTTTATCTATTTTTTCTCTTGTTGTTTGTGCTTTTGGTATTATAGTCACGAAGATTTACACTTATTTTCTTCTAACAGTTTTATGATTTAGCTCTTTGATCCATTTGGAGTTAATTTTTGTATATGATTTGAGCTAGAAGCCTAACTTCATTCTTTTACCTGTGGGTGTATCCAGTTGTCCCAATGCCATTTGTTAAGACTATTCTTCCTCCTTTTAATTGTCTTGACGCCCTTGTTGATAATCAGTTGACTACAAATGTGAGGGTTTATTTCTGTGCTCTCCGTTCTATTCTTTTAATCTATATATGCCTGTCTTTGTGCCAGTCCCACACTATCACAGCTACTGTAGTGTTGTAGTAAGTTTTGAAGTCAAGAAGTGTGAGTCCTTTGTTCTTTTTTCAAGATCATGCGGCTCTTCTGGGTGCCTTGTATTTCCTTATGAATTTTAAGATCAGTTCATCAATTTCTGCAAGAAAAGCACCTGGGATTTTGAGAGGAATTGTTTTAAATCTTACAATCAGTTTGGGGAGTATTGCCATCGTAATAATATTAAGTCTTCTGGTCCCTGAATATGGGGATGTTTCTGTTTATTTGGGTCTTTAATTTCTTTCAGTGATGCTTTATAGTTTCCAACGTGCAAGTCTTGACCTTCTTTTGTTAAATGTACTCCTAATGTTTTATACTTTTTGATATTATTGTAACTGGAATTTTCTTAATTTCATTTTTTGATTTGTCATTGCTCATGTATAAAAATACAATGGATTTTTTACACTGAGTGGCGAGATTACTATGACCACCTGACGTTTGTAGGCAAATTAGCCGTACACTGCATCATATGGGATATGGAAGCCGAAGGCCTGTTCGAACACCTTTGCTGTCTGCAGTTACCAAGATAAAACGTCTCCAATTCGCACAGGAACACAAGGATTGGACAGCCGAGCATTGGAGAAAGTCATGTGGTCCGATGAATCACGTTTCCAGTTGCATCATGCCGATGGCAGAATGAGAATTTGGCTAAAACAGCATGAAAGCATGCACCCCACATGCATGAGTACAACCCTTCAAGCTGGTGGGGGAAGTGTTATGGTTTGGGGCATGTTTTCCTGGCATGATTTGGGCCCTTAAATTCGTCTGGAACAACGTCTGAATAGCAAACATACCTAAGTATCATTACTGATCAAGTTCAGCCTATCATGTTGATGGCGTATCCCAATGGAGATGGCTTCTTCCAACAAGACAATGCGCCATGCCACGGTGCTCATATTGTGCAGGAGTGGTTTCTAGAACATCAGGGAGACTTTACCTTGCCTAGGTGGCCCCCACAATCACCAGATCTCAATCCAATTGAGCGTTTGTGGGATGAAGTTAAAAGAGCCATCAGGCAGCTGGTTCCACAACCATCAAATCTCATAGAACTGGACAGTGCCATTCATCAGGCATGGTGTCAGATTCCTCGCATCACCTTTCAACATCTCATGGAGTCAATGCCAAGAAGAATCGCCACAGTATTGAAGGCAAAAGGTGGCCCAACGAAGTACTGATGGGGTGGTCATAATAATCTGGCCACTCAGTGTATATATTGACCTTGTGTCCTGCAGTCTTGCTGAAGTTTATTAGTTCTAACAGATTTTTCCTTTTTGTGTGGCTTCCTTAAGATTTTCTACATATAAGATAATTTCATATGCAAACAAATAGTTTTACTTACTTCTTTTCCAATTTGGATGCCTTTTTAGTTTCTTCTTGTCTGATGGCCCTGTGTAGAACCTGCAGTACAATCTATATATATAAAACCCTAAGCGACCCATCGACCGTTCGACTGGTCACTATGATGAACACTGACCACCAGGGGGCAGATGCTAAACACAGGAGCTGCCCCCGATGGTCAGTGAGCTCCCACAGCGGGAGCTCTGCTCAACTGATCACCTCTCTCACCTCTGTGGCAGTGCTACTATAGCGGGGCAGGATGAGCTTGGGCTCCTCCCCACCGCCTGCTGCTTCGCACAATGCTACATCCCTCAGGGGATGTCGGACTGCAGGTTTTGGCCTGATCCGGGCAGTCCGACATCCCCCGAGGGGTCCTGGATTTCGAGAGGGCACAGGCTAGGCTGAGGGACCCCACTAGTGCACGAATCCATGCACTGGGCCTCGAGTGTTAAAGGTGGTGAGTTTGAATTAGTTTTAAAGACAATTATTTGCACTTACATGTCCTAATATTTGTTCATTAGGACAATGAAATGTCTGTAACTTTCTTTGTGAAAGTTATCCAAAAAGTAGAATGAGAGAAGGAATTAAACTTTGAGAATGTCTGAGAACTAGATCTTTAAAAGTGAACTGATTGCTTAAGGGGCACCGGGTTTCCTTTGGGGGTGACTGACGAAAATGTTTTGCAGTCAGCTAGCGGTGATGACTGGGAATATACTAAAAATCAGTGAGTTGTACACTTTTAAATGGTTAATTTTGTGTTATGTAAATTTCACCTCAATAAAAAAAATGGTATAATGTTCTTAGAAGACAAATTTATAGATTTTCCAAGGAAAAGAAAGTTTATTAAAAGTCTTCTTTATTTAGTGGTTATTGTTTAGCATCTCTTTCCTGGGTATTCTTTCTACTGAGCTACTATTTTTTTTTTTTAATATTATAATAAGTATTACAAAGGGTATTACATATGTGTCCTTCCCCCAACCCCCGCCCTTGACAATCCCCTGCCCTCCCTTACCCCCCAGTGTCTTATGTCCATTAGTTATGCTTATATGCATGCATACAAGTCCTTCAGTTGATCTCTTACTCCCCTCCCTTCTGCTCCCCAACCCTCTCTGGCCTTCCCACTGCAGTTTGACAATCAGTTTGAGGCAGCTCTGCCTCTGTATCTATTATTGTTCAAAAGTTTGTAATGGTCTTTATTATCCATGAATGAATGAGATCATGTGGTATTTTTCCTTCATTGACTGGCTTATTTCACTTAGCATAATGCTCTCCAGTTCCATCCATGCTGTTGCAAATGGTAAGAGTTCCTTCTTTTTTACAGCAGCATAGTATTCCATCGTGTAGATGTACCACAGTTTTCTAATCCATTCATCTACTGATGGGCACTTAGGCTGCTTCCAGATCTTAGCTATGGTGAATTGTGCTGCTATGAACATATGGGTGCACATATCCTTTCTGATTGGTGTTTCTGGTTTCTTGGGATATATTCCTAGAAGTGGGATCACAGGGTCAAATGGGAGTTCCATTTCCAGCTTTTTCAGGAAACTCCATACTATCTTCCATAGTGGCTGCACCAGTCTGCATTCCCACCAGCAGTGCACAAGTGTTCCTTTTTCTCCACATCCTCTCCAGCACTTGTCGTTTGTTGATTTGTTGATGATAGCCAGTCTGACAGGTGTGAGATGGTACCTCATTGTTGTTTTGCATCTCTCGGATGATTAGTGACTTTGAGCATGTTTTCATATGTCTCTTGGCTTTCTGAATGTCCTCTTTTGAAAGGTGTCTATTTAGATCCTTTGCCCATTTTTTGATTGGATTGTTTATCTTCTTTTTGTTAAGTTGTATGAGTTCCCTATAAATTTTGGAGATTAGGCCCTTATCAGATATGACGTTGGCAAATATGTTTTCCCACGCAGTGGGTTTTCTTGTTGTTTTGTTGATGGTTTCTTTTGCTGTGCAGAAGCTTTTTATTTTGATGTAGTCCCATTTGTTCATTTTCTCTTTAGTTTCAACTGCCCTAGGAGCTGTATCAGTGAAGAAATTGCTTTGGCATATGTCTGAGATTTTGTTGCCTTTGTATTCTTCTAGAATTTTTATGGTTTCCTGTCGTACATTTAAGTCCTTTATCCATTTTGAGTTTATTTTTGTGTATGGTGTAAGTTGGTGGTCTAGTTTCATTTTCTTGCATATATCTGTCCAATTTTCCCAACACCATTTATTGAAGAGACTATCTTGGCTCCATTGTATGTTCTTGCCTCCTTTGTCAAATATTAATTGAGCATATTGGGTTGGGCTAATTTTTGGACTCTCTATTCTATTCCACTGATCTATATGTCTGTTCTTGTGCCAGTACCAGGCAGTTTTGAGAACAGTGGCTTTGTAATACAGCTTGATATCTGGCATTGAGATCCCACCTACTTTGTTCTTTCTCAGGATCGCCGCAGTTATTCGGGGTCTTTTTTTATTCCAGATGAATTTTTGGAGAGTTCGTTCTAGATCTTTGAAGTAGGCCATTGGTATTTTAATGGGAAGTGCGTTGAATTTATAGATTGCTTTGGGTAGTATGGACATTTTGATGATGTTGATTCTACCAATCCAAGAACATGGTATGTTCTTCCATCTCTTTATGTCTTCCTCTATCTCTTTTTTCAACGTCCTGTAGTTTTCTGAGTAGAGATCTTTTACCTCTTTAGTTAAGTTTATTCCTAGGTATATTAATTTTTTTGGTGCGATGGTAAATGGGATTGTTTTTCTAATCTCTCTTTCTGAAAGTTCACTATTGGTGTATAGAAATGCCTCAGATTTCTTGGGGTTAATTTTGTATCCTGCTACATTGCCAAATTCATGTATTAAGTCTAGCAGTTTTTTGATGGAGTCTCTAGGGTTTTGTATGTATAATATCATGTCGTCTGCAAATAAGGACAGTATTACTTCCTCTTTTCCAATTTGGATGCCTTTTATTTCTTCTTCTTGTCTAATTGCTACTGTGCTACTATTAAACTACATTTTATCTATTATGGGAAATTGAATGTCACCCTTAAAGCCTATCCAATTCTATCTCCATGAATAATTGATGAGCCTGCAAATAGTAAAATAGTCACCTAACTCATATACTCTGAATTTCTGTGGATTAAAAACTTAACCAAGGTTTGACTGTTTCCCTTTTCAGAAGAATACAACTCTGAAATACCTAAGAATGACTGGAAACAAGGTTGAAAATAAAGGTGGAATGTGTTTTGCTGCAATGCTACAAATGAATTCATCCTTAGAGAAGTTAGATCTGGGTGACACTGATCTGGTGAGTAAATTGGTTATGAGAAAATCACCCAGATAATGAATCCTTTTCCCTGGAAACCAGCATAGAGAGCAGCTAAATGACAGCCTTATGAATGGTTAGACTTGCCCCTAATGTCTAATATCGGAGAAAAGGCTGCTTTAAGAAAAAAAAAACCAAAAAAACAAAAACAGAAAACCTAGACATAATAGTGCTTACTTAATAAATCAGATTGTTGTAAATGACATTACGGAAGAATTTCCAGTATAATAAAAATCTTCCTAAATTTCCATCCACAAACCTTCTTAACCTGTGTGGGATTTAAAAGAAAAAGACTGTATTCATTTTAATTAAACAAATACTACTTTATTAGTATGATACAAATTTTTTACTTTTGAAAACATTTTAAAGTGAATAGTTGTAGCCTAAAAACCTAAAATGAACCCTAGCCGGTTTGGCTCGATGGATAGAGCATCGGCCTGCAGACTGAAGGGTCCCAGGTTCGATTCCAGTCAAGGGCACATGCCCGGGTTGCGGGCTTGATCCCTAGTGGGGGGTGTGCAGGAGGCAGCCAATCAGTGATTCTCTCTCATCATTGACGTTTCTAACTCTCTCTCCCTCTTCCTTCCTCTCTAAAATCAATAAAAATATATATATTTTTAAAAAAGACCTAAAATGATGCCAAAAACTGCTCTGGGCCTTCCACTGGCCTGATGATGAGGTGTGTGGGTTTTGCATGTCTTCAAATTCTGGGCTTCATGCTTTCAGACCTGGAGGCCTAATGTCGGGAACCTGTTGTACAGATGAATGAAAATTACTGTGACACAAAAACAATAAGATGGGCCAGGAGGCTCCTAGGAATAATGGGTTCTGGAGCTTTAAAAAGTAGTAGATGCCAGTATGGCTCTGGGAGAAGCATTAATTCAATATATACCCTCTACACATAACAGTCACAATCCTAGCTTCCAAGGATACAAGTGTGCATCGAATGTGGTCTCTGCCTTCTTTCATAAAGCCTATATTTAGTTGGGAAAATATCAATAAATAGAGAAAGGTGCTATGAAGATGGCCAAGTACTGTTTATAATGGGGACTAGGTGATTCGCATGATAGACGGTTGCCTAAGACCTGAGGAAGTAATATTTAGGAGTCATGAAAGATGAGGAAAAACTGTCTAGGAGAGGTCTATGGCAGAACATTTCAGGCAAGGAATCCAATATATAGACTCTGCTAGTACTTTTCCATGTGTGGTGGAGGCAGTATTACTGCCACAGGTTGAAGTAATTTTAATCCTTATGTACATGTTTTGCAGATGCTTTCTATTTATTTCAAGGGATTATGGTTTTCCATTTACAGTAGTGATACAAAGGTGTGTTTTTTGAGTATATTTTTATTGATATCATTGAGGAAGGGAGAGGGAGAGAGTTAGAAACATCAATGAGCCGAGACCGGTTTGGCTCAGTGGATAGAGCGTCGGCCTGGGGATTGAAGGGTCCCAGGTTCGATTCCGGTCAGGGGCATGTACCTGGGTTGCGGGCACATCCCCAGTGGGAGGTGTGCAGGAGGCAGCTGATTGGTGTTTCTCTCCCATCGATGTTTCTGGCTATCTATCTCTCTCCCTTCCTCTCTGTAAAAAATCAATAAAATCTATTAAAAAAAAAGAAACATCAATGATGAGAGAAAATCATTGATTGGCTCACGCCCCCTACTGGGGATTGAGCCCACAACCTAGGCATGTGCTCTGACCAGGAATTGAACCGTGAACTCCTGGTGTATAGGTGGACACTCAACCACTGAGCCACCTCAACTGGGAGCGATACAGAGTTTTAAAATAAAGTGAAAGAGTTGATTTAATGGAAAAATGTTAGGTAAATAGTAAAACTGCCCAGCCAGAATGGCTCAGTTGGTTGAGCGTCATTCTATGCACCAAAAGGTTGCAGTTTGATTCCAGGTCAGGGCACATACCTGAGTTTTGGGTTTGGTCCCCGGTTGGGGGAGTATGGAAGACAACTAATTGATGTTTCTTTCTCTCCCTTCCTCTCTCTAAGCATGTCCTTGGGTGAGGATAAGAAATAATACTAAAACTGATGTTCAAATTGATGGTAAAATCATGAGGGAGGAACATGAATAATGAAATATGAAGTCTGGCAGGTTTTAAGAACTGAAAAGACAGTGGCTGGACAGGAGTTTAAAGAGTGCCTCACAGTGAAGGTGGAGAGGTTTATAGGGGCCAATTTCAACAAAGGTTGTGTGGGTTGTAAATGTGGATCATGGGAAGCAGAGGGGATTTTATTATAAACTAGAGGCCGGTACACAAAAATTTGTGCACTCAGGGGGTCCCTCAGCCCGGCCTGTGCCCTCTCGCAGTCTGGAACCCCTCGGGGGATGTCCACCTGCTGGCTTAGGCCTGCTCCCCAGGGGATCAGGCCTAAACTGGCAGTCAGCCCAGGAGCCCTCAGGGGATCTCCACTTGCCAGCGGGGAGCAGACCTAAGCTGCAGTCAGACATCCTTAGCACTGCTGAGGAAGCGGGAAAGGCTCCCACCACCACCGCTGTACTGGCAGCCGTCAGTCTGGCTTGTGGCTGAGCAGAGCTCCCACTGTGGGAGCGCACTAACCACCAGGGGGCAGCTCCTGCATTGAGCATCTGCCCCCTGGTAGTCAGTGTGTGTCATAGTGACCAGCCATTCCCAGTCGTTCTGCTGTTAGGGTCAATTTGCATATTACCCTTTTATTATATAGGATGCTAGTCATGGAAAGTCCTCAAGTTGAGGGGTGACATGATCTGATTGGTGCTTTCAAAAGATCATTCTGGTTTCTCTGTGAAGAATGAGAGGGTGGCAAGAGGAAACCCAGTGACCACATAGGAAGTTATTGCAGTTGTCCACGTGGGCGATCGATGAGGACAAAGATGGGGTAGGGTGGTGGCCACAGAGGTTCCCTAATCTGAGACATTTTTTAGAGGTAGAATCTGTAAGACTTACTGATTAACTGGATGGGAGGGTAAGAGGACTGGTGGAGTGAAAGGAAGCACAGGTTTTATGGCAAATAGCTGGGTGTGTGTGGCGGTACCATCACTGAGATGGGGAGGATTAGACCGACCCAATAAGGTAGAGAGGGAGGCCTGTGGGAGCGGAGGAAATGTGATGAGTAACCCTTTCCTGCCATGTACACTTAAAGTATGACTATAAAAGAATGCTGGCACAGGATAGGTGTTCTCGGTTGTACAGAGCCCTAGCTGGGATTCACATGTGTATCTGAGGGATTAGGAGCAAACCTAGAGGCAAACACCCTAGCAGATTCTCGGATACTGAAACTCCCCAGACATGTTATCAATAGGGGTCAGGGCAGGGAGAAAAGAGCATAACAGTTCATTTCTGAATTTGGTCAATCTATAATTCAAGGAGCAGGAAATTCTTAAACATTTTTAAGACATAATTTTCATTTATCAGATTCCAGATTACCAATCTTGAAATATTTATTTCTAGGGAGGTTAATTTATATATTTTGTCAGTTTCCTTAAAGAATTTATCTGTTTTTAGGGAATGCAAAGTGTGATAGCATTTGCTACAGTCCTAACTCAGAACCAGACAATTAAAGCAATAAACCTAAACCGACCTATACTATATGGTGAGCAGGTATGTATCCCGAGTAACAGTAATTAATATTACCACATGTGAATAAAATGAAGGTACTGCTTACTGAATGTTATGTCAAGGTTCACAAATGCATTGTATTTCTAGAATGTAAACTACTATTTATATAAAAAAATCTTTTAAAGGAAAATTATTACTTCTTGATACGAGTCTTAAAGCTAAATATGTTTTAAAAGTTGCTTATTTAGGCAGCAAACATATAATTTTTTTTCTTCTCATTAACTCAAATTCTCAGTGAGTAAACCTATGAGGAGCAAAGTAATTACAATGAAAGAATAAAAGATGAAAGTTTTAAAGGCTGGACTATAAGGCGGGTGTGAACTGTTTTACTGTTTGTTTTTGTTATATTGCGGTGACTGAACCATTACATCTTTGAAGTCATGAGTAATCATGGCAGAATTCGTGTGCATAAGCAGTCTGGGAAGTCTGGACTTGCTCCTGTAGGTAAGCCGCATGCTGGAGACACACAGCTAAAAATGTGGTTCCGCCCTAACCGGTTTGGCTCAGTGGATAGAGCGTCAGCCTGCGGACTCAAGAGTCCCAGGTTTGATTCCGGTCAAGGGCATGTACCTTGGTTGCAGGCACATACCCAGTTGGAGGTGTGCAGGAGGCAGCTGATCGATGTTTCTCTCTCATTGATGTTTCTAACTCTCTATCCCTCTCCCTTCCTCTCTGTAAGAAATCAATAAAATATATTTTTTAAAAAAATGTGGTTCCTACTTTCAAGGCTTCTTGCCCCTTAACATTCTTTTAGGTGGTTTTCCTTTTTTGTCAGTTGTAAAAAAACTAGTGAACAAGAACTCATTTTATTATTGCTCTAAACAAAAACGGAATATCTACTAAAAAAATTTTCAAAGTACTTTGTCTAGTCTTTAAATTATCTATGTCATTATTCCCCATTAGTATGAGTCATTGAGAATTAACTATATTTTTTAAAAACTATATTTTTATTGATTTCAAAGAGGAAGGGAGGGATAGAAACATCAATGATTAGAGAAAATCATTGATCAGCTGCCTCCAGCATGCCCTACACTGGGGATCAAGCCCTCAACCTGGGCATATGCCCTGACTGGGTATTGAACTGTAACCTCCTGGTTCATAGGTTGACACTCAACCACTAAGCCACGCCGGCCGGGTGAGAATTAACTATATTCTTAAAATATTTTTAATATTCGTGTTTTTGCATTCTTTGCATAGATCTCTCCCTTTGAATCATTTCTGCACTTTCCTGTATCAAAATTTTTGTAATTTTACATGTTAATTGCTTCACGTACATAAATCTAATCTGTTCAACAAACACAGAATCCTCAAATACAAGCACCCTTCTTTAAAAGACCAGCAAAGTACTTGACTCAAAGTAAGCATTGAGTTGCTTCACTGGCGATTCATTCATTTATAAACATTTGCCGGGCTGGTGTCCTCAGTGGTTGAGTATTGACCTATGAACCAGACGGAGGTCACAGTTCGATTCCCAGTTGGATCACTTGCCTGGGTTGCGGGATCCATCCCCAGTAGGGGGCATGCAGGAGGCAACTCATCCATTATTCTCTCATCATTGATGTTTCTATTTCCCTCTCCCTCTCTGAAATCAATACAAATATATTTTAAAGTCACCTTTAAAAATAAACATTTGAATGAAACACTAAACCAACATACACTCAGCCCTTATCTTCAAGGAGCTTTCGTCTACATGGGATGAGATCAACAAGTTTGGAGGGTGTTATGGTTAGGGGACCTTGGGAGCATGAGGAAGGGCAGCAAAACCAATACAGAGGGATGAGAGGTAGCTGGGAAGGTTCTCAGATTGAGGGCATGACAGATCTGAAGGCTAAACATTTTCTGGATTAAAGGTCCCGAGGAAATAAACGTTAAAACTCTATGAAATCATATTATGTTGAGTGGCTTCATTACTCCCCAATCCACCCCAAAAGAGTAATGAAAAGCCCAGGCCCTTACTCTCAGTCTGGAGCTTCTGGGCAGTCAGCTAAACTCTGCTTTCTCTTCCTCTCCAAGTCAGTCCCCGCCCTCTCTCACTGAGCGCTGCTCTCCTCTTAAATGGCTGTAGCCCTCACACATTGCAGTTCCAAAATGTGAACCTGCAAACTGATTTCATTTAAGAATTTTACTGTTCACTATCTGGGGAGCTTAGACTAATATCTATATTAGGTGCCACCCTAGGCAAATTAAGTCACAAACTTAGTGAATGACATTAAGTCCTCTCTTTCAAACTTCTTGACCTAAAAATGCAATCAAGATGTACAACACAAATGTTTTTATATGTCCTCCATTCCAGGCAGCACACACAGCAACACTGGACTCCCTAGGGCAGCGGTCGCCAACCTGTGGTCTGAAAGGTTGGCAACTGCTGCCCTAGGGGGTCAGTTTGCATTTCTTAGGATGGTAACTACAGCTTCCCCTTGGGTATATCTTTTCATTGTCAAAACAATAATATAAGCAAACCAGATACAGGATTATAGAATATTGAAGGAATAAATGCTTTGCAGTTTTCTCTAGAACTTATTTTGTGCAGGTACTTTATTTAATTTTGGTGGGAAGTATAATTTCACCTATTTAACAGAAAAGGAAACAGACTCAGATGAAATAATTTGCCCAGTCATATAGCTAGTAAAAGGTAAAGCTAGCATTTGGACAGTTTTATTATAAAGCTCATATGCTATTGCTGTGTGGTTTCATTTAACTTTTAAAGTTTTTTTTAATGTACATTTACATAATTAAAGCATAGTTATCGTATTTGTGATCAGCATTTTTAGTGACTATAAAACTTACCACAAATACAACAATCATTCAAGAGGACCAGAAAATACTTGGGTCCATTCATTTCAAGACACATTTTGATTCTGTTAAAAATTTGAAATGCTTGGTATTCAAATCCTCATTGAAGTTATATACCTTTTGCCTGGGAGCAGCTATATTTTGGAATTAAAAAAAAGTCTTCCAGCCTGGCCAATGTGGTTGAGCCTTGACCTATGAACCAAGAGGTCACGGTTTGATTCCCGGTCAGGGCACACGCCCAGGTTGCAGGCTCTGTCCCCAGTGGGGGATGTGCAGGAGGTAGCCGATCAATAATTCCCATCATTGATGTTTCTCTCTCTCTCTCCTTTTCCCTTCCTCTCTGAAATCAATAAAAATGCATTTTTAAAAAACTCTTCCAGTGACAAGAAAACAAGATTAAGATATATGGTATTTAGACATTTGGGACGATTATAAAAGGGAGGAATCGGATATATCAGTCGGTTAAAACGGGTGTATTTTTAAAATAGAGTGGAGACTAAGAAATGTCTTTATATCTTGTCTACTATTAAGAGGAGATCAAGAACAAAGTTTAGGAATATATGGAGGGTCAGGAACGGTTTAGAGACTTGAGTGGACATAAGACCAGTTGGTTTGATTTTTTTCCTTCTGGAATGATTCTTTTTCTTAGTGATTATTATGTCTTTTTTAACTAGCCTCTTTTACATCATTTAGTTACTGCATTTTGCGAGTGCCTGCTACCTGTTTCTAAGACAGTAAAGATATCATTTGTGGCAAAGAAGGTAAAGAGGATCATTTATGGCAAAAAAAAAAAAAAAAGATCACTTTTAGTATAAGTTCGGAACAAACATCCACTGCTTCAAAATTATACTTTAAAAAAACGATTTTATCTATTTTTTAGGAAGAGTCCACAGTTCATCTAGGCCACATGTTAAAGGAAAATCACAGTCTTATTACACTACACATGAGTAAGCATAATGTGAAAAATCCTGGCCTAAAACAGTTATGTGATGCACTATATCTGAACAGAAGCCTGCGCTACCTTGATGTCAGCTGGTAGGTGATAATTTATACAGTAAGTAATTCAAGTCATGGGCATAATCTATGTCAATATTCATAGTATATAGTATATTTTGTTAGACACTAATTCCAAAGATTAGAAAACATAACCACTGTTGTCAACTTTTTATCCTAAGCCTTAGAATTTATTTAGTTTATACTGATATTAATCACCTAATAATTTAAGTGAGCAACTTAATTATGAAAATCAGAATGGAAGCAACATTTTATGGCAAATTTTCATTAACTTTTTTGGAAATTGAGTAAAATAAATATTTAGAGAAATAGAAAGTACTGTTTATCACTCTGTAAGTTTTTAAGTATGTTCTATGAATAAAATAATATTTCAGCCCTAGCCGGTTTGGCTCAGTGGGTAGAGCGTCGGCCTGCGGACTGAAGGGTCATGGGTTTGATTTCAGTTAAGGGCACATGCCTGGGTTATGGGCTCAACTCCCAGTAGGGGGCATGCAGGGGGCAGCCGATCAGTAATTCTCTCTCATCATTGATGTATCTATATCTCCCTCTCCCTTCCTCTCTGAAATCAATAGAAATATATTTTAAAATATAATACTTCATATTTTCAAATATCTCTCTATATAAAAGGCTAATATGCTAAGTGTCTGACTGTCCAACTGGTCGCTACAATGTGCACTGACCACCAGGGGGCAGACACTCAACGCAAGACATTTACAGAGAAATGGCACCGTGGACCCCAGAGCAACAGCCCACCAAATCGCAGCCAACACTGCCGAGACCCCATGGCGCGAAATGCGGCCCACAGCCCAGCCCAGCCCAGCCCAGCCCGGCCTAGAAATGGCTATGGGTGCCGGGTAATGACGTCACATAGCAACGCCTGGCTTCCTCTCCCTAGCGGCAGGCCATGTAACAATAAACAGCACTATGGATCTGGTGCCCACAAACCAACACTCGGCTTCCCCCAAGTAGGACACAGGCCCCCCCACACCCCGGAGTGACACCCACCAAATCGTAGCAAACGCTGCTGAGACCCCATGGCACAAATGCAGCCCACAGCCCAGCCCAGCCCAGAAACGGTTGCTGTGGGCACCAGGTAATGACATCATGTACCATCGCCCGGCTTCCTTTCCCTAGCGACTAGCCTCCTCGGAGTTTCTTCACCCCAGGAACACGATTTGCTTTATAGCCAGGTGCAAACATTTTACACTTTAACCAAATGTCTGTGAAGCGTTTTCCCATGCCTCGTCTCATTTGATCCTCACAGAAGTCCTGGAGTAGGCAGATAGGCGACTCAGTAGAATCCTATTTTCTTTTCATTAGCCAGAAAACGGAGATTTAGAAAGTTTAGAAACTTGACTGAAAAGAAGAAATGATGGACCTTGAAAATGACTTCAGGTTTTCTCACTGCGCAGAATATAGTCAAACACTGCTGCAGTTAAATATTTTACCCTTTGTTCTCCCTGCATGATCTACAGTAATAATGTGTTTCGTGTTGATATTTACTGCTGTGTTGCTGACAATTACCTGAAAGAGAAGTTGGGGTGCTTCACTGGGTTGGAAAAAGTTTAGCTTCATTCGAAAGCAGGTCTAATTAAGTTTATTCTATACTTGAGGCCCAGTGCATGAAATTTGTGCACTTGTGGGGAGGGGGTCCCTTAGCCTGGATTGCAAGAGGGCACAGGCCAGGCCAAGGGACCCCACCGGTGCATGATCAGGGCGGGGGAGGGACACAGGAGGGCTCCAGGGTGTGTCCGGTCCATCTTGCTCAGTCCCGATCAGCCGGACCCCAGCAGCAAGCTAATCTACCAGTCAGGGCGTCTGCCCCCTGGTGGTCAGTGCACATCATAGTGAGCGGTTGAGTGGCCTTAGCATATCATTAGCATATTATGCTTTGATTGGTTGAATGGACGACCAATGACTGGACACTTAGCATATTAGGCTTTTATTATATAGGCTATATAAAAGGCTAAGTTGACTCATGCATGTGTGATACATATAAAGCTCTTGCTAGGGCCAATTGCACACGTGTGTTTTTATCTGTCATTGTATATCGTGAATTTGGTTGACACGTCTATTATAAAGGGTGAATAGTGATATTAAAATATTTCTTCTAATTAATTTCAATGTGCACAAATTCGTGCACCAGGCCACTCACTAGTAACTACATATTTTTCCTTTCCCAGCAATAAAATAACTCATGATGGAATGGTGTTTTTGGCTGATGTACTGAAAAGCAACACTACCCTGGAAGTAATAGATCTTTCTTTTAACAGAATAGAAAATGCGGGAGCAAATAGTCTCAGTGAAACTCTTGCTTCACACAACAGGAGCCTTAAAGCGTTAGTATGGTTTGTATTTTATAACAGAAAACTTAAATGTAACATCAAACCACTTAACTCTTAAGATTCATGATACTAATTTCCTAAACTGTCATAATATTGTGTGCAGTAAACATTTCAATTTCTAATTTTCAAAAGTACTTTTAAAAATTAGATTGTTTTATTCTAGTTATGATTGCTTAAAATGAATAAGAATATTCTTATTGCTTACATTATTTAACCTGAATTCTAAAATGAAGAATGAATCAAAGAAAATATTACTGCCCTTGCTGGTGTTGCTCAGTGGTTAGTGTGTCAGACTGTGCACCAAAGTATTTTGGATTTAATTCCTGCCCCGGTGAGGGCAAGTGCAGTGTGGGAGACAACCAATCAGTGTGCCTTTCTTACATCAGTGTCTCTTTCTCTCCCTTCCTCCCTCCCTCCATTTGCACTCTCTCTAAAAGGAAAAAAAAATGGAAAAAAATATTCTCAGGTGAGAATAGAAAAAAAGAAAGTATTACTTGGATGACTTTTATCTTCAAAGATATATCTGTAATCCTCCCCCAAACACTTAATAATATAAAACGATTTCCACAATGTAGGCAACTCTACTAGGTGCATGAAGCATACAAGCAGAAAACTAAGTTTCTTGGATCTGAGGAAATACATAGTATTTTGACTACTACAGTAAACGTATTTAAGAATAATGCTGAGACTACAAAATAACCTGTTTGTAATAAACGTTGCTAACTTAGGCATTCTCTTTTTTGTGGAAATACTAGTTTCCAGGTTATCACTTTTTGCTTTTTCACAGGTTGTCAATAGTCAGCAACAACATAGAGGGAGAAGGACTTGTTGCACTTTCACAGTCAATGAAAACAAATCCCACACTCTCTAATATCTACATTTGGGGAAACAAATTTGATGAGGCTACATGTGTGGTAAGTTTTTTTCTTTACTGAAGGTATTTTCTAGGGTCTTCTCTATGACATCAGATATTATTTACTTACTAGTAGCCCATCGTGTGACACCACATGCAGTAGGCCGCCCGCCGCTTCCCCGGGAGCCGGCGGGAACCGCAGCGCACTGCCAGGAGCCGTGCTGCTTCCATGGGAGCCATGCAGCTTCTGCGAGAGGTGGAAGCAAGCTGCCGGCGCCCATGGGAGCGGGAGGGAGCCGCGCTGCTTCTGCAGAAGGTGGGCCCGCCGTCTCCTCTCCAGGCCTGCGTTTGGCCACAGAGGCTGCGGGCCAGCCCTCCTGTCCCTGTCCGCTCCGGCACCGGGGGAGGGTGGCGGTGGGGAGGGCCGGCCCGAGCAGGGTCTCGGCAGCTTGCCAGCCCCGTCTGTCTCCATCTCCTCCATCTCCTCCATCTGGGTCTCTGCTCTGGGCCTCACCTGCGTGCGCAACCTCCTCCTGCCTGGTCGTGACCCATTACACTGTCCTGGCCTAATTTGCATATTTCCCCTTTTTATATATATAGAGATAATTATTTACATTGTTTACAAGTGCATTAGGAATGATTACAAAGTAGAGTGAGGCGCTATAAGTTTTGATAAATTTTAACATTAAGTCCTAAAAATTAGCTACTGGAAAGTTTGATTGAAATAGCAAGATATCAAGTGCTACATCCTATATAAAAGCCTAGGTGACATCGTGCAACATCATCACAAGATGGCCACCACAAGATGGCCGGCAGGGGACGGCAGATGCGGACGATCAGGCCTGCAGGGCAGGGCAGTTGGGGGCGATCAGGTCAGCAGGGGAGGGCAGTTGGGGACGATCGGGCGGCAGGGTAGCTGTTAGGCGTCAATCAGGCTGGCAGGGGAGTGGTTAGGGGTGGATCAGGCTGGCAGGCAGAAGTGGTTAGGGGCAATCAGGCAGGCAGGCAAGCGGTGAGGAGCCAGCAGTCCCTGATTGTGAGAGGGATGTCTGACTGGGATCGGGCCTAAACCAGCGTTGGACATCCTCCAAGGGGTCCCAAATTGGAGAGGGTGCAGGCTGGGCTGAGGGATACCACCAACCCCCCTCCTGTGCATGAATTTTATGTACTGGGCCTCTAGTATGAATATAAAGATCACATACTAGAAGCTAAGTTGAGTTTACAACTAATAATGACAAGCTAAAGCAGAAAGCAGCTAGACTTTAAAATCTTTTACTGTCTAAATTTGCCTTTCTCTATAATTGCAACCTTACTGACAAACCAGTTTAACACGCTTGTATAACACCCTTACACAGATACCAATGATCCATAAGCAATATGCAAAGTAATTTCTACAATGAAGATATAATTAGGCAGCCAGCCAGGCCAGCATCTAATACTATGGGGATTATCTCTTAGCCTAAATCTGTAGATTAGTTTCAGCAAGTTCATGAACTCCGTATAGTTATAAGATAAAATCTGTGCTTAATTTTTCTGAGAAATGGATCCCTGGTTATCATCAGATCTTCAAGGACATATACAATAGCCCTCCTCCTTCATTTAAGAACCTCTGTGGGACTTGACATTTTTGACCATGGGACTTTTCAGTCCACAAAAGTGGTGTACAGAGAATTGGTAACTCTAGGGGTTATTTAAAAAAAAAAAAGCTCCTAATATATTAGAAATGTTTTACAAAATTTTAATTTCATTGTGTGAAATTAAATGAATAAAAACCTAATTACAATACCTAGAAAGTATAAAAATTCAGCAATGTTATTCAGAATACTTTATTATAAACTGCAAATTAGCACAGTCAATTTAAGTACTGTAAAATGAATAAACTATTTTCTTAATGATATAGTTTTTCTTTTCTTAAAAATATTAGGCATATTCAAACTTAATTAAAATGGGCCGTCTAAAACCAGACGATACCGATGTGCAGCCATATGAGGTGGATGGACGTGTGTATCTTTCAGAAGTCTCCAATGGCCTTAAAAGGCACTACTATTGGACACCAACTTATGGAGAAGCTTTCAGCGACTCATCTAATGCCGGTTTCAGTCTTGTACCAGTAGGCCAACAGCTATGACAAACAGCTCTAAAATAATTTTCACACATTTGACTTATTATATTCACAGAGATGAACATTTTATTGCCCATTTCATAAATTAGGACAAATTACTTTTATCAAATATGTAAAAGATATGGCTATATTAAACTATCCATTATGAAAAAACTTAGTAGTGCAATTTTTAAAAGGAAATTTTACAAAATAGAGACCACAATTTTTATACCCTGGAGAAAGAAATCAAGGAACTTTTTGTAAAGAAAATATAACCAAGTAGTAAAATAGCATACAAGAAAAGGTCATTATAGGTA
This sequence comes from Myotis yumanensis, assembly GCF_028538775.1. NCBI lineage: Eukaryota > Metazoa > Chordata > Mammalia > Chiroptera > Vespertilionidae > Myotis > Myotis yumanensis. Next base: position 186,959,150 of record NW_027223753.1, read on the forward strand.
TGCTAACTCTAGGTTGTCATGAAGTGGTAAAAAGGTTTCAGGTAGCAGATTCTCAGGGAATTCCAAGGGGTTTAGGGGTTGAAAAGCATTTTATATGTCTTATTTAGGTATTACAGATGGGTGTTGATACAATCTCACAGATACAGGCAAATAGGTATAAATACACATATACAAATACATATACAAGTATACTTCCCAAACACGCCAGTGCTACCAGTGAGCTTTTTAAGACAGCTCTCTTTTGGAGTTCTATCTTTCTCTCTTTAAGATAATTCTCTTTTAACATAGTTCTCTCTTTTGTCAGTAACATTTTAATGATTTGATGGCAAATAATGACTGTTGCCTGTAGTGGATCTTATTTTCAAATTAAGATTACTATGAAGAGGCAATTGACACTAGGATCCTTCAATTAGAGACCTATATTCACAAACTTATGAATCCATACAAAACAAAAAGAGGCTGCTTAATTTGAATGATTTATTACTGCTCAAGCCAGGCAAAGTGAGAAAAAAGTATGTGAACTGATTTTAAAAGGTACTTTAAATTAAGCTGAGGTTCTGCAGTCTAAAAGAAAATAAGTCTGTCTCTAAATGTTGAGAATGGATTAGAATAAAAGGTAGTGGTCAACTTTACAGTTGTCCCAAGTATTGACGTTCACTTAAAGTATTGTGAATTCCTCAAATCACAGCTGAACTCTAAAAATTTAACATTAAAAAAACACAGAGCCCTTGCCAGTTTGGCTCAGTGGATAGAGCGTCAGTCTGCAAAATGAAGGGTCCTGGGTTCAATTCTGGTCAAGGGCATGTATCTTGGTTGCAGGCTCCATCACTGGCCCAGGTCAGGGCCTGTGTGGGAGGCAACTGATCGATGTGTCTCTCTCTGTCTTTCCCCCTTCCTTCCACTCTCTCTCTAAAAATCAATGGAAAAATATCCTCAGATGAGGATTAACAAAAACAAAACAAAAAAACCCAGACATATCACCCACTGCCATTCCTTCATTAAATTAAACAATTAAGATAAATATCCCCTACTATTTCATTACTTTTAAAGTTTAACAGGTCTTTCCTTATATACAGCACCTAATACCATCTTTCCATACTCCCTGGGAAGGGGGTGGGGGTAACAGAAGGGGTGAAAATGGTGATGGTGGTGGTTATAAAATGGGAAGAACATTTGAACAAATTGTATCAGGCATTATTTTCATGTAATGTTATAGAGTCATTGAGCAGAAAAGACCTAAATGCCTTAAGAAATGCATTTTCCTGTTTTCAGAGAGATGAATTTGAATCATCTAGGGCAGATGGTTGCTATTGGGTTGCTGAGAAACAAAACCTTAAAACATCTGGAATTGGTTGATAAATACACACCCAATAGTTTTTGTTAGTAACAAAATGTATGAAATGGATTTCTAGGTTTTTATTTTATTTTTTGGTCAATCCTCACCTGAGGATATTTTTTCCACTGATTTTTTTTTTTTCTTAAGCGACTGGAAAAGAAGAGGGATGAGGGAGAGAGAGAAACATCGATGTAAGAGAGACATATTAACTGGTTGCCTCCTGCACTCATCCCAACCAGAGCAAGAGATCAAACCTGCAACCTAGGTATGTGCCCTTGACTGGGAATCTAACCTGCAACCACTGAGCCACGCCTGCCAGGGGCAAGGTGTGTGTGTGTGTTTTTAAAGGTAAATATTGTTTATAGGTTATATTTAAGGAAACTACCACATCTGGTAATGGAATTTTTTTATTTTTATTTTTATTTTTTTAAATATGGAACGCTTCACGAATTTGCGTGTCATCCTTGCGCAGGGGCCATGCTAATCTTCTCTGTATCGTTTCAATTTTAGTATATGTGCTGCCGAAGCGAGCACTGGTAATAGAATTTTAGATATGACCTTCTATTGGTGCTGTCAACAAATGTTTAAAATGGAATAAGTAAAACTGTACAGACCACAGAATATATCTGGACACTTATACTGACTGATTTTACTAGTTACTGATTTTACTCTTGGTTATTAAATTTTATCAAACCTTATGTGGCAAAGTTCTTCTTTACATGTTTGAAAACTTTTCTTTCCACTTTAATATCTCTCTTGTGCATATATAAAAACTAATTGGTTTTACAAAGTGCTTTTACATTATTACATGCTGAACAGATCCAGAACTAAACATCTGTATCTAAAAAGCTGTATGTCCCAGGAAAGTCAAAGTGGTTCTGTAATAATTTAAAAATGCAATAGGAAGTTCAATGAAATTTTTGTTTTCTAATCAAATCTGAAAAACCACAGAATTCAGTAAGTGCAATAAAATCATGCTATAGGGCCTAACCGGTTTGGCTCAGTGGATAGAGCGTCGGCCTGTGGACTGAAGGGTCCCAGGTTCAATCCTGGTCAAGGGCATGTACCTTGGTTGCGGGCACATCCCCAGTAGGGGGTGTGCAGGAGGCAGCTGATCGATGTTTCTTTCTCATCAATGTTTCTAGCTCTCTATCCCTCTCCCTTCCTCTCTCTAAAAAATCAATAAAATATATATTTTTTAAAAAAATCATGCTATAGGAAAAAATACATTTAAAACTGTTATTAATTTGGAAAACATTAAGTTCATGAGGAAATACTACTCCTATAAAGATCCAATAAACTCAAGCTTGAATGACAATATGACAAACTTCTGCCCTACCCGGTTTGGCTCAGTGGATAGAGTGTTGGTCTGCAGAAATAAAGGTCCTGGGTTGTGGGCTCGATCCCCAGCAGGGGGCCTGCAGGAGGCAGCCAATCAAGGATTCTCTCTCATCACTGATGTTTCTATCTCTCCCTCTCCCTTCCTCTCTGGAAATCAATAAAAATATTTTTTAAAAATATATTATGACAAACTTCTTACACTTGAACATCTGTCCAGAGAGTGATCACAGTTTGTTAAACTACAGATACTAAATCAGCATTTTTAAAAAGTGTGAAGCATCAGAATCACCTGGGACAAATGTTTAAAATACAGATTCTTAGAGTCAGACCTACTGAATCAAAAGTTTCTAAGCAGCCTGTAGAGTCTGCATTTTTACAATCCAGGTCACCTTACACCTCTTTACAGTTTAAAACCCAATGCTCTGGTTTTCGCATTCTTCAATTTAAAAGAAAAAATTATATATTTCTTTTAAATGGATGTATAGCAATCATACAGAAAAGTACAAAAATCTTGAGTGAATAGCTAGATGATCACAAAGTTACCCACCTATGTTAATTATGACACAGATAAAGACAGTAAATCACACGCTTCCCCCAAGTGCCTCCAAACCTCTTCCAATAGACAACCACTATACTGACTTCTAACACCAGAGTAATTTTGCCTGTTCAATAATTTTAAATAAATGGCATCAAATAGTGTATACGTTTTGTATCTGACTTCTTTTGCTCAACATTAGATTAGTGTGATTCATTTATGTTGTTTAATGTAGCAGTAGCCCATCTTTCACTGCACTGAAATATTCTAGAATATGCTGGGCAGTAGACGAGTCTACAGCATTCTGGAAAGACAGCCTCTAAGGCTAGGACACAGTCAAGTAACCCTTAGCACTAATGCTTTTCCAGGCCTCTTTCTGTTCTTGTGTGCTATGGAGATGTTCCACTAACTTCCCACATTCTCCCAAGAGGAGACTCAGAAGGTAGCTGATGGGGAAGCAAATAGGTTTACCTGGAGCCCGCAGTGAGGTAACCTGCAACCGGACTGCTTGAGAGTTGCAGAAGTCTCAGAGTTCTCCATACCTAAGAAAACCTAGGTGAGGTCAGCGCAGCCAAGAACTACTGAGGGCTCCGACCAGGCTCGTCGGAAAAACCTGATCACACAATTTACCAGCTGTTGCTCAGGGCACCAGAGGCCAGCAAGATGCCCAGAGAAAGGAAGAGCTGAAGACACTGACTTCCTTGATGCCACTGTATCATATGAAGCTCCCTCCCCCATATATCTGGATCCCATTTAAGAGAAAGAGCAGAAATAAGACCGCAATATTCCAAGAGTTTAAGCATTAACAAGATATTATAAACTATATATCCCCTTTATATAAGGCTCGATTTTAAAGTGGTTAGGACTAAAAATTATTTTTTTTCCAGACTTCCCACTGGTGGGAGCTCACGAGGAATGATATGGAAGTTCTATAGGAAAACTCCACTTCCTCTGCACATGTGAACTGTAATGAGTAAATCTGCAACCATATACGTGTCTTAAGTTTCCTTCCATTTTCCTCCTAGCAATCTTTGAAGATCCAGCTCAGAAACAGCTTTGTATTACAAGTGCTGTAAATTATATTATACTCATTTTACAATGTTTAAAATTTGGGGGAAAAAATGAACAAAGTGATTTATACTTTTTTAGATATTTGGTAAAATAATGATCTTGTTTGTGCCACACACTCTGCTTTTCAAACTAAATAGTATTCATTATGTCTTATCTACTACTCAAACTACATCCACCTGGCTTCTACTCCAATTACCCAACCCAATGTTGTTTTTGACTGGCATCCTATTTAATTTCTCTTTACCATGTGACCAGCTTGAACCATCACTTTTTTGTTACTACTTTCCATCTCCTTTTGTCTTTGGCAAATTCTTGAAATGCATTTTCCCAATATTTTGTCCTCATCTTTTGTTCTTCTGTACCAACTCCTAAGGCTGCCTTAATCACCTCTATCACAATAATTAGTCGTATGCTGCAAGATCTGTCTCTCTAGTTTCACCTCTACTGGGTTTCAGGCCCCATTCCCAACTACTGCTGGTTTCCCGTGGATATCTCACCTCCAGTCAAATTCAGTAAATCCACAATAAGAGTTTTCTCTTTCATTTATGTTCTTGGCATCACCACCCCAGTCACTAAGGATCAAAACTTAGGTGTCTTAAGCTAACTGCAAGGAACAGAAACTGACTCAAGCCTTTTTAAGAAAAAGCGGAATTATGCCCGACTGGGGCAGCTCATTGGTTCCACATCAACCTATGAACCATGAGGTCACATGGTTCTATTCCGTCACGGCACATGCCCAGGTTGTAGGCTCGATCCCCAGTAGGAAGCATGCAGGAGGCAGCCGATCAATGCTTCTCTATCATTGATGTTTCTCTCTCTTTCCCTCTCTCTGAAATAAAAAAAAAAAGTACTTAAAACTTTAAAATAAAAGAACAAGGGGATTTACTATAAGGATGTATCAGGCAAAACTCACTGGAATCCAAAGATAAGGAAATGAAGCATGGTTGTGTCCCAGGAATGGACCTGAAAAGCTAGAAACCCGGGCCACTCCTCTCTCACAGGCCTCAGTTGGTTCTGCAAACCTATTTCATCCCCTTGATTTTGCTCTACAAATCAGCTTTTTCTGCTTCTTCAGTTTCTTTTGGCTTGCTTCACCACGGGCCAGTTATAAATGATCTTTTATTTATATGTATACGTAATGGTCTCAGAATTTCATAGTTCAAATTTATGAGAAAGAACCTAACTAGCCTGCCCAGCCAATGGTTGAGCATTGGCCTATGAACCAGGTCACAGTTCAATCCCCAGTCAGCACATATGCCTGGGTTTAGGGCTCGATCCCCAGTAGGGGACGTGCAGGAGGCAGCCAATCAATGATTCTGTCTCATCATTGAGACATCATCATCATCATCATCATTTCTACCTCTCTCCCTTGCCCTTCCTCTGAAATCAATAAAAATATATTGAACCTAAGTAGCCCGGCTGGTGTTACTCAGTGGTTGAGCACCGACCCATGAACCAAGAGGTCCTCCAGTTTGATTCCCAGTCAGGGAACATGCCTGGGTTGTAGGCTTGATCCTCGCTGTGTCGGGGGAGAGGGCGGAAGAACACACAGGAGGCAACCAACCAATGTGTCTTTCTCATCAATATTTCTGTCTATCCCTCTCCCTTCTCCCTCTAAAATCAATAAAAACATATATTTTTAAAAAGAACCTAACTAGCTCAGTCTGGCCTAAGAACTGTTTCCCACTGGTAAGGTATTCAGGCAGCTGTAGTCTTGGTATGGAATCTTGTGTTACAAATGTGGCTGTCTAGCCCCTGCCCTTCAGCAGTCAACTGCGGTTTTCGTGAGAACGTGGGTTATGAGCCAGGCTACCCAATTCCATTCCTTCTGCATAGGCTAAGGATAGAAGACTTTGCAAGTAAAATGGTATAGGTACAGCTAAGCCTACCCGGTTTCGCTCAGTGGTTAGAGGACTGGTCTGCAGACTGAAGGGTCTTGGGTTTGATTCCAGTTAAGGGCATGGACTTTGGTTGCAGACTGGATCCTGGGCCTCGGTTGGGGTGCATGCGGGAGGCAACCAATCAATGTTTCTGTCTATCCCCCTCCCTTCCATTGTCTCTGAATATCAAAGGAAAAAAATATCCTAGATGAGGATTAACAACAAAAAAGATGGTATAGATATAGAACTGGACATGTGGAACTTCTATCTCATTCCCATTTCAGTCAGCCTATCTCAGTCAGCTGTGTGCAAAGGGCTCCCATCAGCCATCTCTTGTTTTCAGAACTAGGGGAGCAACAGCCCTTTTTTTGTCCATTCAACTCCCTGACTGCTCAACATTTCCTTTCTCGCCTTCCTCCCCTGCAGTACCCCACATTCTGACTTATTTTATTGCTAGTTATACTCAGGCTTGTCTTTCCCATTTGACTGTAAACTTAAGGGTGGAATTTATCTTATTTATCTTTGTAGCTTTATGATTTTGATATCATTGTAATTAGCTAATTAATAGAAAAAGAACAGAAAAGGGAGGTCAGATATTATAGGCATGTCACCTGGGTAGCTTCACCAGGAAACTACAATTTCACACTCTACAGGGAACCACAGGCCCATCCCCTGCATGTTACTGGGGGAAGGGAATAGACAAAAGGGAGGATGGACACATATGCAGTGAAGTTGGGGTGACCAAGGGAAGATACTTGTCAATCAAATCTAGGAACAGAAATCATTGGCTATAAGTGGTGGAGCCAACTGCACCCATGGAAATTTGGGGGATACATAAACCCCCAAAGGAGTTCAGTCCTGTGACTCTCTTGACTTGTGGCTCTTGGCTCTCTGGTTCCTTTGGTTTTGCACCTGCCTGTATTCCCTCCATAGACACATGGCCCATGGCCATGCTGACCCCACATAAAATAGACTGATAGACTGCAGCTGGGAATACAAACTAAACTAGTCTGATGCAAGATTGGATGATGCCCTAATATGGAACAGAGACTCTGGATACTGGCTTTCATGTTAGCCCTACTGAAGCCACAGCTATACTTCTTCCTTGAAGGGACATAGAGAAATGGGACCTTAGAAACTCAGGGGTGTAATTCCACAGAAATAAAGCTTTCTACAATATTTCATCCTCCCATGTGAGTCTCAGAAAATTCTTTTTCTTAGGGTATCACAAGAATTCCATTCCCATGAGCAACAGGTGGGGATGAGGAACTCTCCCCACTGGTAACAATTTCATTCATTTTCCAGCATTTGAAATACTAGCCAAATATTTTAATCCAAATATCTGTTCACAACCATGGTGTTTTAGTCCATTCTTCTTGAAATTGAATATCCCCATTTCTGTATGATAATTTATATAATTATTTAGTTCCTAAATATACCAAATCTCTCTTGAATGAAAGGGGGCAGGGACTGCAGAGACAGAAGAGTAAACTATGTTATTGTCTCAAGAAATTAATGCTCCACCCGGCCAGTGTGGCTCAATGGTTGAGCATCAACCTATGGTCACAGTTTGATTCCCAGTCGGGCCACATGTCCAGGCTTTGGGTTCAATCCCCGGTGGGGGGTGAGGGGAGTGTGCAGGGGGCAATCGATTGATGATTCTCATCACTGATGTTTCTCTTTCTCTCCTTCTCCCTTCCTCTCTGAAATATACAAAAATATTTTTAAAAAAGAAATTAATACTACAATAAGTAAATGTCAATATAGTTCATAAATGAGTAAAAATATAGAATTTACAGGTATTGCATTAAAATATAATTTCTTTTTACTTGGTGGTATTTCTAGCTAAGTTCTACAGACTCAAAATCTCTGAGTAAAAGATGGAAAGTTATATGAAGAGCTTCATTAATAAATGCTTCCAAAAGGATGGACATTAAAAATATTTAGGATAATAGTTCTTAATGTGTAGTATAGATTAAGATAAATCGTGAGGCTTTGCCAGCACAGATATGTTCCAAATATTGTTTGATTCAGTAGGAGTAAGGTGGGGTGCGATGGGACTTGGCTATCATTATTCTATAAATGTTTATTGTATGCATCAAATGTTAGAGCTATTATTTTTGGATATTTAAAAACATGAATACATGTATACTGTCTTTATATGAGCACATTTCAACTACTCATTTGCACAATTTCTGTAGAATTAAAACATATAGAAAAGTGGTAAACTATCATTGCATTAGAACTGATAGAACCCTTTTTGAAAAAAAATAAAACAATTTTCTATAATTTGTCTATCAAAATCCTCCTATGAAATTAAACATAAAACAAGTATCATTTAAAAACAGCAAAAAGTCCTTTATATAATCTATGGTTTCTGTTTAAAAAGTCTACCTTCTAACAATACAGTAGGAAAAGTCTCATACAAACAAAACAAAACTTAAAAAATGTTTCCCAGTAAGATCTTCAGCATCCTAAACACTTTTTAAAAAACTTAGTAATAATAAATAATGAAGAACAGATTTTTCTCAAAACAATGCATTATGTAGACATATTTAAAGATGAACTTAACTAAAATGACACATTTGATTATCAGAATGATAGCAAATACAACTAAAATATATGTATATTATGATAAAGAATAGGATGGCATTATGAGAAGAATGACAAGACAGTTTTCAATCTTTCTTTACCTGTCATTCTGGAAGAGCATCAAGCCAATCCAATTTAAAATAAAATTATTTTAAAAAGCAGATAATGTGATTTAGAAAAAAGCACAGTAAATCAACTATAACAATTCCAATCCAGTAATACTAAAAATAATAAATCTGAAGGCTAATCTATGCAAAGGCAAAGTGCTAATGATCACATTAGAGGAAATTTGGTAACTACCGCCCTCCTAGAATTATGACATCATTGTAGTGTTTTTAAAAAGAAACTTTGTTCATTAGATGCTTGAATTAATGAAGAGATGAATTAAATATAACCTCTCCATTTCAGCAGACTTCTTAAAGAGGCTGAGTCTTTTAATTTTCTTTAAAATCTTCACATTCCAATAAATTCCTATTGAATTTAAGCCAGAATAGATTAGTTGAACATTTTATAACTCTATAAATTGTATTTGAGCCCAGTATATTAAGTCAATACACATGCATAGCTAGATTTCTTAAATAATTAAATACTATGTTTGATGGAAATATAAGGCATATTTCAAACTCAATTCAGTTAAGTCAATCTTATTGGTGGTAATTTACTGTAAAAATGCTGAGTGTGCTGTGAAATGGTGACGATTTTTACAGTTCACAAGAATTAAGTAGTTTTATTATGTACTCTAGTTGGTTCCTATGGCCAAGACCCCAGAGAAAATACAATCAAAGAAATCAATACCAATAGAAAACACATTAACTTTATTATAGATGTAGTTTAAAACCAAAACAAGCCACAACTAATGTATGGCAGAAATAAAATATAATGTCACCAAGGTGTGTTCGATGAGCGGTATAGGAACTGACTCTGAAACTGATAATGTTCAAAGATCAGGCAGTAAAATAAATCAATACTAGTGTGTGGGAAAAGTAGAATGGGGAAGAGTGGTAGCAGATATCAGAATAATACTGATTTTCTATATTCATTAGGAAGGAAAAGGGTGACTGTGAAGCTACAAACCACCACCAAATGTTGTGGTTTCTTATAAAATTTTCAAACTCAAAACTTATAGAACACTCAAATATAAAATGTTTAATAAACCGGCTTTCTGATAATTCAAGTGTTTACTAGTACTTATAACTGAAGTTAAATTTCTTAAATCTATGTAATATAATGTATCAAATTCAGAAACCAAGTGATTTATAGTATGCATTAAGTTTATATTTAGAAAATTCTCTTTAGAATTTTCTATTTTAAAAGTGCACAACAGGTATAAGAGAAACTTATTCAAAAATTTAAAAACTCAGTATATTTTCCTCATCTTCAATAATCTAGAAACCTATTAAAACATAACCTGAATAAAATTTTGAAACTGTCTTGTAACAAAGTAAAAATACCAAATAGCTATTTAAATTTATTTTGACAATATAATGTCAGTTAACTCAAATCAAAGGTACTGACCATTGGTTTTCTCCAGAATACTGAGTTCTAAAATAAACAAGAATTTATATACAGTTTTTCCAGCTTTTAAGAGAAATATTTTTCTTTTCATTAAAAAAGTTATCTCCAATGGAATATATTAATAGAGATATAGCACAATTCTTATTCAGTATCTAAATTTTCTTAGGCAGAAATATGAAATTTTATTTTTTCCCTCATAATTTATGTATTGGCCTATGGAGCTTAGTAACAGCAATACTCTTGTGCTGATACCATCATGGATTTTACTTTAATTTTGAGGGGAAGAAAAATTTTAAGTCCCACAGGTCAAAACTGAATCATATAAACTGACAGATTCCACTTCAATAAATGAAAGGCAAGTCTAAAATGCAAAGTAAAAATGGAATTTAGGCAGCTCTAAAAGATAAGGAAACTTAACCACCCAAAATAGTGCTACTGACATAAAAGCCAAAACTCAAAACAAGCATTGCAGTTATGAGATATAGCATCAGGTGCCTTTACTTCAGTGAATGAATAATGGCCACAACTCAAATGAATGATAATTTAAGATGAATATACGCACCTTACCAGAGATGTTTATGTTTACTACCAGAGATGTTTTAGTAATTCCATAATCCTCACAAAGTCAGTATAACTGTTGTAAAAAAATCAATTGTGGTTCTGAATACCCATTCACAGTTGACCTCAACAATGTGTCTGATGTCAGAGACTGATTATCTGTGACAGGCAGAAGCATGTGGTGGTCCTCAGTCCCAAGTGGAAGGGCTAGTGGCAAAGTCATATCAGAAGGTTTCACATCCAAAGTTTCTGATAAAGGGCTTTTTTGTATGGAATCTTGTTCACTTAAGGGATGATCCTCTATACTAGTATCTAGAATTTTATCTGCCCCTGAAATGCAAGAGGAAAAAAATTATACTATCTTTAAAGACAAAACAAAACCCTTACCATTCCCAGAACTTCCAACCACCACATCTTTACTCAGGCTACTTCTCTTTTGTTGAATAGCCCTCATTATCTATACAAGTTCAACATGGGCTTTGAGACTAGGTTCAAACAACAACTCCACAATAAAAATGAACTTAATTGCCCTAGCCGGTTTGGCTCAGTGGATAGAGCATAGGCCTGCAGAGTGAAAGGTCCGGGTTCTATTCCGGCAAGGGCACATGCTGGGGTTGAGGGCTCGATCCCCAGTGGGGGGCATGCAGGAGGCAGCTGATCAATGATTCTCTCTCATCGTTGATGTTTCTATTCCTTCCTCTCTAAAATCAATAAAGAAATACATTTTTTTAAAAAAATTAATAAAAATGGACTTAATTATTCTAGTCCTGGATGAGTTGCTTCTAATCTATTTTACCACTCATTTGTGTTTCATATAATGCCTTGTGACATGCTATCCTTTATAATAAAAGGGTAATATGCAAATGGAATGAACAGCAGAACAAGGGGGCGGGGCAGAAGCTCAACGCAGGAGCTGCCCCCTGGTGGTCAGTTTGATCCCACAGGGGAAGTGCTGCTCAGCCACAAGCTGAACATCCCCCAGTTGGACATCCCCCAAGGGCTCCGGACTGCTAAAGGGCAAGGGCGCAGGCCAGGCTGAGGGCCCAGGCCTCTAGTTTCTCTTATCACTATGTAATACTCAACTTAGGTATGCTTTGAATCCTCAACTAGACTAAAGTACCTAATAGAGCTATACACATAATATTGACATGATTACAATCTCACTATTATTATTAGACAAAACTGTGCATTTGCTTGTATAAAAATGTAACTCAGTAACTCAGTTCTTACAGACTACTCTTCAGTTCAACCAAGAATATAGCTTCCACTTTCCTGTCCCAGTGTTTCTCTCCACAATGTTGCCTGGAATGAACGCTTCCTTTCCCATTTCCATCCTCTTAACTCTTCTCTGTCCTGCAAGTTCCCCAGGATTAGGTCTTTCCAATACCTCAGAAGTAATTAATCTCTTCTTCAGCACTTAGTGTCTCTATTATAGCCTACATATTGTCTTGCAATCATATTTATTTAGATTTCTGGTCTCCCATACCAGGTTGCAAGTTCTTTGAAGATTAGACTACACCTTGTTCAACTTCATATATCCTGAAGTTATGTGTATGTTAGAAGTACTTAATAAATTTTTGTGGAATTAATGGCTCAATGCAGTCTTCAGATGTTACTAATTAAATCCTTATGTTTATGTTTCCTATCAAAGACTCACTAGCATTTCTATACACCGAAGAAGCCTGGTGTTTTGTTTTGTTTCTAATCACAACAGAAGAAAATGGTAAGCACAGTGAAACTTTTTCAAGGAATTCATTTTAAGCAATACGTTTAAAATGTTGTACTCTGGCTCTCTTATTTTTATATATTATAGTAGTCTGGGGCTTTCCATTTCCTTATTTCCATATACATATATATATCTGGATTTGTGTTCATGATGGCCCTCTCTTCATATAACTACAGTAAACTCTAGCCAACCCAGACTCTAGTAAACGGAATAGTGATACATCATTTACTTATATATGCCTTCTTTTTGAAACTGTTCATAAATCAGATTTTTGAATAGAGAAAATAGTTAAATATTATTTATTACAAGATCAATATGAAAAGAAATTCAGAGTGAACTTATGTACAAATTATAAAGCTACTTTCCTCATATGTATCTAGTTTTAAAAAATCTAAATTGTTATAATCAATATGAGAAAGCACCAAATTTTTAAAACATGAGCCTTTACCAGAATGAACTTTTGTTTTGTGCTTCTTTAAATTTTTAATATCCGTGTAAGAATTTCCACATAATTCGCAGATAAACGGTCTTTCTCCTGAAAAATAAGTTAAAAGCTTAAAACCTCAATATTTTAGAAGCTAAGCTAAGACAAAAATATTAATGCTCATGAAAACAAGGCAAACATTACTACACTGTTTAAATTTAGTTTCAAATTACCATTTTAATCACCTGGTTCTAATATAGTGAAATAAAAACTTCTATACACATAGGCATGCCTTTACTTTATGTAAAGTTTTCCCCATTTTAGGGAAAACTGAGCATTTTCATTAACAGAAATTTTAAACTAAAACAAAAACAAAAAACTTACTCTTTTATTTCTATCAGACATTTAGTGAGTGCAATTAAATACCAGACCTTGGCTAAGAGATAGAGTGTGTGTGGGGGGGAAGCATAATTATTGTTTCTGTTCTCAAATTAGAAAATCCTTTACAAATTAGAAAATCCTTTAAAAAACCTGACAGAATAAAATGCTATAAAATTGTAATTCTCTTGGAATAAGAACTGTCTGATGCTTTAAGTTGACAACAAATTTATTAAATGTTTCCTAAGTGTTCACACTATTCTAAACAGAAATTATGAGGGGTAATTTTTAAAAAGAAAAAGTCAGAAAAGCACATTTTCAAAGTGGCCTTTTCCTTTAATACTTTTTTTACATTTAATATTTTCTTCATACAACTTACAATAACAACTTACTACCTTTTACAATAAACATTCCAATATTAAAATTTATTCCTAAAACTTGCTGAACAATGTTTAATAAGAAAATGTTATCTATTATTGATTCCTTTTCATTTATTGGTATATCTGTGCAATTAAATCCAAATCACTTAAAAAACTATTATCTGGCATACCTCTTAGAAAATCTACACAATTCTCAACCAAATTTATTTCACACTCCAAACAACTAAAAAAGTAAGCCAATGAAAAGGTGATATTTATGCATTAAAATATTACTGAAAAGTACAACTATATATTATATAGTCCACAATGGCTTAAAAGTCAAGGTTTACATAAAAAGAAATTAGAGAGAACAAAAAATAATACATTCTCCCTAAACACAGACCTGTATGGGATCGAAAGTGTTTGTTGAGCTCTCCTGAGGAAATAAAACTTTTCCCACAAATACCACATATGTATGGTTTTTCACCTAGATGGAAAATAAAAGATAGCGAAGTGGTGTACTATACCAATATAATATATATTAATTACAATAATCTAAAGTAAGCTGTTTTAAAATATTAAAATTAAAACCTCTTTATAATGTATTTTAGAGGTATTTTCACTGTGATCCAACTGAAATGAATATTAGTAATTATGTTATACTGTTCATGTAACCTGATGCTTTTGATCTAATAAAACTTTATTTCTGCAAATATCCTTCTAGGAGCTAGAATCAGGCAAGAAATTAGATTTTGATATGATTAAAAACATGTCAATTCATCAATCCATATTTCAATTCTTGCTATGTACTATATTATTAAAGAGGAATAAAATTTAGAAAAAATCTGTTAAAAATACAGCCTATAAAAATGAAAACCTTTGAATAAGATTTGTTTCAAAACTGATACTTCACATTTAAAGTATCTGTTTAATTTGCAAATATTAGAATGTCTGTATAAGAAAAGTCCTAAGTAGTTATAAAATCAATGTTCTACCCAAACCCACCACTACCCCCTAATTTCACTCTATAGGTTTATCCAAGGGAAATGAAACTTCAAGAGGCTAAGGAGTTTTTCTAAGGTCACAAAATATTCAAGTTTATATACTGTCAAAATTTTATGATTTTAATGTATATGTTATATGATAAAGATGTCACCATTTATTATTCTAGAAAATAAGTGTTTTTATATCTAATAGTTATCTAAAAATCATAAGCATAAAAAGCACAAACACAACAGATATATAACTAATCTACTTTCAGTAAAGGCTCAGCTTCCCCTTTTCTTTTATTTACAACTTTCATTATTTTAAACAGGCTCTCCACATCAAATTCTTACCTGTATGTTTTCGAGAATGAGTGATAAGAGAACTAGAGACAGCAAATGCCTTCCCACAAGTATCACACACATAAGGCTTTTCTCCAGTATGCCTACGAACATGATAGGTCAATGTGCTCGCTTGGGCAAATCTCTGTCCACACCTATCACAGACATATGGCTTCTCTCCACTATGCTTCCTATTAGTAAATAAATATAAAGTTATATGCTAATAAGTAAAACAATGTGGAGCATTTTTCATATAGTATTTTAGTTCATTTCATCTTAACAGACCAATTACATGAACTTTAAATCAATAGGTTCAATGGTTTGGTTGTTATCAAAATATCAGTTCTGAAACAGGTCAACAAGTTTTGCCATAATCTTTACATGGTTGTCAAGTGAGCCCCTAATTCTGCAGGCAATTATTTTTCCTTGTCCATTCACTCACTCTTCAAAACTCTTTCCTCAAACCTTCAGCACCTCCTCACCATCCTCACCCTTAGCTGATTTCTTTGCTTTCTATTCCACCAAGAAAAATTTAAGCAATCATAAAATTTCCACTATCACATCTCTCTACCTACAGAGATCTGTGCCTATAGTTTGCTTTCCTTCTTGTTAACTCTGAAGGTGACAGTTCATCTGAATCCAACTACACGCATTTGTATAGTTAAGATACTATCCCCCTGCATTTTCCTTCATGTTACATCATCCATTTTTCCTACCCCATCGGACTGTAGCATATAAATATACTGATGTCTCCCATCTTAAAAAAGACCCTTGACCTTACTTGCTCCTCCACTTCTCTCCCACGTATCAAAAACTTGAGTCTCCAACTGTTCTTTCATTTCTTCCCTACTGATCTCTTCTCTACTAGCCTCTACTAACACATTACTTTCGTCAGAAGCACTGACTGCTGACCTCTCACTTTCCTAAGTTCAAGTCATTTCTGTCTTCATCTCCCTATCATCACAATATGACAAAGAAATCACTCCCCTCTGGAATAATTTTCTTCACCTGGATTCTGGGGCAACCCACTCTTCTGGTTTTTCTCTTATATTGGCTGGTCCCTCCTAGTCGCCTTTGCTAGTTCTTGTCCATCTTCCAGAACTCTTAGTGTGTCTCACAACGTCAGTCCTTTGATCCCTTTTCTATCCACATTCATTCTCTTGGTGACTTCATCCAGTGTTATGGCTTTAAATACTATTTATATGTTGATGACTCTCAAATTTATATCTTTAGATCAAACCGTGAATTCCAGATAACCAACTGTATTGTATAGCTCCATTCAGATGTCTAATAGCCATCTAAAATTTAACATGTTCAGACTTCTACTCTAACAACTCCTGTACTCCTGCTTAACATCCTCTATCCACAAATTTTCTCTATCTCAGTTAATGGGAATTCCATCTTTTCAGGTGGTCAGGCTCAAAACGTCAACATCATCTTTGATCTTTCTTCCTTCTTCTCTCCTCTCCTCCCAACTTTCCTTCCTTCCTTTCATGCCCCACATCCAATCTGCAGCAAATTCTGTTTGTCTCACATTTATAAATATATCCAGAATCTGACCACTGCTACCTCTAGCTGACCAGCATCGTTCTCACTTGCGTTTTACCTAGAGCTTCCTAACTGGTAAATTTGCTTCTACTCTTGCAATCCTATAATCTTTTCCAAATATGGCAGCCAGAATGATCCTCTTAAACAATAAGCAACATCACATCATTTACTTCTCAATCTCAAGAATAAAAGCTTTATAATGGCCTATAAAACTGTACACCGTCTGGACACCTTAATGCCATTCTGATCTTATTTCCCTCCAGTCACCAGTTTCCTTGTGGTTCCTTAACTGTGCTAAGGATACTGTATGGCGGAGCCACATTTAGAAGTTAACTGTATGACTTCTAATACAGCAGTCAATTCATAAGACTATGGTGAATGACAGACTCAAAGATCAAACGTTTTTTGGTTTTGTTTTTTACCTTGCATGAATCTTGAGATTGCTAGAAGTTGCAAATTGTAAATTGCATACATCACATTTATAGGGTTTTTCCTCACCATGATGCATGCGACTATGGAAGACTAGCTGGCATTTCTGAGCAAATCCTTTATCACACAATTCACATTTGTATGGCTTCTCACCTAAAAGAAGAAATAAATAATATCTATATTTAGAAAGAAATACTCTGTTTTAGTTGCTTAAATCATAAACTTTCAAGGGTCCAAAAGAACTAGTTTCAGTATTCAGAAAATGTTAAATTGGTAGAAGTAAAAAAGCAAATAGGATCTCTTCTCCCAGATTTCTTAAAATCAACTGTAGAGTTAAAAGAGATTAGTGTTTCTTAATTCATAATAGTGAAAGGTGATCAATGAGAGAAATATACATTGCATCTCAAAAACTACAAATCTAAGCGTACCAATAAAGGAAAATGTAGATGCTGAGGAAGAAATATTGTGTAATGCTAATAAACGTTCAGAAGTTGACAAAGTCTAGGAAGCAGGTGGTGAGATGTGTTAGCAAAATCTGAGAATTGGCCTGAGTTGTAATTACTTTTTTCTCTTTATCAGTTTTAAAATCTTCGTGTTAATACCTAGTAAGCTAAACCCAAATTTATGCTTATTTTAACTCTGAGGGAAAATAGTATAAAGAGCTCATGTATTAAGACTAGAGTATCAGTTACAATAAAATAAATAGCCATTAAATACTTGCTCACAATTACAAAGAAATTTTCAACACTTTAACATCCTAAATACTTTTATGAATTGAATACAAGTACATATCAAATTTTAATCACAAATAGTCAACACTGTATATTAATACCTTCTCTTTTAAAAGTTTTATTTCAGTTAGAGTATACAAACAATTATATCTCCCATAAATCATTCTTACCTGTATGAGTTCTTACATGTGTTTTCAGCTGGTTACACTGGGTAAATGCCTTTCCACACAAGTGGCAAACATAAGGTTTGACTCCTTTATGTATTCTCATGTGCCTTCTCAAGCTGCTGGCTTCTGAAAACACTTTCCCACATGTGTTACACATTGGCTTGGCCTTGGAATACCTCTGATCCAGCTCTTCCCCAGAGCTCTCCAGCTCATAAGAGTTCTTGACACTGGCTATATTGGACATAGAGTGTTCTTTCAGAGCACAGTTTGGCTGTGATTTCCCACGTTTCCGTTTCACTGTAACAGTTTGCACAATATCTTGGGCTGGAAAAGTATTTTCCACAACTGATGTCAACTCAAGTTCTGAATTATCATTTCTCTGTGCAACCTGTTCAATTACAGGTGTGGACAGTTTATTTGCATCTAGGAATAATTCAACAGATGTATTCTCTAAAATGCTGCTGGGATATTGCACTGTTTTACTCTGCCCTGTTTTCTGGGAGTTGAAGGCCTTCTTCTTCTTTTTAGTTTGAGATGACTTCTTTGCTAAAGGCCCTTGTTTAGGATTTGCCTGCACTAAATCTGTAGACACTTCTGATTTCTCCCGACTGTTATAATCTCGTAGAGTAAGAAGACAAGTCTGTTGATTCAATTCAATGTTTCCAGTAATACTAGATATCTCTGTAGAAGAGGGATTAGCAATAAAAGCAAAATCTTCCATCTTTATTTTACATTTAGTGACCACCTCTTCCACTTTGAGATAGTCAGCAGCCTGATGAATTTCTTTAACATTCCAACTGTAAGGAAACAAGGCTAAATGACAACATTCTGATCAAAGAAAAACTTTTTTTAAAAGAAAAACTGTTTTTGAAACAGAGTTGTGCATATATTTCAATGTCTTTTAATGACCTAATGAAGCAGAATATGAGAAAGGCATAACTAAGAATGAATCTACAAAATACATTCATTCACTCAGAGTAATGTTTAGGCAAAAATATCCAGCTTTACAGAACTGAAAAAGATGAAAAATAATGGTTATTCATAGCTATGTATGTACCGCTGCAGAAAAATAAAATGTCTACCTGTTTTAGAAATGTTTTCATTGATTTTAGAAAGAGAGAAGGGAGAGGGAGCTAAAGAAACATCAATTGGCTGCCTCCTGCACACCCCTTAGTGGGGATGGAGCCTGCAACCTTGGAATCAAACCATGACTTCGGTGCATAGGATGACAATCAACCAACTGAGTCACATCGGCAAGGGCAAAATTTCTACCTATTTTAAAAAACACCTGGAACATAAAAGTAGCTGTTGGTAACTTCCTCCTCTCATTCATCCTGAGCCCTTTTCAGATAGCAACCAACTTCCCTGGATTGAAAATAGGAAGAGTCTTTAAAAAATTGTTTTCTATTAATCTTCCTCTGCACTCCTCCTTCTGTGAGGGACTTTAATGGTGCTTTTCAAATTTTCCTATGCATGTGAACCACCAAGGGATCATTCAGATTCAGTATGTCTGTGGTGGGGCCTGAGTGTCTGCATTTCCTTTTTTTTTTTTTTTTTTTAAGAGAGACACATTGATTGGTTGTCTCCCGAACACAGCGGAGCAGAGGATCAAACCTGCAACCAAGGTAGCACGCATCCTTGACTGGAAATTGAACCCACGGCCCTTTGGTAAGTAAGCTGATGCTCTAACCACTGAACTAACTGGCCAGAGCATGAGTGTCTGCATTTCCAACACACTCTCTGGTGATGCCAATGCTGCTGGTCCATCCATCACACTTGGGTAAACACATTTTAGAATGTGCTCCCCTTGTAAACTGTCTACTTGTGTGTGTGTGTGTGTGTGTGTGTGAGAGAGAGAGAGAGATCAACCCAAGTTAGCTAGCAAGTTTGTCATATTAGAATTATCTAGAAAAACTTAAGTCACCTTGTTCATCATTCCAGTCAATTTTTACTCAGCACCACCATGTGTGGTACTAAGAGGGATATAAAGAAATAGTCCCTGCCCTCCAGAAGTTTACAACGTAGTGAAAGGTCTGATTACTCTAGCACTGGCTCTGAAATGACTAGCTGAATTAATTACGATAAGTTAGTATCTTTGGGTGCCTCAATTTTCTCAGCTGTAAAATCAGAGTTGAGTTGGTACTAACACTAAAAATTATTTGAGGACATGGACACACACACACACACACACACACGTCCTTCAAGTAACCTTTCTACTTGCCATTTTCCCCAAATATTATTTAATTATACAAGAAAAAATAACTTTTTCCTATTTATTATGTGTGAGCCAGAAAAGGGTTTTAGTTATAGCTAATAATATAAATATAGCACTATTAATACACCTTTCTCAGTTCACTGAAAGTATACATACATACTACAGTATCTACAAATCTCTATCCATTTTCTCATAATCTAATTAAACATGCTTTGCCCTTCAAGTGCCACCTCTATGTTTCCTCTTTAAATTTAGCACTGCAATAGCTTTTAAAATTGTCTTTTATTATACACATATTCATTTTCAGCTAATTATAAATTAGATTTATAGGCTAGTTTGGAAACCTAGTCAACAGTTTAAGGAACATTTTATTCTCTAAGAAAATCCATCCCAAGTTCCTAAACATATTACAAATACACTTTTGGAACATAATCTGTTTGCATATTAAGTCTTTCCCCTAAATAAGAAAGCTTAGTCTTTTCTTATGGCCCTTGGCTATAATTTTGGAATATATATATATATATCACACACACACACATACACACACACACACACACATATATATATATAAAATCAATAATCTTTGGAGTCAAGTTAATACTCTATTTGCAATGATAAAGCACAAATGCCCCAGATATAAATATAATCATTGTCTTTTATAGAAAATGTTTTTTCCATGTATATAGTATTTTCATTTTCTAAAAACATTATGTTTCTCCTTAAGTATTTTTACTGATTTTGGTACATAATCTATTATTAAATTACAATAAATGGGAGACACCATTAGAATGAAAGCCAAATTTACTTTATCATTTTTTATACTTTGGTCTCATATTATAATTATGTTTAGTGCTCCATAAAATGAAGCATCAAACAGATAACAAGGTCAGGTAATCTTTAAGACCAATATGAACTAGCATTGTGTCACTCATTAAAACTTAATTCATACAAATTATGTATCTATTTCATAGGTAGTCTATAATCTCATTACAGTTAAGAGAACCAATCAACAGTTTTTATGTCAATAATTGATATGCTTTTGTTTCCAAGCATGAAGTTACAGTGCTTGAAAATCTGCTTTCACCTTTTGAACTGTCATTGAAAGTCATTTAATTACATATAGCAGGTATCTGGCTAAATGCTTTATATGAATAATTCATTTAATCCTCAGGATATGCCTATGAAATCCTATATAGTAAAAGGGTAATATGCAAATAGACCAAACTGCAGAAGGAACGAACAACCAATCAAAGTGTTATATGCTAATGATATGCTAAGGTTGCTCAACGGTTCACGTGCACTGACCACCAGGGGCAGACAGTCAACTGGTATACCAGTCACTATGATGTACACTAACCACCAGGGGGCAGATGCTCCAACTGGCAGGTTAGATTGCTGCTGGGGTCTGGCTGATTAGGCCAGACACACCCTGGAGCCCTCCCACAGTCCCTCCCGGGCCCAATCGTGCACCAGTGGGGTCTCTCAGCCTGGCCTGCGCCCTCTTGCAATCAAGGACCCCTTGGGGGGTGTCGGAGAACCGGTTTCAGCCCAATCCTGCAGGCCACTCCCCTTGGGAGGGCACCAGATGCAGGGCTCATGGCTGGCAAGCGCTGAGCCTGTGGCAGGCACAGTGGGGCCGGGATGAGCGGGAGCTGCAGGTAGGAATTGCAGGTAGGAACTGCAGATGGCGTGGGACTGCAGATTTCGGCCTGATCCCTGCAGGCCACCAAGAGGGTCCCACCTGTGCATGAATTCGTGCACTGGTCCTCTAGTCTATTATAATATCCATTTTACATTCAAATGAAGGGTCAAAGGTCCAAGGAAATTAAATAATTTTTCCAAGATAAGTGTTAGAACTAAAATTTGACCAAGGTAATCTGGCTCCTGAGTTCACTTAATTCTCTGCTACTCTGTTTTCTCTTTCTTTGTGTTTAATGTTATTTTCTTTCTTAATTTATTTTTTAAATTAATAACTAGCATTCTAGATCTTAATTTAAAGGAGGGAGGGGAGAGGGAGGGAGAGAGGGGGAGAGGCGAAGAGAGAGAGGAAGAGAGACAGACAGACAGACAGACAGACATCAGTCGACTCCCGAAACCTGGGTATGTGCCCTGACCAGTACTTGAACCTGCCACCTCTTGGCGTATAGGCTGATGCTCCAACCAACAGATCCACACTGGTCAGTGCTATTTATTCTGTTTTTTTTAATCACTAAGTTACACAGACTTTCTATTTTTGGTAAAGTCGTCTCTTACATTATGGCTGGGCGCAAACAATTAGCTCCTCGGGAAAGATATGCACCAAAAAGATTGACCGAACATCTGGCTTTTGTTTATGAAAGGGCAAAGTCAGATGCTCTTCAGTGTGTTCAGACCAACTCGATATTTTCCTGGCAAAGTTCACT
Organism: Myotis yumanensis; assembly: GCF_028538775.1. Taxonomy (NCBI): domain Eukaryota; kingdom Metazoa; phylum Chordata; class Mammalia; order Chiroptera; family Vespertilionidae; genus Myotis; species Myotis yumanensis. Next base: position 186,981,682 of record NW_027223753.1, read on the forward strand.
GAGAAAGGGAAAACACTAAATTGAAGAGCAACCAAAATGCACTGGTTTTGAGGTTATTTTATATTAAATATTCTGAATTTTTAATCAGAGGCACTTCTATAGTCAACTACTCAATAAATTTAAATAATTTATCATCAGATTAATGTATTATACAGCTGTTCCTTTATTCAACTCATACGGAACTGACTCAATGAATACACCATTTAAAAAATAATTCCAAAACGGCATGAATGTTTCTTTTTCAAAAGTATTAACGAACACCATGGTTCTAGCTTTTTAAAGAGATGCATTGCCATGATAAGGTGCAATATAAAAGAGAGGGAAGAATTTTGTTTAATGTGCATGTGCTTATATCTACAAAATCATCTGGAAAAGAAAAAATATTTTTCAAAATGTTAATGGTTATCAATAGGTGGCAGAATTTCAGGTGTTCCATTTTTTCTTGTAATTTTTCTCCAAGAAATGTAGAATTAAAGTGGGAGAGGAAGGTAGAGAAGAGAAAACCAAGGAAACTAATGTTCACTGGGAGATAGGCCTTCAAGTAAATCCTTAATCTTCACAGTAATATCAAGGTAATTACTACCATTCTCATTTTTAGAGATGGGAAAACTGAGGCCCAGACAGGTTGCATCTTGCTCAAAGAGACATAGTGACTGACAGGCAAGATCTAATTCTAAAGCCCATAATCTTTCTATGTAAGAGATGGAGGAAAGACAAGAGTAATCTGGATTCTCCTTCTTTAAATCCGCTCCACCTTTTCCCCCACAAACTAACTGATATTAAGCTAATTGTGCAGATCATTACCTATCGGAGACACACAGTGCCTTCGTTAAGTCCTCAGTACCTTTCTCCTGTTGGTGCAGTGACAGCATTAAGCATATCAGAGAACCACTGGAGCACTTGGACCTAACTGAAACATTAGTATTGATAACTTTACAAAGATAACAGGGCTCACTGCCACTGAAGTTATTTTCCTGAATCAAGATCAGGAAGAGATCCTGCACACTGCTATTTACAGCTGGAAATGGGAGCAACTATTAAATGAACACAGAGGTTCTTCCTTCTTTCTCCAATCTATACTCCTTCACCTCAAACAACGTAAGAGGCAGGGGAAAGTGAGGGGGAGAGAAGACCAGAGGAACATAAAGACCAAACAGCAGGGGGAAACTAGAATTCACTTGGAATTCACTGTGTTTAATCTTCAAATCTACATAACCAAAATCACCAGCTTTGTTTCAGTAGGTAAATCAAATATGTCAGAAACAAGGCTTTTAATCACATTCACATCTGTGCTTAAAAAAATGTGGTCTGTTCATCAAAATCAGTGCCACTGACTTCTTTAAAAAACAAACAGAAAACAACAACATTGTGCACATCAATATTTGAAGACTCCGAAGTTCAGGGACTGAATGTAACAAATACAAATATACTTTTGTTCCTAAGACTACCCATTAGCTTTTATAAGTGAAGAAAAAAAGCAATGTGTACTTTACCTGTCAAGGTTTAAAGTTCCTGTGTATATAAACTCCAACAGTTTCTTAAATCCATCTGCCTTCACCTGACTCTGATCCAGAAAGACGTTGTTGTCGGAAGTGCTTCTGTAGATGGCACCGAAATACTCACTGAAGGAGGCCAGCACATTCCTGTGAGCTTTAAACTGGAATTCCCCAATCACGACGGTGCAGTCACAGAGGAAGCCTGCTTCCCGCTGTTTGTTCAGCCTCTCCAAAAGGTGCTCACAGTGGTGCGAATACTGCATTTTGAGATCAGAGTGGAACTTTATTTACCCTTGTTCTAAAAGACAAAAAGAAATGGCAAGTCAGTAATCCTAAGTTTTCCTCAAACGTGTCACCCAAGCAATTGGTAAGGGGAGAAGGGACGTAGGACCTAACATGAACAGGAATAAAGTCGGTTCTCATTTTATCCTCCATGCACCCGCCCCCAACCAGAAAATTCTTATCAAACAGATACGGTCAAAATGCTCAGGGGTGAGTCCTTTCCATCTCTGTTCCACCTTGGCCAGCTAACACCGTCCTTTGAACACGTCAATAAATGACAACGGTTGGAAAAGGCTCCCTGGAGCTGAAGAAGCAGCACCACAAAACTTCTCGCCTTCCGGTTTGGCTCAGTGGATAGAGCGTCGGCCTGCAGACTCAAGGGTCCGGGGTTCGAGTCCGGACAAGAGCATGTACCTTGGTTGCGGGCACATCCCCAATGGGGAGTGTGCAGGAGGCGGCTGATCGATTTTTTTTCTCTCTCATCGATGTTTCTAACTCTCTATCCCTCTCCCTTCCTCTCTGTAAAAAAATCAATAAAATATATTTAAAAACAAACAAACAACTTCTCGCCTTTGCACCAGCGTAACCTTCAAACTTTTAAGCTCGGGAGGCGGACCTATGTTAAGAAAAAAACAAAAAACAACTAACGAGTGAGACCTGATTCCTTGGGACAGAAGCGGAAAAGACCGGTAGGAGTCCCTTGTAACTGCTCCCACACCCCGAAGCCCGTTAGCCTCCGCGGTGCACACTGCGGCTCCGAGACGCGAGCCGGGTGCCCCGGGGGCGGAGAAGGCGCGCGACCGAGAGTTGTCAAAGGTTCGGTCCCGATCCGGGGACAGGCCACGCCCCCTGC